>NW_019154088.1:15003286-15140517 GCF_002288905.1 Enhydra lutris kenyoni | reverse complement strand
AAAAATATAAAAAGGAAAAAAGGAATATATATATTAGATAAACTAGTTAAAAAACGTTAAAAAAGGAAAGGGTAAAAGTTAAAAAAATTTAACAGAAGAAGAAAAATAAATTGAAAAAGAAAAAAAATTAAATTAACTGCAAGGCTAAAGAATCATGGGGAGAAAGCCATGAGTTCCGTGCTTTGCTTTCTCCTCCTTTGGAATTCCGCTGCTCTCCTTGGTATTGAAACTGCACTCCTTGGTAGGTGAACTTGGTCCTGGCTGGGCTTCTTGTTGATCTTCTGGGGGAGGGGCCTGTTGTAGTGATTCTCAAGTGTCTTTGCCCTGGGTGGAGTTGCACCGCCCTTACCAGGGGCCGGGCTGAGTAATCCGCTCGGATTTGCTTTCGGGAGCTTTTGTTCCCTGAGCGCTTTCCGTAGAGTTCCGGAGGGCGGGAATGAAGATAGCAGCCTCCCAGTCTCCGGCCCGGAGGAGCCGAGAGCCCGGGGCCCCACTCCTCAGTGCGCCCTCAGAGAACAGCGCCGATTTACTCCCGTCACCCTGCCTCCGGCCACGCTCCGAGCTGACCGAGCCTGCAACCGGTTCAAGGTAACCCCGAGCTTAGAGCTTACTCCTCGGCTCTGTCTCTGTAGCCGGCTTCCCTGTTCTAATACCTGTAAGCTCTGCGACACTCAGACACCCCCGATCCTTCTGTGACCCTGCGGGACCTGAGGCCACGCTGACCCTGCGTGGGCTTCATCCCGGTTAAGCCTCTGGAGCGATGTCCCTCAGCGGAACAGACTTTTAAAAGTCCCGATTTTGTGCTCTGTTGCTCCGCCGCTTGCCGGGAGCCGGCCCCTCCCCCCGCGGTCTATCTTCCCGTCGCTTTGGATTCACTTCTCCGCCAGTCCTACCTTTCAGAAAGTGGTTGATTTTCTGTTTCTAGATTTGCTGTTCTTTTTCTCTTTGATCTCCTGTTGGATTTGTAGGTGTTTGCAATCTTTAGATAAGCTATCTAGCTGATCTTCCGCTACCTGAAGTAGTCTCAGCCTGCTACTTCTCTGCCATCTTGACTCCTCCCCCTGTTAGTGTGTTTCTTAGAATTTTCTGTATATAAGATTATATGATCTGCAGATATAGACATTTTTAATTAATCCCTTCTAATCTGGATGCTTTTTATTATGTTTCTTGCATAATTTTCTTACATAGGACATTTAGTACAATGGTGAGAGTGGATATCTTTATCTTCTCTTAATCATAAGGAGAAGTATTTGGCCAGTTATCAATAAGCATGGCATTGTTTTCGTTTTTGTTTTTGTCTTTAATAGATGTCCATTATCTCACTGAGGAAGTTCCTTCTGTTTTGATTTATTGAATAGTATTTTTTCTTTTAATCATAAAAGTGTGTTTGGTGTTTGATTTCATCATTGCTTTTTCTGCATCTCCTGAGATGTGGGTTTTTTCCCATTATCTATTATCTGTCTATTCATTATCTGTCGCGATTGATAAGGGGAGCAGAGGGCTCCCTGAGGACAAAGCATGAGCTGACACCCTTCAACCCCCTCTCCCAGCAATGGTGTGATATATGTATGACATTCTTCTAGGAAACTTCTAGCTATCTTAATGTTAATGCTTTGCTAGAGGGAAAAAGAAACTTAGTTTGATAATAGCAGGATCTCCAGTATCTTAAGTCTTTGTTAGCATATAAAAGTCCTTCTGGACACCTCTCTTTTTCCTTACCTCCCCCAAGCCCATAGTATATAATTAATTGTTCCTCACAACCCTAGTGCAGCTCTTCTGCCCATGGGTCCTGTCCCATTGGTTTAATAAAACTACCTTTTTGCAAAGAAGAAGTCTCAAGAATTCTTTCTTGGGCTTTGGCTCTGGACCTCACCCCACCAAACCTCACCTGTATTCCATCAATGATGACTGTGTGTTTTTTTGACCTTTATTTCTATGAATGTGGTGTATTACATTGATTGATTTTTGTTTATTGAGCCAATCTTGCATTCTTGGGTTAAATTCCAATTCTTCATGGTGTACATAATCCTTTCTGTGTATCGCTAGATTTGAAATGTTAATTTTTGTTTGGAATTATTATATCTGTATTCTTAAGGGATATTAATCTGCAGTATTTTGTCTGTCTTTGGTTTGTGGATGTCTTTGACTGGACTTTTTATTAGGGTATTATTGATTTTATAGACTGAGTTGGGGAGTATTCTCTCTTCTACTTACAAAAGTGTGTGAAAGACTGGGATTCCTTTATAATATTTTTATTTCTAAATGATAGTAGTAATGTCTGTTCTATCATTTCTGACTTTAGTAATTTGATTTGTTTTCTTTTTAATTTTGGTTAGTTTGATGAGGGGGCAGAAGGCAAGCTGAGGACAGAACACAAGCTAACAAATACTCCACCCTTCCAGCCCCCACAGTGGGATAAGTGTGACATTCCTCATGCACTCCAGTCTGTCCTAAAACTAAGGGAAGGGAAAAACAAATGGCTAACTGATAGAGATCAAGGTCCTGCAGGACAGGAGTCTTCATCAGTTTACCAGTGTCTTGGTGATATACAAGGTTATTCTTATTCTTTTATTCTTATTTTTATTCTTACTCTTATTCTTATTGATAGCCTAATTTTCAGAGACCCATAACTCAAATTTTCTGGAGCCCAAACATCACCCTCCCCTTCATGATCAATGTGAGAAGCAGAGGCAGAAGAAGATATAAACAAAATTAAATTACTTTTTGAACTGTAGCCCATTGAGGAGGACTTGTGATAGAAGAGTATAATAACATTCCTCCAGGAAACTCCCAACTGTCTTAATGTTAATGCTTTACTAGAAGGAGAAACAGCCTTTCCTTGACAATAGCAAGGCCTTTAGTATCTTCAGATAGTATATGAAAGTTCTTTTGGGTACTGACCTCTTTCCTTATCTCCCCAAACCCCCAAGTACAGGATCAGACATTCCTCACCACCCCAGTACAGAAACTCTTTCTCCCCATGGGTTCCTGTCCCTGTGCTTTAATAAAATCATCTTTTTGAAACAAAGACATCTCAAGAATTTTCTTGGCTGTCAGCTCTGCACCTCACCAACATTGTAAAAACAGCATCATGTTTCTCAAAAGATTCATTTTTTGTTGACCATTTCAAAGAACTAAATTTTGGGTTTGGGTATTTTCTCTAATGGTTTTCTATTCATTTTGCCTGTTTACCCTCTAGTCTGTACTATTTCCTTCCACCTACTCTGGACATAATTTGCTCTTCCACTTTTAATTCTTCTTCTTTTTTGTTAAAAGATTTTATTTATTTATTAGAGAGAGAGAGAGATAGAAAGTATGTGTGAGAGAATACAAGCAGGGGGAGTGGCAGGCACAGGGAGAGGGAGAAGCAGGCTGCCCACTGAGCAGGGAGCCCTGGGGCTAGATCCTAGGACCCTGGGATTATGAACTGAGGTGAAGGCAGACACTTAACCCGCTAAGCCACCCAGGCACCCCTGCTCCTCTTCTAGTTTGAATCCTCTTCTAGTTTGAATTTCTTAAGGTTGATGAATATCTCTCTCTCTCTCTTTTTTTTTTTTTTTTTTTTTTTTTTTTAGGGAGAAAGAGAGTGTGTGAAAAGGGAGCAGAGAGGGAGAGAGAGAAAGAGAATTTCAAAGCAGGCTCCATGCTCAGCGTGGAGCCCCAAAATTGTGGCTCAACCTTGAGATCCTAACTTGAGCCAAAACCAAGAGTTGGAAGCTCAACCAACAGAGCCACCCAGGCAATACACCCTTTTTTTTTAATACCGGCTTTACCAGCTATAAATTTGTATCTATGCACGAGTTTACTGCATCCCATAAGTCTGGTATGTTGTGTTTTGCTTCATTTATCTCAACATATTTTTTTCATTTCACTTGTGATTTCTTTTTTATCTCTTTGGTTATTTGGCAGTGTGTTGTTTTCCATGTATTTGTGAATCTCACGTTTTCTGCTGTTACTGGTATCTAATGTCGTTTGTAGTGGTTGGAGGCCATACTTTGTATTCTTTTAATTTGTGTAAATTCATGGAGAATTGTTTGGAGGGCTAATATATGATCTATCCTGGGGAATGTTTTTTGTACACTTAAGAAGGATATAATTTCTGCTCTTGGTAGGTGGAATATTTTTTGCATGTCTGTTTGGTTTAGTTGGGTTATAATCTTGGTCATGTGCTCTGTTTTCTTTTGGATTTTCTGTGTACTTGTTCTGTTCATTTTTGAGAGTGAAGCATGGAATTCTCTGTCCATCTGGGTTGTTTTGCCTATTTACTTCTTCAATTCTGTGAGTTCTTGCTTCATGTATTTTGGGGCTCTGTTATTAGGTATATATTTGCTTATAATTGTTATATATTCTTGATGTAATTACTCTTTTATTATTATAAAATGTCCTTTTTGTCTCCAGTAGCAATTTTTGTCCTAAAGTTGATTTTATCGAATATTTTATCTGATAGGTTAGCCATTCCAGCTCTCTACTGGTTACTGTTTGCCTGACATATTTTTTCCACCTTTTTCCTTTCAAGTTACCTCTTTTTTTTTTTTTTTAAAAAAAACACCTTTTAGGAACTTCTTCTTTTTCTTTTTTTTTTTTAAAGATTTTATTTATTTGACAGAGATCACAAGTAGGCAGAGAAGCAGGCATAGAGAGAGGGGAAAGCAGGCTTCCAGCTGAGCAGAGAGCCTGATGAGGGACTCAATCCCAGGACCCTGGGATTAAGTCCTGAGCCAAAGGCAGAGGCTTTAACCCATTGAGCCACCCAGGTGCCCCTCCAGTTACTTTTTGAAACTAAACAACTAAATTTGTAGTTGTTTTTCTTTCTTTTAATCCTTATGCCATTGTCTGGCTTTTGTTGGGAGTCTTTAGTTCATTTTTATTTCATATAATTACTGATAAGGTAGCATTTACATCTGCAGTTTTCCCAATTTTTTCTTATATTTTGCACATTTTCTTTTATTCCTCTGTTACTGCTTTCTTTTGTGTTAGTCATTTTCTCTGTACTGTTTTTATTCCCTTGTCATTTCTTTTATTATTGATGTTTTTTGGAATTTACAAATAAAATTTTAATGTATAATAATCTGACTCAGATTAATACCTATCAATTTAAATTCATTAATATATAAAACCTTTTGTGCGACAATAGAAAAATAGTTACGTATATATATATATATATATTGATCTCTGTACTCAGTTCCTGGCACAGAGTTTCTTTTTTTTTTTTTTTTTTAAAGATTTTATTTATTTATTTGACAGACAGAGATCACAAGAAGGCAGAGAGGCAGGCAGAGAGAGAGGAGGAAGCAGCCTCTCTGCTGAGCAGAGAGCCTGATGCGGGGCTCGATCCCAGGACCCTGGGATCATGACCTGAGCCGAAGGCAGAGGCTTTAACCCACTGAGCCACCCAGGTGCCCCTGGCACAGAGTTTCTAAAAGCCTTCTAATTTCCTAAGTGATAGGAACACTAGGAAAATCTTCTTTTCTAATATTTGGTCTTTTACCGTGGCTCCTCATGTAGTTTCTATATCCCTTGGAATTTCATGGATGATAGGAATGACATTTGTTTTAGTAAGGTGACTTTGGGTTGGCTCCTGGATGGGGGCTATCACCAGTAAGAAAAAATCATGATTCATTAAAAAACTTTGGAAGTTTCAGTCTCATATTCCATTCTCTAGAGAGGGTCATGGGACTAGAAATGGAGTTATTGATAAATCATGCCTCCATTATGCTCACTATAAAAATATCCAAAATAGGGGATTAAGAAAGTTTCCAGGTTGCTGAACACATGAAGGTGCTAGGAAAGTACCGTGTACAGCGGAAGCATGGAAGCTCCATGTCTTTTATCATATACCTTGCTCTATACATCTCTTCCACCTGGATGTTCATCTGTGTCCCTTATTATATTTCTTTATAACCAATAAACAGTAAGTAAGCTGTTTTCCTGATTTCTTTGAGTCACTCTAGCAAATTAATTAAACCTGAGAAGGAGGTGATTGGAATCTCTTACTGTTAATTGTTGAGAAGCATGGGTGACAACATGGATTTTCAGTTGGCATATGAAGTGGGTGGGGGGCATTCTTGTGGATCCAAGCTTTTAATTGTGGGATTTGATGCTATTTATAGGAAGTAGTGTCAGAATTGAGTTAAATTGTAGGATGCCCAGTTGGTGTTGCAGAATTTCTTGATGTGGGAAAAAGACTCCACATTTCTGGTGTCTGAAGTATTGTGAGTGTGACATTATAAGAGTAAAGGAGAACACACAGGAGTAGTGTATGTTTTCTTTACATTTTTGCTCTATGAGCTCCATTCCCTTCCCACTTCTTTGTGCTGTTGTTGTCATATAAATTAAATCTATCTGTTGTATACTTACCAATACAGATTTATAATTATTGCTTGATAATAAGAGGAAAGAGTTACAAACATAACATTTATACTTTTAAAAAGTTTCCTAAGGGTGCCTGGATGGCTCAGTGGGTTAAGCCTCTGCCTTCTCCTCAGGTCATGATCCCAGCGTCCTGGAATCAAGCCCTGCATTGGGCTTTCTGCTCAGCAGGGAGCCTGCTTCCCTTCCTATCTCTCTACCTGCCTCCCTGCCTATTCTCTGTCTGCCAAATAAATAAAATCTTTAAACAAAATAAATAAAATACAAAACTTTACTATATATTTACATTTATTGATGCTTTTTATTTCTTATAGTTCACTGACCTTTCTTTCACCCTGAAGGATTCCTTTTTGTATTTATTGTAGGCATGAATGCTAACAATGAATTCTCAGTTTTTGTTTTTTTCTGGGAATGTTTTAATTTCTCCTTAATTTGTAAAGGATAATTTTGCCTGATATGGAATTCTTGGTTGATAGTCTTTTTCTTCAGGTAACTTAAATAACCTATGATATTGCCTTTTGACTCCCATGGGTTCTGATAAAAAATCAGTTTTTACCTGATTTATGATCAACTGTATATGATGAAGCCCTTTTCTGTAGCTGTTTTCAAGATTCTCACTTGTTGGTTTTAAAGTGTTTCATCATGATGTGCCTAGGTTCAAATTTCTTAGAGTTTATTCTGCTTTGAGACTTATGAATATGTAGGTTAATGTTTCCATCAAATTTTAAACACTTTTATTATTTCTTCAGTATTTATTGGTTTTTTTGTCTCTCCTGTGGAGCTTCCATCTTCCATGTTTTATAATTTCCATGTCATGTCTTTATTAATATTCTCTATTTGGTGAGACATTATTTTCATATGTTCTCCTAGGTTTTTAGATATGGTTTCCTTTAGTTTTTGAACATATTTTGAAAATCTGATTTAAAGTCTTTGTCAGATAAGTCCAACTTATGTGCTTCCTCAGGGACAAATTCTGATTGCTTTTTTTCCCCTTGATATGGGCCATGTTCTCTTGTTTTTGTACATTTCATATATATATATATATATATATATATATATATATACACACACATATATGTATATATTTATATGTGTACATATATGTATTTTTTAATTGGAGATAGTGAGCTCTGTAAGCTCTGAAATCATATTCTTCCCCTTATAGAGGTTTTTGTTTTTGCTGTTTGTTGTAGTGTGTTTGCTTAGTGTCTTTTTCTGAACTAATTCTGTACAGTTTTTATTCTTTGTCATCTGAGACTATGGAGTCCTCAGCTCAGATAGCTTTGTGGTCAGCTGAAAAGTACACAGACATTTCATAGATCCCTAGATCCAGTAATTATTCCAGTGTTTGTGAGGGGGCTCTGTGTGCATATTAGTGAATACATTTTAACATTCAGCCAGGGACTGCTTTGGTCTTCACTTCCTGCTTACGCAGAGCGTCACAATTAGCTACAAGTTAAGAGTATAGGGCCTTTGCAGCTCTTTCCAGAGGTAGTACACTACCTTGGGAGTTTGGAGCCTTGTGTGCATAGCATTTGAGATTCCCGGAATTATATCAGAATTTTTTTGTGATCTTCTGTTGACATCTTAGTTTTTTTTTTCTTTCAGCTTTTTGTTGAGCCTGTTGTCTACTTTAGTTGTTTTATCTGCAACCTCAAGCCACACGTCAGTATCCATCCTGATATTCAACACTTGTCTCTGTTTTTGAAAAATGCTCCCCCCACCTTTTACTTACAGCTAAAGGCTGTGCATACTATGCAGTTACTCAAAATCACTTTAAACAAAGACCACCTTGCAAGAGAGATCTTCCAAGGAAACACCTGTAGGTCAAATAATGAAAATTCTCTGTGAATGGGGCTATAAAATAGACCCAACCCTTTACTAGCCTCCTCTAGTGACTAGTATGCTGTTCATTTTCACTTTGGTTGCAGACTTTTGGCTTTCAAGGATATTATAAAACTCCGGAGGTAGGGAAAATGAAGTTAGGGCAAGTTAAAATACCACAAACATGCTTACAGAGAGTTAGCTGCTTTTATTGAATAAATGCTCTCTAGTTTTCTACAAGTCTTTGGTTAGTTCCTTGAGTCCTGAAAAAGTTTAATTTAAAATTTTTGCCAGTGTTCTCATTGCTTTGTTGAGGAGAGTTTTTTTTTTTTTTTAAGGTTTTTGTCCCACAATTTTAACTGATGTCTCTGCTAATAAATTCTTAATGTTATGCCATCCCTGAATTCCTGGGCTAAGCTCAATGTGTAGTCTATATGTATTATTGCATTTAAGCTTTGAGATATTTTATTTAGAATTTTTTGATAGTGTTTTTATGCTGTTCTTATGTGATACTGGTATCATGGTTTTTCTAATTTTACCTGGAGATAGTAACCAAATAATACTTTAAATTTAGCCATTGTCCTGGTGCTGATATGCATGCAGCCTAATAGTCTGTCTACAATTTGTGCAATTAAAATGGATGTTTTAAACAATGACCTTTTGTTCTATAACAACTAAATCTTTACAAGTATGAAGAATGGGATGCTAATTTTAGAATAATTTTTATTAGACACTGACATAAATATTTTTCAGCTGATTTAATCTTAATCATTTCACTTAATCAACATTTTTACTGACTCCATAGTCATTATTGTACCTATCTATATAAAGCTCACCAGTCACCCATAGCCAAGCCACTAAGAATAATTAAAAATACTGAGCAGTACTTCATGTTGAATGTGTTTTTTTTCCGATCTGAACATTCCAAATAAATCCCCACTATAGCCCTTTGAATTATGATGTCATCTTTTTGATACTTATATGCCTTTATTATGTGTATAAATAAAATTAGTTTGATCTACTAATTTTATTTTATTTTTTTAAAGATTTTTTTTTAATTTATTTGACAGAGATCACAAGTAGGCAGAGAGGCAGGCAGAGAGAGAGGATGGGAAGCAGGCTCCCCGCTGAGCAGAGAGCCCAATGTGGGGCTCAATCCCAGGACCCTGGGATCATGACCTGAGCTGAAGGCAGTGGCTTTAACCCACTGAGCCACCCAGGCGCCCCATGACCTACTAATTTTATATCATATCATTTGTAAATATTGTGGGTGTAAGTGTATTAGTAAGATTGGGTGTCCCTGGTATTTATCTGTCTAGAAATCCATTCATTCATTATTCCTTCCTCCTCCTCAGATATTCCATTTTGACCATATACTAAAAATTAAATGGATCAATGTTGTTATAAGGAAGAATAACACACATTATCTTTCTCTTTAAGGAATCCACAGACTAGTGAAGAGGAGGTATATAAACAAAGTCTTATAATGTTTTGTTATAAGTGCCATACTTTGGGTATGGCCAAACATAAGTTGGGTTTGCCTAGAGCAGTCCTAGGATTATATCTGTATTCCTAATAGTATTAATTGTACCTTCTCTGAATTTAATAAATGATCCACCTTGGATGATAAAATATTATACCTGTCATATCCGAAATGTTGTGAAAGCAAAATTGAGGTAAAGACAGACTATCATTTTTAGAAAAAATAACCTTTCTTTTCTTTTTTTTTTTTTTTCTGTGTTTCTCTGTGTACTTACTAAAGATTGCCCTTTTGCTACAACATCTTAGATCCCGGCTGATTCAGTAAGTTCTTATTAACCAACTGTCTTTGGACTTCATTTTCTCCTCCCTGAAGGTCTGGGCTTCATCAAAGTAAGGATTTAATCACACAGGCTCTGGCCAGACATACTGTGAGAACATGTTCATTTGTTACTTGGCTTTGCCAATACACATAAATCTATCCTGACTTAAGACTCCTTTGTATCAGAGGCGAACGTCCACAAAGGAGTCTCAGATCATTGTGATAGGGCCTCAGCTGAGATCATCAGATGCATCTGCTGGTAGATATTTGTTTCCCATTGAGACCTAGATTCCTGAAAATAAAATTCTCAACACCAAAATCTCCATGCTCATGGAATGTTTAATATAACCCATGAAGTACATTAGTTTTTATTTGTGTCTTTTCATTTTTAACTGCAGTAATCCAGAGAAGATTAAAAACAAACACTTGGAAACTTAAAAAAAATAATTTTTCAATAAAATCAAAAGATGAATTCTAGATGTCTTTAAGATGTAGGGGCTTAGGGGGGGCCTGAGTAGCTCAGTGGGTTAAGCCTCTGCCTTAGGCCCAGGTCATGATCTCAGGTTCCTGGGATCAAGCCCCACATTGGGCTCTCTGCTCAGCAGGGAGCCTCATTTCCCTTCTCTCTCTGCCTTCCTCTCTGCTTACTTGTGATCTCTCTCTCTGTCAAATAAATAAATAATATCTTAAAACAAAAAAAAAAGAAGATGTAGGGGCTGAATAGGACATATTGCAAGCCTGGGCTTTTCCTAGACTATATCTATAGTCTGCGAAAGCAGGTAGGATCAAGAAAATCATTTTAGAGATTGGAAGTCCTCCCATAATATGCATGAAATATCTATGTTAGTGCTTTGGTTTCTTTTTTTGATTAGGAATTATTCCTACTCTGTGAATTTTTATTTTGTTTTTATTTGTCTATATTATGTATATTTGATTTTTGACAGGTAATTGATATACATAGTGGAAAATTCAAACATTATATAAAATTTAGGAAACAATTTTCAGTCTATCTCTGATACCAGCCAAGTAGTTCTTCCTACTCTATAACAAACAATATTTTCTGTTCCTTAAATATTTTTCTAAAAATATTTTTTGCATATATAATCAAATACATGCATACCTGGTTGTATCATTCTCCTTTGGTTTCTTCAAATACTACTGTAGTTTTATTTACTTATTTAATTTCCATGTAAATTCTTGCTTGGAACTTAATCCAGATAAAATTATTATTTCCATGTAGATGTTCAATATAGTTTATTAAATAATCCAACTTGCCTCTTTTAATTTAGATGCATATTTTATCATAAACTAAATTCCTATCTGTTTATACATTTTCCCATTCTATCTCTTCGATGTACCTTTATTTGTATGAACAAAACTGTAATTAATTTAATTACTTAATATTTAAAAATATTTTATACATGCTTGAGGTGATTATTTCTCCATATTCTTCTCTTTTCTTCTGACTTATCTCTTGACTATTGTCACCTATTTGTTATGATCTTGGCATCATCATCTTCCATATGCTTTTGGTATTTTCATTGCAGTCATGTTAAATTTAAAGATTATCTTATGCAAAGCTTATGTTGACCCTTAAAAAAAATAAATCTAAGTTTCTTTTCTTTTTTTTTTTTAAAGATTTTAATTATTTATTTAACAGAGAGAGAGTCCAAGCAGGGTGAGCAGTAGACATAGGGAGAAGCAGGCTCCCGGCTGAGCAGGGAGCCTGATATGAGTTTCAAACCCAGGACCCTGAGATTATGACCTGAGCTGAGGGAAGATGCTTAACTGACTGAGCCACCCAGGGGCCCCCTGGTTTAAGTTTCTAATAGTCTTACTTTGAGTGTCGCAGGAAAATTTTCAAGTTTTATTCATATAAAACATTTCTTATTATCTTTATTTCTCATATATTTCAACATTTTCCTATTGAAAATGGATGTCTATTTTATTTATCTTTTAAACTCTTGCTGTTTTAATACATGACAGTTACAGATTTGTACACAACACATCAATATCACTTGTGGAGTTCTGTTACTGATTTTCAGTATTAGTTACTTTCTTTTGGTGTAGAATTTGAGTCTTTTAAAGTAGAGATAATTCCATACTATTTTCCTTTCCCTGTTTTATAACTACAATGATAGTACCTTAAGAACAATGCTAAATAATAATACTGACAATAGACATTTTACCTTGATTATACATTTTTTGGAAATGTATTCAGTGTTTTCTCATTATTCATGATGCTGGCTTTGGGGTTAGTTGTATAATCAGGTTATTTATGTCATATGATTTCATTAAGATTTTTGGAATCATTGGATAATTAATATTACCAATTCTTGTTAATGATCTATGGGAATTACGCATTTTTCCTTTTTTAACTATATGTTTAATTATATATTTCTGTTTGTTTTTAACCAGTGTTGCATTCCTATTTAAAATATTCCATTTGATCCTTTTAATGTGCTGCTGCTTTCTGCTTAAATATTTTATTTAGAATTTGTCATCATTTGTCATGGTGAGATTTGTCCACATCATTTTTTCTTGCAATATTTGTTGCTTCTGAAGTTGTTTTTAAATTGTTAAACTCGATTCACATAAAGAATTTAAAAGCTTTCTCTTTCTGTGTTTTGGAAAAATTTAAATAGCATTAACTTGTCTGGTCTTGAGAGATGTTATAGATCTCTTCTGAAAAGTATCTTAGCCTAGTGCTTTTCAGGAAGTAGCTCTTAATGTTTTTTTCTTTTTTATGGTTGTCTTTTTTTATTTTCTATTTGTTTACAGTAAGTTTTGATAAATGTAAATATTTATGTAGGGTCAGATGGCTTTGCTTATAAATTCTATCAAATATTTAAGGATAAAAATATCAATAATATGCCAACTCAGAAAATAGGGATGGTAGGAAAACTTCCCAATTCATTTTATATAGAGATGTAAATTATTACTTGTGTCAATTAGGTCATCTGTATCTTCTGGTTTTTGAAAAGTATCCATTTGCTCTGTCATAGACTGAGATTGATGAATTGAAAAGTATTTTGCTAATTAAATTCTCTTGGGTTTTTATCTGTTTTTAAATCTAGTAATCTTTGCTTTATGATTGTTGATGCTTGTGTTATTTTGTAATCATGTCTGTTACTTCATCATCATAAATTTCACCCTTAATTATTGAAAGTAACCTACTTTTATTTGCTTAATGTCTTTTGAGTGAATTTATTTTTATCTGAGGTAAAGATCATGCCCATTGTTCTTTTCCATTGTTTAATTTGCATCTTACAAATATTTCTTTGCAAATCCTTTTACTTCCAACTCACTTTGCTTTAGATTTTGTCTTATAAATAATTTATTTTTTTGTGGATAAGGTAATTTCAATTTTTTTCTTTTACTGAGTATAAGCCATTTGCATTTATTGATATGGCATAGATATTTGAGTTATCTCAAATTATTTTAAGATCTGTTTTGTGTTTTTTTACTTTGTTAAAATATTTGATCTGCCTATTTCTTTGTTTCGTTTTTTAATGTATATTTCCCATGTTATATTTATTTTTGCCACGGTGGTTATTTTTATAACCATAATGTCTTATAATGGCCTGCATGGTCTATTTCTTCAGGATTATTTTTTTTCATTCTCTGTCACACTGCATACCTTGTTTGTGCCCCTTGATCTACTTTCTTTGTTCTTAATCCCTCTCTTTGGTCCAGAAGTCTGACTCTTATGGACCATATCAGTAAATTTCTATAATCTTTAGATTCTGGTTGGGCTCACTCAGTGATGAACTCTGGCAGGAAATAATATGGAAAAGGAGAGAAAGTCTGTGTCCCTTGACCTACCATCACTATCTCTCTGTACTGCTTCCTTTGTTCTTTCTGGGATCAGGGTAGTAATTCTGGTTCTTGCTTTGTTGTTATTTCTATAAACCCATACTATACATTATTCCTTTGAAAATAAGCCTACCTCAAGTTTTCCTATTTTCATAATGCCATCACTTTCCTGCTTAACCCGACTGCTATGCCTATTAGAAGCAATGATAAAATAAACACAATTCTTTTCTCTCCCTCCATTTCTCCCACTGCCAGATTTTAACTAATTATCATTTTTCTTAATGTTTGTCATTGTGCTGTTAGCTATGCTTACAGCTCTGTTAGTTGAATAGTCAACTCTAAGTTATAAACTCTGATTACCTTGTATTAATAATTAAGAATTCTGCACATTTATGCTACCACTCAAATTGCAAACCCCCACCCCCACGCACACTCCAAATGTTTTTTAGTTATGTTTACTCTGTGGTCAGGGCATATGTTTGTATATTGTTTTCATAAACTGACCACCGTATTATTTTACCTTGCTATTCTATTTAAATTTAATGCTTACTGCCAGGTGTTTTACTCAGGTTTCATTATTATCTTTGGTTGACTAGAGATCCACTTCCAATATATTTCTTAAGTTACTGTCTAGAAGGGTTGCCAGATAAAATAAAAGACATCTAGTTAAATTTTGAACTTTAGGCAAATAATGAACTTTTTGTCATATAAGTATGTCCCAAATGTTGCGTGAGACATTTTTAATACTCAATTTGGCAATCTTATATTTGGCTTACAGCTACTGAGTAACACCCTTAGTGTTAACTGTTTGTGTAATTTGGAGTCTGAAAATGGTAAGCCTGTATTTTGATGGCAGTTATTTGTGTTCAGTTTTTCTTGGAACACAGCATATACTTTAAGCATGTTACTTATATTTTCTTTTATTTCCAGTAGTCTTTTATTTTTAATTTTTTCAGCGTAACAGTATTCATTATTTTTGCACTACACCCAGTACTCCATGCAATCCGTGCCCTCTACAATACCCACCACCTGGCCTGGGTGGCTCAGTGGGTTAAAGCCTCTGCCTTTGGCTCAGGTCAAGATCTCAGGGTCCTGGGATCAAACCCAGCATCTCGCATTGGGCTCTCTGCTCAGCAGGGAGCCTGCTTCCCCCTCTCTTTCTCTGCCTGCATCTCTGCCTACTTGTAATCTCTGTCAAATAAATAAAAGGGATCTTTTAAAAAAAATGGTCCAGTAGTCTTTTTTTAATTAAAAGACTATAAATTCTTTGCCATCTCTCACCAGAACTGAATGGTGGGACTATTATTCTGCCCTTTGTACTTGGGCTGACTCTGTGTCTGTTTTCGTCCAACAGAATGTGTTAGTAGTGATGCTGTACAATGGGAAACTTCTGCTTTCACCCTTCTTGGAAGCCAGTCACCATATATATGTCAAACTAACCAGCAGTGAAGCCCAGGTCAGCCATGTAGAAAGATAGGCCATGTATAAGAACTAACTATATTTGGTACTTGAATTCCAGCTCGGTCACTAACTGACTGAAGTTGATAGAGAACAAAAGAACTGCATGTCACAGCTTTTCCTCACCTAAAGAATCTGGTTCTTATTTTGGGTCACCAAATTTTAGGGACGTTTGTTACACAGCAATTAAATTATTATATCAAAGTTTTAAAAGTGTGAGTACTCAGTTTTATAAATATATGGTATCATTTTCTCTATCTCCAGTATTTTCTATTTTAATCTTTTAAGCATTTCTTATTTCAATATTGTGCTTGGATTTTGTTCACTTTCAGCTATTGCATTTTTATAATTCATAACCATTTCTGTGTTTTGGGCACTATCTCTCCTTATACTCCTTTCAAATTTACCTTAATTTCTGTAATGGATTCATCTCATATTTGTCTTACACTTCCATTCCTGAACACTGTCTACTCACTATTAAGGTCTTCTTGTTGTTGGCAGTCACTTCCCTGGACTTCTACACTCTGTGTTCTCATGCTTTGTTTCAGAGAAACCTTGGCTTGGTCAACTTCTTTGTTTGTTTGTTTGTTTTTAAACACATGGTGAAATTTGGTCACAATTTCCAACTTCTAGACTTTCTGTCTTTTCTTGTATACAGTTGTGCAGATTTTTGGTGGTTCTCTTTTTGATTAATAATTAAAATCACAAAGTGAGTATTTTGTCCTCTCTCCCCTCTGTCCCCCAAGTAATATTTCCTACATGCTTATTCTAAGGAAGGGTAGCTTGTTGGAATTTCCTTTATTTCCAAAGGGTTTGTATGTGAGATCATGGGGTCTTTACTTCTTCCATCTAATGGTGATAGCATCTAGTTCTAGGATATTTCTCAGTGCAATGGCTTCCTTTTCCCTTGAAGCCACAGAGGCAACTACTTAATGAAAACATGGCTAGTTTGTCTGATTTTTATTTAATCCTATTTCCTGTGCTTCTCAGACTCGAGACTCATCCAGGACCACTTCAGATCATAGCATATGTACTCTATTTCTTCCCTTAAAAAGAAAGATTTTAGTGTTTATGCCTTAGGATGTGTCTTTTACCTGTGAAGAGTGTGGATCTCTAGTTTATCTGACATTAGCAGCCTCAGTGTTTGCTCTTTTCATCCTCTCAAGAACATGCCAGCTTCTTTCCCCTTCCTCTTGTCTGAGGTTGTGCTGCTTTTTATCTGTGTCCTTATTGCATAGCTAATGGAGAATGTAATTATAGAAAAAAATCATTCTTTTTTTTCTTTTTATTAACATATAATGTATTATTAGCCCCAGGGGTAGAGGTCTGTGAATCGCCAGGTTTACATGCTTCACAGCACGCACCATAGCACATACCCTCTCCAATGTCCCTAACACTACCACTCTCTCCATACCCCTTCCCCCGGCAACCCTCAGTTTGTTTTGTGACATTAAGATTCTCTTATGGTTTGTCTCCCCGCCGATCCCATCTTGTTTCATTTATTCTTTTTCTATCCCCCAAGCTCCCCACGTTGCATCTCCACTTCCTCATATCAGGGAGATCATATGATAGTTGTCTTTCTCTGATTGACTTATTTCGCTAAGCATAATACCCTCTAGTTCCATCCACGTTGTTGCAAATGGCAAGATTTCATTTATTTTGATGGCTGCATAGTATTCCATTGTATATATACCACATCTTCTTTGTCCATTCATTGTTGATGGACATCTGGGTTCCTTCCGTAGTTTGGCTATTGTGGACATTGCTGCTATAAACATTCGGGTGCATGTGCCCCTTCGGATCACTACGTTTGTATCTTTAAGGTAAATACCCAGTAGTGTAATTGCTGGGTCATAGGGTAGCTCTATTTTCAACTTTTTGAGGAAGCTCCATGCTGTTTTCCAGAGTGGTTGCACCAGCTTGCATTCCCACCAACAGTGTAGGGTTCCCCTTTCTCCACATCCTTGCCAGCATCTGTCATTTCCTGACTTGTTAATTTTAGCCATTCTGACTGTTGTGAGGTGGTATCTCAATTGTGGTTTTGATTTGTATTTCCCTGATGCCGAGTGATATGGAGCACTTTTTCATGTGTCTGTTGGCCATCTGGATGTCTTCTTTGCAGAAATGTCTATTCATGTCCTCTGCCCATTTGATTGGATTATTTGTTCTTTGGGTGTTGAGTTTGATAAGTTCTTTACAGATTTTGGACACTAGCCCTTTATGTGATATGTCATTTGCAAATAACTTCTCCCATTCTGTCAGTTGTCTTTGGTTTTGTTGACTGTTTCCTTTGCTGTGCAAAAGCTTTTGATCTTGATGAAATCCCAATAGTTCATTTTTGCCCTTGCTTCCCTTGCCTTTGGCGATGTTCCTAGGAAGAAGTTGCTGCGACTAAGGTCGAAGAGGTTGCTGCCTGTGTTCTCCTCAAGGAGTTTTATGGGTTCCTTTCCCACATTGAGGTCCTTCATCCATTTTGAGTCTATTTTCATGTGTGGTGTAAGGAAATGGTCCAATTTCATTTTTCTGCTTGTGGCCATACCATTTTCCTAACACCATTAATTGAAGAGGCTGTCTTTTTTCCATTGGACATTCTTTCCTGCTTTGTCGAAGATGAGTTGACCATAGAGTTGAGGGTCTATTTCTGGGCTCTCTATTCTGTTCCATTGATCTACGTGTCTGTTTTTGTGCCAGTACCATACTGTCTTGATGATGACAGCTTTGTAATAGAGCTTGAAGTGAGGAATTGTGATGCCACCAACTTTGGCTTTCTTTTTCAATATTCTTTTGGCTATTTGAGGTCTTTTCTGGTTCCATATAAATTTTAGGATTATTTGTTCCATTTCTTTGAAAAAAATGGGTGGGATTTTGATAGGGATTGCATTAAATGTGTAGATTGCTTTAGGTAGCATAGACATTTTCACCGTATTTGTTCTTCCAATCCAGGAGCATGGAACATTTTTCCATTTCTTTGTGTCTTCCTCAATTTCTTTCATGAATACTTTATAGTTTTCTGAGTAAAGATTCTTAGCCTCTTTGGTTAGGTTTGTTCCTAGGTATCTTATGGTTTTGGGTGCAATTGTAAATGGGATTGACTCCTTAATTTCTCTTTCTTCTGTCCTGCTGTTGGTGTAAAGAAATGCAACTGATTTCTGTTGCACTGATTAAAAAAATCATTCTTGTTGCCTTTCTATGCTTACAAAAAAAGCAGTAGAGGTTGTCATATTATTATCATTATCTTCAAATGGAAGTCATGTTTCATATTTGTTTTTATTTAATATATCAAAGATTTAAAAAGTGGACAAAAGTGTAAAGTGGATGAGTAATTTAAAAATATAAGAATGTTGACACTATCACATAAGCTTGAGAAATGAAGAAAGTGATGAGCATATAACTCCTCATGTGATTTCTCAATGAATAGATCATGTTCCATCCTTTCATTGCTTTTCTTTATAGGTTTAAGATGTATGTTATGTTCCAAGACATTTATGAAGTTTTACCTGTTTTTCACTTTATGTAAATGCATATAACATACTTTGTATCTTTTATTTTTATTTTTATTTATTTTTTATTTTATTTTATTTTTTTAAGATTTGTATTTTATTTTATTTTGACAGAGAGAGAGATCACAAGTAGGCAGAGAGGCAGGCAGAGGGGGAGGGGGAAGCAGTCTCCCCGCTGAGCAGAGAGCCCCATGCAGTGCTCCATCCCAGGATCCTGAGATCATGAACTGAGCCAAAGACAGAGGCTTAATCCCCTGAGCCACCAAGGCGCCCCATCTTTTATCTTTAAATGCCTTGTTATACCTTTGAGAATCACCCATGATAATATGTGTATCTGTAGACCATTCTTTTTTATTGCTGCATTGTATTTCTTTGTTTCAATGCAAAACAGTATACCTGTTCTATTCTTGATATAGGCATTGGATTGCTTCCAGTTTTAACTATTCTGAATAATGCAGATATGAACATGTCACCTGTAGCATAAAATATTATTGTCCAAGGAATGTACATAGGTATGCTTTTATTAAGTAAATTTTAGGCTTATCTTCGTATTTGTAAGGTAATGCCAAATAATTTTCTAAGGAGATTGTACCCATTTATATTACTACAAATAGTATACAAGAATTCCTTTTATACTAAAACTTTGTCAGCCTGTATTCTTATCCAAATTTATTTATTTATTGCGAATATAGTGGGTAATTGTGATTTTATTTCACATTTACTTGGACAGTGAGGTTGAGCATTGTTTTTATGGACATGAATATATATATATATAATATAGTGCATATTGTATACACACACATATATATTCTATTATTAACATTTCTTCTTTAAAGTACATTTTCATATTTTTCTCCTTTTGCTCTTACTTCTGTGTAAACTTCCTAAATATATATTTTGTTAACTAATCCACTGTAAATTATATGATTTATAAAAATATTCTTTCAAATTGTAGAGTATAACATCACTTTATACTGACTATGATTTATTCTGGTGAAAATGAATTCTAAACTTTAATAATGTGAAATTTAGCAATCTGTTTTTCATTTTGTAATTTTTTTTAATTTTTAAAAAGATTGATTTATTTATTTGACAGAGATGGGGGAGGGAGAAGAACTAGGCAGGATGGCAGGCAGAGGGAGAGGCAGAAACAGACTCTCCGCCGAGCAGAGAGCTCAACTGTTGGTGGGGCTCAATCCCAGGACCTGTGGATTATGACCTGAGCCAAAGGCAGACTCTTAACTGACTGAGCCACCCATGTGCCCCTATAGCTTTTATTTCTATTCTGATCTTTATTACTTCCTTCCTTTTGCTGGGTTTAAGTTTTGTTCTTTTTAAAGCTTTTAGGTTTAAGTTTAAGTTGTTTATTTGAGATTTTTCTTACTTCTTGAGGTAGGTCTGTATTGTTATAAACATATATCTGAGAACAGCTTTGGCTGTATACCAAAGGTTTGAGACCGTGTGTTTTCATTTTCATTTGTTTCCATGTACTTTTTAATTTCTTCTTTTATTTTCTGGTTGACCCATTCATTGTTTAGTACCATGTTGTTTCACCTTCATATATTTTTTTCTTGGGGTTGAGTTTTAGCTTTATAACAGTGTGGTCAGAAAAAAAATGCATGGTATGATCTCAATCTTAAATTTGTTGAAGCTTGTTTTATGGACTACTATGTGATCTATTCTGGAAGATGTTCTGTATGCAATTGAAAAGAATGTGTTTTAGGGTGAAATGTTCTGAATATATCTGTTAAATCTTTCTAGACCTGTGTGTCATTCATAGCCACTGTTTCCTTGTTGATTTTCTGTTTGGATGATATGTCCATTGATGTATGTGGGTGTTAAAGTCCCCTACTCTTGTATTATAGCCAATTAATTCCTTTATATTTGTTATTGTTTTATGTATTTGGGTGCTCCTATGTTAGGTGAATAAATATTTACAATTTTTAAATCTTATTGTTGGTTTATTATTATCCTTCTTTGCCTCTTGTTACAGTTTTTGTTGTGAAGTCTACTTTACCGACTATAAGCACAGCTACCTGCTTTCTTTTGACATCTGTGTGCATGATGACTGTTTCTTCATTGCCTCACTTTCAATCTCAAAGTGTTTTTCTGTCTGAAATAAGTCTCTTCTAGTCAGCTTATAGTGGGTCTTCTTTTTTGATTCACTGTGTCATCCCGTGTCTTTTGATTGAGATGTTTAGCTTGTTTTCTTTTAAAATATTTATTAATAGATATGTATTGATTGCCATTTTGTTACTTTTTTGTGGTAGTTTCTATAGATTTTCTCTGATCTTTTCTTCTCTTGTTCTCTTTTCATGGTTTGCTGGTTTTCTTTAGTGATATTCTTGGATTCCTTTCTCTTTATTCTTTGCATATATATTACTGGTTTTTGATTTGTGGTTATCATTAGGTTTGTATATAACATCTTCTGCATATTAATTTATTTGTTGCTTAAGTCTGAACCCATTTTTTAATATTTCTTTTGGGGTTAGTTTAGTGGTCATGAACTCCTTTAGTTTTTGTTTGTCTGAGAAACTCTTTATCTATCCTTCTATTCTGAATGGTATCCTTGCTGGACAGAGTATTCTTGGCTGTAAATTTTTCCATTCAGCACTTTGCATATATAATGCCACTCTCTTCTAGCCTGCAAATTTTCTCCTGAAAAATTTGCTAATAGCCTTATAGGGTTTCCCTTTGTATATAAATGTCTTCTTTACTCTTTCTGCTTTTAATTTGTTTTATTGTTACTTTTTTCCATTTTAATTACTGTGTGTTTTCATGTGGACCTCCTTTGGTTGAATTTTTCTGGTGGCTCTCTGTGCTTCCTAGATCTCAAAGTCTGTTTTCTTCCCCATATATGATAAGTTTTCAGCTATTATTTCATCAGATAAATTTTTTTATCCTCTTATTTTTCTCTTCTTTTTCTGAGGTCCCTATAATCCAGATGTTATTATGCTTGATGGAGTCACTGATTTTCTTAAGACTTTTGTTAATTTGCATAATTTTCTTTCCTGTCCTTTGCTGAGATTGGTTACTTTCCGTTTCTCTATCTTCAGGATCATTAATTTGTTTCTCTTCTTCATCTGACCTGCTATTTAATCCATGAAGTATACCTTTAATTTCATTTATCGTGTTCTTGATCTCTGGTTGTTCTTTTTTATCTTTGCATTAATAGTTCGCTGATGTCCTGCCTTCTTTTCTCCAGTCCAGTGAGTATCGTATGATCATTACTTTAAATTTTCTATCAATCATATTATTTCTATCTGTTTTACAGTTTTGGTCTCTTGCTATGGTTTAGTCTTGTTCTTTCACTTGGGAGCTGTTTCTCTCTTCATTTTGTCTGAATTTCTGTGTTGTTTCTCTGTGTTAGAAGTCAGCTACTTCTCTTGCTCTTAATGATAATAGCCTTATGAAGAAGTGGTCTTGTAGTGCCCTGCAGTGCATTGTCCCTTCTTTCCCAGGGTCTGGTTCTTCAGGGCGTGTTGCAAATGTATGTTGCATGTGCCTTGCTATTGAGTCTTAGTCTCTTTCTCTTTCAGTCTGGTTGTCTGCACAGGCACTATTTGCCTATTTTGGGCAGTGTTTGGTTGCCAGCAGGGGTGGGGCATGTTTTAACAAGGTGTGCAGTGGTTTGCTTGTGAAATGAGAAATATATTACAGATACTCATCTACACAGTTTGTGGGCTCCCTGGTATAAATGTCTGTTTTCTGCCCTTCTCCATGTGACTGGCTCCCTTCCCATCATGGATGACCAATGTCTATTTTGCTCTTATACCACCTCTTTGCCCTTCCTACCTTCTTTAGTGTGGCCTCTTCCCAGCCTTTAGTTGTAGAGTTTCCTCTGCCAGTGTTCAGGTTGTTTTCTGGGTTATTTATGTTGATATGAATGTTATCTAGTTTTATCTATGGGTCAAGGTAAGCTTATGGTCTACTACTTTGCCATCTTCCTAGCTGACCATGTTAAAAGTGACTTATCTTTAGATAGAGATATTTTATATGTTTTTATTTTGAGTTTGTTTTTAAATATTTAGGTTGAATTTAGTTAATATATAGTGTATTTTAACTTTTATTGGTCGAGTTTAGTGATTCATCATTTGCATATAACACTCAGCACTCATTATGTCAAGTGCACTCTTTAATGCCCATCACCAGTTACCCATCCCCCCTCAACAACCTTAAGTTTATTTCCTATAGTTTTGAATCTCTTATGGTATGTCTGTCTGTTTTTATCTTATTTTTCCTTCCATTCTCCTATGCTCATCTGTTTTGTTTATTAGATTCAACATATAAGTGAAATCATCTAGTATTTATCTTTCTCTGCCTGATTTTTTTTTGGCTAACGTAATATCCTCGTGTTCTCTCTCTGTCATTGCAGATGGCAAGGTTTCCCTCTTTTTTTTCTTTTTTTTTTTTTTTTTTAAAGATTTTATTTATTTATTTGACAGAGAGATCACAAGCAGGCAGAGAGGCAGGCAGAGAGAGAGGAGGAAGCAGGCTCCCCGAGAGAGCAGAGAGCCCGATGCGGGGCTCGATCCCAGGACTCTGAGATCATGACCTGAGCCGAAGGCAGCGGCTTAACCCACTGAGCCACCCAGGCGCCCCAAGGTTTCCCTCTTTTTGATGGCTGAGTAATATACCATTATGTCTATGTCTATATGTGTGTATATACATATATATGTTTGTATGTTTGTGTATATATATATATATATATATATATACACACACACACTACATATTTTTTATCCATTTATCTGTTCATAAACTTCTGGGCATTTTCCATAATTTTGCTATTGTGGACATTGCTACTGTAACATTCGGGTAATTGTGCCTCTTTGAATCACTATTTTTTTGTATCCTTGGTATAAATCCCTAGTAGTGTAATTTCTAGGTCTATTTTTAACTTTTTGAGGAGCCTCCATACTAGAGACCACTCTAGAGTGACTGTACCTGTTTGCATTTCCACCAACAGTATAAGAGGGTTTCCCTTTCTCTGCATACTTGCCAACATATGTTGTTTCCTGACTTGTTAGTTTTAGCTATTCTGACCAGTGTGAGGTGGTATCTCTCTGTAGTTTTGATTTTATTTCCCTGATGAGTGATGTTGAGCATCAGACAAAAGAGTCTGTTAGCCATTTGTTTGTCTTCTTGGAGCCTGTTCTGCCCATTTCTTGATGGGATTTTTTGTTTTTTGGTGCTGAGTTTGGTAAGTTCTATATAGATTTTGCATACTAGCCCTTTATCTGATAAGACATTTAAATATCTTCTCCCATGCCATAAGTTATATTTTAGTTTTGTTGATTGTTTCCTTTGCTGTGCAAAAAAGCTTTTTATCTCGAAGAAGTCCCAGTAGTTTATTTTTGGCTTTGTTTTCCTTGTGATTGAGGGCATGTCTAGCAAGAAGTTACCGTACCCCAGGTTAAAGAGGTTGTTGCCTGTGTTCTGTAGGATTTTGATTGATTCTTGTCTTACATTTAGGTTTTTCATCTATTTTGAATTTATTTTTATGTATGGTATAAGAAAGTGATCCAGTTTTATTCTTATGCATATGATGTCCAATTTTCCCAACATCATGTGTTAAAAATACTTTCTTTTTTCTATTAGAAATTCTTTACTTGTGGGGTGTCTGGGTGGCTCAGTGGGTTAAAGCCTCTGCCTTCAGCTCAGGTTATGATCCCAGGGTCCTGGGATGGAGCCCTGCATTGGGCTCTCTGCTCAGCAGGGAGCCTGCTTCCCCCTCTCTCTCTGCCTGCCTCTCCACCTACTTGTGATCTCTCTCTGTCAAATACATAAATAAAATCTTTAAAAAAAAAAAAAAGAAATTCTTTACTTGTTTGTCAAAGATTACTTGACCATAGAGTTGAGGGTTCTCTATTGCACTCCATTGATCTGTGTGTCTGTTTTTGTGCCAGTACCATACTGTTTTGTTGATTGTGACTTTGTAATATAGCTTGAAGTCTGGAATTGTGATCCCTCCAGCTTTGGTTTTCTTTTTCTACATTACTTTGGCTATTTGGGGTCTTTTCTGGTTCCATACAACTTTTGGTACTTTTTGTTCCAGCTCTGTGAGAACTTCTGGTGATTTTTTTTTTTTAAAGATTTTATTTATTTATTTGACAGACAGAGATCACAAGTAGGCAGAGAGGCAGGCAGAGAGAGAGAGAAGGGGAAGCAGGCTCCCTGCTGCCCAGAGAGCCCGATGTGGGGCTCGATCCCAGGACCCTGGGACCATGACCTGAGTTGAAGGCAGAGGCTTTAACCTACTGAGCCACCCAGGCGCCCCTCTGGTGATATTTTTGATAGGGATTGCATTGAATGTGTAGTTTGCTTTGGGTTTTATAGACATTATAACAGTTATTGGTCTTCCAGTCCATGAGCATGGATTTTTTTCCCCATTGTTTGGTGTATTCCTCAATTTCTGTCATAAATGTTCTCTAGTTTTCAGAGTATAGATCTTTTAACTATTTGGTTAAGTTTATTCCTGGGTATATTACGATTTTTGGTACAATTGTAAACAGGATCGATTCCCTGCTTTCTTTTTCTTCCACATCATTGTTAGTGTATATACATGCAGCAGACTTCTGTGCATTGATTTTATATCTTGTGATGTTGCTGAATTCCTGTATCCTCGCAATTTTTTGGTGGAGTCTTTGGGTTTTTCCTCATATAGTGTCATTTTATCTACGAACAATGAAGATTTGACTTCTTTGCTCATTTGGATGCTTTTTATTTCTTTTTGTTGTCTGATTGCTGAGGCTAGGACTTCCAGTACTATGTTGAACAACAGGGGTAAGAGTGTACGTACCACTTATATTTCCAAACTTAGGTGAAAGCTCTCAGTTTTTCCCCATTGAGGTTGATATTTGCTGTGTGTCTTTTGTATATGACTTTTATGATATTGAGGTATGTTCCCTCTGTCCATACATTGTGGAAGGTTTCTTTTTAAGAAAGGATGCTGTATTTCGTGAAATGCTTTTTCTTTATCTATTGAGAAGATCGTATTTTTCTCATCTTTCATTATTGTGGTGTGACATGCTGATTTGTAGATGTTGGACCACCCCTGTAGCCGAGGAATAAATCCTGCTTGGTTGTGGTGAGTAATCCTGTAATGTGTGTTGAATCCAATCAGCTAGTATCTTGTTGAGAAATTTTGCATCCATATCAAGGATATTTGTCTGTAATTCACTTTAGTGAGGTTTTGTCTCATTTTGGGATCAGTGTAATGCTGGCCTCATATAATGAGTTTGGAAGTTTTTCTAACCTTTCTATTTTTTGGAACAGTTTCAGAAGAATAGGTATTAATTCTTCTTTAAATATTTGGGAGAATTCCCTATGAAGCCATCTGCCCCTGAACTCTTATTTGTTAGGATATTTTGATTACTGATTCTGTTTCTTTGTTAGTTATGGGTCTGTTCCAGTATCCTATTTCTTCCTGTTTCAGTTTGGTAGTTTATATATTTCTAGGTATTTATCTGTTTCTTACAGATTGCCCAGTTTGTTTTCCATATAATTGCTCACAATATTCTTGTAATTGCTATAAAATTGCTCATAATAACAATATAATTGTTTTTATTTCTTCATTGCTTATTGTGATCTCACCTTTTTCATTCATGATTTTATTTATTTGGGTCCTTTCTCTTTTCTTTTTTATAAGTCTGGTGAGGGCTTTATCAATCTTACTAATTCTTTCAAAGAAGCAGCTCCTAGTTTTGTTAGTCTGTTCTACTGGTCTTTTGAATTCTATATCATTCATTTCTATTCTAATCTTTATTATTTCTCTTATTCTGCTGGATTTAGATGTTAGTTGCTTTTCCTTTTCTTGCTTTTTTAGGTTTAAGGTTAGGCTGTATATTTGAGATTTTTCTTACTTCTTGAGGAAGGCCTGTATTGCCTCCTGTTTCCCTCTTAGATTGCCTTTGATGTAGCCCAAAGTTTTTTGAACTGTCACGTTTTCATTTCCATTTATTTTCATTTATTTTTAGAAAATTTTTCATTAATTTCCTGGTTGACACTTTTATTCCTTTTTTTTAATGATTTTATTTATTTATTTGACAGACAGAGATCACAAGTAGGCAGAGAGGCAGGCATAGAGAGGGAGGAAGCAGGCTCCCTGCTGAGCAGAGAGCCCAATGCGGGACTTGATCCAAGGACTCTGAGATCATGACCTGAGCCAAAGGCAGAGGCTCAACCCACTGAGCCACCCAGGTGCCCCGACACTTTTATTCTTTAGTGGGATGTTCTTTAACCTCCATGTTTTTGTGGTTCTTCCAAATTTTGTCTTGTAGTTGACTTCAAGTTTTAAAACATTATGGTCTGAATATATGCATGGTATAATCTCAACATTTTTGTACTGGTTGAGACCTGCTTTGTGACCCAGTATGTGATTCGTTTTGGAGAATGTCCCATGTGTAGTTGAAAAGAATGTGAATTCTGCTGGTTTAGTTCTCTGAATATAATTGTGAAATCCATCTGGTTCCATGTGTCATTCAAAGTCCTTGTTTGCTTGTTGATTTTATGCTTAAATGATCTATCCATTACTGTTAGTGGGGTGTTGAAATCTCCTTCATTATTATCAATGAGTTTCTTTATGTTCGGTATTCACTAATTTATATATTTAGGTACTCCCAGGTTAGGGGAATAAATATTTACAACTGTTAGATCTTCTTGTGAAATAGTCCCCTTAATAATTACATAGTATCCTTCCTCATTTTTTATTACAGTCTTTGGTTTAAAATGTAGTTTGCCTTATATAAGGATTGTTATCTGAACTTTGTTTTGATGTTCACTAGCATGTTAAATGGTCTTCATCCCCTCACTTTCAATCTGGAGGTGTCTTTGGGTATAAAATTAGTCTTTTGTAAGCAGCATATTGATGGGGTTTTGTTTGTTTGTTCAAAACAAACACAACTAGATCCTGGTTGTGTTTTGGTCTTCTTGTTAGATCCCAAATTAGAAATAAATACAATGAAAGGAAACAAAAAATAAGAAATATGTAATATATGTACAAAAGTAGAAATTTAAAAAGGATAAAAAATTGAAAAAATAAGAAAGTAATTGAAAATATAATAATAAAAGACTGAAGAATAAAAATCAGAGAATGTTATATACTGTTTTCCTCAAGAGCTGAAGCTTTGCAGCCCTCTGTGATGGGTAGCTTTTGTGTGAGTGAGTTGTTTGTTCAGGTATTCTGGGGGAGGGCCCTTGGCACTGATTCTCAGATGTACTTGCCCTGGTAGAAATGTGCCTCCGGTGTTCAAGGAGTCTGTGCTTGCTGTAAGTGGGCTGGGACTCCACTAGGTAGTGCTGATCTGCTGCCTGAAGACTTTAAACAATGATGGGTGGGATAAATATGGCGGTGCTACGTTCTCTAGCCCCAGAACTGAAAGTTCATGCCCCCCCCCCTTCACTGAGCCCTTACAGAGGAGCAATCAATCACTTGTCTCCCTATTTTCTGTCAGAACTCTGTGTTCACTTATCCTATGTTCAAGTGTTTTTATCTCAGGCATGTGACCGAGTTTCAAAACTTCAAATTTTAGGGACTCCTGCATCTCAGACCTCTGGTATTCCTTGCGTGCAGGGGTGGGGTGATGGGCACCTTACCAGGGTTCTGCTTTTTGCTGCCTCTGGGAGAGGAAAGTTATCACATGACTATGCAGCAGTTTTCAGTATATGGTAACAGAGAGCAGAAAGCTGACACCTAGACTTGCTGTTCTCTGCCAGCTTCCACAGTCTTGTGCCTGGGAACCTCTGTTGCACATAGGCACCACCCATTCTTCTTGGGACCCTGGGAAACCTCAGACCACGGTGTTACACCTAGGATTCTGCCCTGCTTCACCACCTGAACACCTTTAAGCCAAGCACATCCCCAACTGTTGCAGACTTCTAAAAGTTACAGTGTTGCACTCTGCTGCTTATAATACTTTGTTTTAGCCTCCTTAAGCAGCCTACTTAAGCAACCATATCTTCAGGTATATCACACGTGGTCCAAGTCTCCACACCTGCTGCCTTCCAAATGTTGGCCACTTTTCTACTTATAGACTTGTTCCATTTGTTTTCTCAGACCTGCAATTGATTTCTTGGTGTTCACAATGATTTGACAACTACCTAGTTGTATTCAAGGGATGCAACAGACTCAGGGTCCTTCTGCTCCCTTGCCATCTTAACTCCTCCTGCTGTTTTTTACTTTGATTTAAAAAAAATCTATTACATGATTAAACTTTGTTGATCCAGAAAATAGTGGGGTAATTGAAGGAGCAAAGAAGCTAAGTAATTAATAGAGACTGAAAGAATTTTATATAGTACACAAAGAGAGAGATTGGGATTCTATAAAATCAGGAGTGGCTTATATATTAAAGTAGGGAGAAAGGGTATATGGGTACAAATTTAGGTATGTAGTTAGATTTGTTGGTGGGAAGCTGAGGTTATTTATATGAGGTTGGCTCTATATCTTATAATGATAAAAGAAGTGAAGTTATCAATCTAGAACAGATAGTGAAAGAATATTGCAGATTTGAGACAGGAAAGTGTGAGCATAATGAAAGATCTGATTGAATACATCATCATAAAGTCACGTTTTGATTGAAAGAAGAAAATCATTGGTTTCAAACATGGGATGGGATCCTTCCCAATGACCTGGGAGAAAAAAAAGGAAGGTGAACTTGGGTAACCAGATTTTGGGCTAGAGAAATGAAATTGGTGGAAATGGGAAAAAATGGAATATTTAGATTATCCTTTAAACTATGTTAATTACTTCACCCACTTTGACTTTACAAACTGCAAATAGATACGCTAGAGTAAACGTTAGTGCTTGGGGGTTGCCTTTGTGGCTCAGCTGGTTAAACACCTGCCTTCAGCTCAGGTCATGAGCCCAGAGTCCTGAGATCAAGCCCTGAGTCAGGTTCCCTATTTAGCAGGGAACTTGCTTCTTCCTCTTCTCCCTTCTCCTGCTTTCTCTCACTATCTCTGTCTTTCTCTCTCCAATAAATAAATAAAATATTCTTTTAAAAAGTGTCTGGGCAAATATTGGGGATGGGGTGTACTCTGTTTAACAACACTCTACTATTCTCTGATGTATTTGAATACATTAAATATACGTATGGCCTTTTATTTATAGTTTACTGATTTTCAAATATTTATTGGCTGTTTCATTTTTTGCTTCTGTTTTATGGGAAGATGCATACTGAGCTTAGATAGTCCTTAACCACAATGTGTGTCTGTGGAAAATGAGAGCAGCAACTACAACTAAGAAGATATCCACTGTTGGTAGAGATTGAGAGAAGTCAAAGTTTATATCAGATACAGTGTTCAAAGTGTAATGGATTAGTCAAGTTAGGAAAAATTGAAGAGGATAAGTTCAGCCACTTCATCCCGAAATAAAGGGAGAGTCAAGGCTTAAGAAATGTCAGAATACACCTGGAGAGCAAGAGACTTTAGAATTCATGGTTATTGACATTGGTGTAAAAATATTGAGATAGGTTTGGAAGTTCCCTGTGGTATCCTCTACTTGGGAATAAGCATGTAAAGGGGTGAAGAATCTGCAGAAAAAAAGATGGTTCCAAGATTAGAAGAGGTTAGTAGAAAGTTAAACCATTGTTGAAGTAGGTGTCACAAGATGGTGAGTTTTGAACTGAATATGACCCATTAATGGACTTGCTTATCCTGAATAGTGTTTCAAATAAGCCAATTTACTTTCCAACATCTAAGAACTTTCAGATTCCTTTGTAGCAATACCACACTTGAATTTCTCCATATGCAAATTAGTAGTTGGAGCTGAGTAACTGCCGTCATACTTAGGAATATTGTGTACTGTTTTTCTCTAGTTTTCCATAATCTCTGCACAACCAATTTTTCTCATGCTGTGGGTCTGCCTGGCTCCATCCCTGGTTTATATAAACAGACAGAGAGATGGAAGTGTTGTCAGTTGCTAGGAGGGAAAGAGACACTCTGTTTTAGAGAAGTGGTTCTGAACTAGTGCTATATCTGACATTTATTAGTATGGGTATGCTATTAATAGTGTTCTGCTTCAAAAATAGCATAGCTTTCTACTACCCCCTTCTCCTAGTCTTGGGACTATCCTCTCTTCTGCAAATTCTCCATCTCTCACTATGTTTACTCCCAATTAGAGCACATCACAGGGAACTTTCAAGCCCATCTCTACATAATTACTGCAACAGAAAAAAAGAGTATGAAAAAAGGTGAGTAGTCACTGTTTCCTATATTTCCTGTAAAACTGTGTGTGTGTGTGTGTGTGTGTGTGTGTACAGAAAGAAACTGTAATTATGGCTTTTGGTTATAGGGTGGATATAAAAGTTATGATCTACCACATTATAGCTTGCTGTGCATTCATGTCATAAAACAATACAGAGGGTAGGGGAGAAGGGTATAGAAATGGGTGAGGAAGATACACAAATAAGCTCAGGTTTGCATGACATTAAAATGGTAGCCATACAGTAAGATTACTGATTTCATAATGACATTATATCAAGAAGAGCTGTTTGCATTAAAGATGAACATCTGCTCTGAGTATAGCTTTATTACTGGAATGCAGTTATTCTCATTGGTCTAATAAATCCAGTAATTTCTACCAGTTCTATTTTAGCCTTCAAAAGTTTCAGGGAATGGATCCAACAGTAGGTGTGCAAATGTAAAACCCTTCCTGTTTCAACATTACCCCAATGAACAAATAAGAGAGAATGATGTGGATGTTAACTCAAAGTAATTTTAAGAATCTCCAAAGTTCAGTGTCTCTTACCATCGCACCTAGTTTGAAATAGCAGTGCATTGGGGCTATTTTTGGAGGCTTTTTTTTTTTTGAAACTTATTCTTTTGAGAAATTTTTTAAACATGGTGCAGAAGGATTTCCATAAAAATAGCTCCTTGATATTAATTGTTGTTGGCTCCACTGGACCAAGGACTCTGTACTCTCCTAATACCTCTTATTATGTGACTTGGTCAGACCATTTAATCTCTGGATGCCTTACTTTCCTTGTCTACAAATAACCAATAATATTTTCTTCAGCTAACAAACAGTTGCTACTAAAATTCAAGATTATAATGATGTACATAAAAATTCTTTAAATAATATAAGTTACTAAATTGATAATTTGCTGTACTTGAATTTTGGTATTGTAAGCAAACTATTAATGGATGATTAAAATAATGAAAAATACATTCCAAGTATTTAAAAAAATTTTTTTTAGATTTTGTTTATTTATTTGACAGAGAGAGATCAGAAGTAGGCAGAGAGGTAGGCAGAGACAGAGAGGGAAGCGGTCTCCCTGCTGAGCAGAGAGCCTGATGTGGGGCTTGATCCCAGGACCCTGAGATCATGACTTGAGCTGAAGGCAGAGGCTTTAACCCACTGAGCCACCCAGGTGCCCCCATTTCCAAGTATTTTTTAAAGATGAAATTATATACAGTAAAATGTGTCAATCTTAAGCATACAGTTCAATTAATGTTGATAAATGGTCACACTCCTTAAACTAACACCCAATCAAGATATAGAGCATTACTCCCATGTTAGAAAATTCCCCAAGGTCCAGGAAATCCACTCCCATCCATATATCCATGGGAAATGAAAGTATCTATCCACAAAAATAGCTGTGTAGGAATTTTATATAAGCATTATTCATAATAGCTGAGAACTATAAACAATAAAATGTCCAATAACAGGAAAATGTGCACACAAATCACACATTCATGCAATAAAATACCATTTAGTAATACAAAGGAACAAAATGTCAATACATGCAATAACATTAATGAAGCCATTAAACATTGAAAGAAGGCAAATATAATGAAGCGATCCTGTATGGTTAAGTCTTGAGATTCTCAAAATCAAATGATGATGCTCAACCTTCTATAGCACAGAGATTAATATATAGAAATAAGTGTTCTGAATCTCAGAAAGAAAGGGAGGAGGTATCTGAGCATACATTTTTCTGCTTATTTTCTTTTCAAAACATAAATATCTTCTTTCCCATTTTAATGTGTTGAATTTTATGACTTCGGGTGTATTTTTCTGATGAGAATTATTAACATGTTTGAAATTACAAGAGATAAGAAAAATTATATTAAATATTAAATATGTCTTGAAAGCAAAACAAATAATTCCTAAACAAAATGAATAATTCAACTCAGATTCTTCTATTTGAAGTGTAAACAATATGTAATAAAAAAGTCTATTATTGAGTGACAGCCACATGAATTTTGCATACAAATAATTTTATAGGCGTTTTCACTATATAATATTCATGATAAATATACCAACAAGGGTTTCTTGGGAAAGTCTTCCATATGTATACACATACACATACACATACATATACATATACATCCTCTTCATTGTGACATAGTATACAATTTGTCAGAATTTACTTGGCCTAGTCTGGGATTTCTTGGTAATTTTTATGGACTGTGATGTGACAGTATGTATATGTGAACAAAATTAACACTGTTTACTATTTACTTGATAGAATGACATTTTATGCTGAAAATTCATGAAGAGTCTCTGACAAAAATTCTAAATCTGATAGGACATTACTGAAAATGTTATGAGGGAAGTAAAAAATGATTGTGCTGCCTTTACATCAATAAAAGGTTGTAATTGTATTTGTGCAACTTTTTGAATGGTTGAAGAAGTTGATGTTGTATACCTGATATGCAGATGTGTTGCTCCTTGGTCATAATTTGTGACCAAGTAATTGAGCTTTGTCTTGCTTAGTGTAGACCTCAGGATCTTCATATTTGAAGGTATGCAATGAAGATCATGTATTTGAAGTTATGCACAGAATCATATAAGACTTCTTACTTTGAGGAACCTTACATACATTGTGCTGCTGCTTCTGAAGTCAGCCTGCTTCTCTCTATGCTGCTCATGCTTTTTAATTTTTATTTTTATTATATTTTGTTTTTCTTGTTAGACTTAAACAGAAGTGAAAGTAAATGCTGATGGTGGTAGCTGACATCACCCCTCTTATTTTTCCCTATGGAGACATAAAAATAGGAGAAATGTTACCTGGATATAAAAGGATTGGTTTGTTACAGCACTTGAATACTATCAGAAGGTTTTTGTAAAAAGGACACATATCTTTAATTATCTGTAACTAGGCAGAATTGGTTTACTGATGAACTGTTTATACATAGACACATCCTAAAGAATTCTTAAGTGGAATTTGTCCTTACAATACCTTCATTTACTTAAGGTATGTTTATCTGCACCTCCCTCCTCCCCAAGAAATGAGCTTGCATTTTTTTTTTTTTTTTTTAGAACTGAGCTTTCCAAAATGAGTTTCTACTGATTGTAAGCCTATACCTTCAAATAAACCAAAGTAGCATGTTTCTGCCCAGTTTATCTTCATCATCCTTCTGTAAAGATCCAGTATTCTGATGTCAATACTGGACATTATTTTCAGACCTCTTCCACTGATATTTTAGTGAACACATAATCATTCATTATCTCGATATCTTGATTATTTTAATCGAAGCTATTAATATCTGTGTGTTAGTTTCCTCTCATTCAGAAATCTTTGTGATATCATCCCATGGTATAGTATCCTCAAATTGAATGCCTAAAACAGCATTCACCTTTCAGAGACATTCATTTATGAATTAAACATTTGGTGACACAATGTTTTGTGTATTTTATTTACTCATTTTCTGTGTTTTTATAGGTTTTGCATGACTGTCATGAAAGTTTTTGTTAAGAGTTGAATTTGTATATCATATTTATTTTATTCTTTGTAATCAAGTCCTTCCAACATTTTGTATTATCACAACACAGTACACTTAAGCAAGTATTATGTTAGTACACTAGGAGTAAACATTCTGTTTGCTTCCAACAAATAGTCTGGGGGCTTTAGCTATCTAGAGACTGGTGTATCAAGGATCAGTATCTTGAGCATTATTCTGCTTGCTGGCAACAGAACAGTGAACAATGTAGGCAACGTTCCTGTCCTTGTTTTGTTTACATTATAGGAGTAGATAATTTAGTATGAACAATTCATATATTTATAGAACACAAGTAGGAAAAAGAGATTAAGACTGGTGGAACAGTAAGTAAGGGCCATTTTAAGGAGCATCATTTGAAAAGGTTTTCTGTGAAGATGGCTTTTGGGAAGACCAAGAAGTAAACCAAGTTAGAGAATGGGCTTTTGGGAAATATGAGAGAAGAACATTCCAGTCAGAAGGAACAGTTAAGTACAAAAGTTAGAGTGTTAATAGAAACTTTTGAGAAATGGAGAGAGGGCCCAGTGCTGAAGTTCAGTAAGTGAGGTGACAGTGGGGAAAGTTGGGGTTAGAGATGGAGGCAATGACAAGATCATGTGGCACCTTCTAAGCCACAATGAGAAGTTTGGCTTTTATCCTAAGTGAATTGAGAAATGATTGAGCAGAAGAATTACTTGACTTGACTTATATTTTAAAGAATCACTTTGGCTCCTATGGGAAGAACAGAAGGCAAGATGACAAAAGACAAACCTGGGAGATCAGTTAGGAAGTTATAGAAATAGTTCAAACATGAGATCATAGTGACTTGTCTAGGGAATCTAAGGTTTTAATGATAGAGGTAAGAAGTCATGATTAGATTTTGGATTTATTTTGAAGACCAAACCAGTGAGATTTGAGGGTGTATATGTTATTATCTCTTTTATATATGAGAAAACAAATGTTTATAAAAGTTAAATAACCAGAAGCAGAGAAATGAGAAGTACAGCATTAAGAATGTTGGTAATATTCTAGTTCTTTATTTGGGTAGAGGTCTCAGAGATGCTCATTTAAAATTATGTTTTAAGATTTATATCAATACTAAATATGTCTTTTTATATTTCTTATATTTTTATATTAAGTGTGTAAATATTATGTCTTTTTATATGTATAAAATATCATATAGAACTTAATATTTAAAAAGTTGAGAATCCTCCCCAAGATTTCCAAGCTAGTATGTAGCCCTAGCAAGATGAAGAAAAGTAGAAAATGGAGGGAAAATGAAAATTATTTAGCACATCATACCCTCCTTAGCATCCACTCCTCGATTCAGTGTGGTAAAGTTTACATGTCCAATATAAGGGGCATGCAAAGTCACATTAATTACTACATCATCATGGAATGATATCAGTTACACTTTCATCTAAAACTGAAAATGTTTGTTGCTACCTAATGGAAAAAAAATGAAGGAACATAAAGCAATAAATTAATATAAATCATAGCTGCTGCTACTTACTCCATTGCTGCCATTTCTGTAACTGGTGATGAGGTACTCCTTCTCAGCAGTCATGCCTGTACTCTTAGGACACTCATTCTGTATTGCTGGTATTTACCAGCATATCTACTTAATGGTGATTCTTACCTTCTGGGTGACGCAGCACTTCACTTCTACAGGATTTGAGCCCTTGGTGGTCTTTATTGAGTTGCTATAGTTTCCCATTTATTGGAAACTATTGGACAAAGGAATAATAGTAATATACTGAATTCCCTGAGATCCAAACAGTATTCCTTATGTCCATTCCATAATACCAATAAAATTGGCCCTGGTAATTGTGATCAATCACCGTGATCAGTATAATTACTCTCTTCTCTGAATGTTTGTTTACCATTATATAAAACTAAGATAGCCAGTAATGGTAGCAGCATCCAAATCACTTGACTCATGATGGTATTTGGTAATAAGAACATTCTTCCCCTGGGCTTCAGAATCTCTAAGTCCATTGAGTTGAATGTCAGAGAGAAGCGAATCAGTTTCTTCAGCTGGGTTAGTTGGAGTAATAGGAAGAAAAGTCAGCCCTGGTTTGTTTGCTTGTTTGTTTGTTTTGGCAACCTAGGCATAGTATGGAGAAACTTAGAACCATATTGTGGCTCCTGTTTTTATTTATTTATTTATTTAAGTTCTTTCTTTCTTTTTTTAAAGATTTTATTTATTTATTTATTTGAGAGAGAGATCACAAGTAGGCAGAAAGGCAGGGAGAGAGATGGGGAAGCAGCCTCCCCACCGAGCAGAGAGCCCAGTGCAGGGCTCGATCCCAGGACCCTGCGACCATGACCTGAGCCGAAGGCAGAGGCTTAACCCACTGAGATACCCAATTGCCCTTGGCTCCTGTTTTAAAACATATGCTGTATCCTATATGTCAGTAGGGTTATCTATATACCAATGCCATAGGTGAAATTTTTAGCAGTACCTTCCCTTCTTCTATCAAACTAAAAGGACAATGGAATATGTCTTAAGAACATTGAATTCTGTAAAAATGAATCCATTGCTTCCTCCTTTTTCTTAATATTGATTCATGGAACATTAGCTAGAGAAGTTTAAGTATATCCAATTTCACTCAAGCTTTGTATATCCAACTTTTGGAACTGAATGTGCTATTTGCACCAAAATGTGTTTTTACCAGTTTAATTAATAGAGCACATGGCCTATGTAATCACAAGTGACATGTAACTGTAGCAAATTTGTCCAAAATCTACTATTGCTTTACAACTTAAGTAACTTGGCCCAAGTACACTAGCAGGAGAGCCACAAAGGCAGAGAATTTTAGATCAATTGCTATAAAAGTCCTTAGGTGTTAGGTAAGTTTGTTTGCCCCACCCCTCCCCTTTTTCCTTCCTTCCATCCTTCCTTCCTCTTCCTCATCCCCCTTCTTCTCCTTCTCCTCCTCCTCCTCCTCCTCCTTCTGCTTCTTACTTTCTTTTTCTAGAAACAATTAAGAAGGAAGTCTAGATAATTCCTTTAATTCAGCACAGCAATTGAATCCAGATGTTCTAGAGCATATCAATGATCCTTGTGTTCTATTTCAAGGTATTTTGGAAATTCAGTTCTTCCATCTTCCTTTATTTTTTTCTCTTAGAGTGAGAGGAGATCTTAGTGTTAATAATGTAGGTTTTGGCTTCAAAGACAGTGAGAGCCCTTTCTTTCAACAGTAGGATGACCTGAATGAAAGTCCTTACACTTTTCTGTAAATGTCCCTTTGTTGATAATGAGCATTTAAAAAGTGAGAATATTTTCCTTAAGTGACTTGCAGGACCTTACCACAGGCATCAAACATATGAAGAACTGCCAGTGAAAAGTTTAGGAAACCACCCACAGAAAGGCAGGGTGCTATATTAATTGAAGCTGTTCTATCACAAATACTTAATTTAACAACATGCTGAGGTGAAGAACCATGGGTGTTACTCAGATCTTGTGTTTTATAGGTGTCACAAGGATAAAAATAATAACAGAAAATGTTTACAAATCTTCTTTGTAAGGGTTGCAGATAAAATACAGGACACCAGTTAAATTTTAATTCCAGGTAAACAACAAATATATTTTTAGTATAAATATATCCAAAATATTTCTTTGGGATGTTCTTATACTTAAAAGATTTTGTTTTAATCTGGAATTCATATTTAACTTGGTTTTCTGTATTTTTATTTGCAAAATCTGGCAACTCTTTCCTCCGGGTTCTCCTAGGAAAATTATTTTTACAATATATCGAACCCTTGGAATTTTACTGTTCTGACTGGGGTATTGCATAAGAAGAGACTAAATAATTAGTAAAAGAGGATACATTTATTTAGAGTAGAAAGAATGTGAGTATCCTTGCTGAAGACCAAAGTAGATCTGATAAGTGGGGATTGGAATAAGAATAAGAGGGCTGGGGTAGAGATAGAATGAAATGGTGGGTTGAAGCTTTAGCAGAGATAGAAGAGAGTTTGGGGAGTACGTGCCAAGTTATGAGAGGGGTTTATTTATTTATTTATATTATGTTCAGTTAACCACTGTATAGCATATCATTAGTTTTTGGTGTAGTGTTCAGTGATTCATTAGTTACATATAAAACCCAGTGCTCATCACAACATGTGCCCTCCTTAATACCCATCACCCTGTTACCCTCTCCTTCCATGTCCCTCCCCTCTGAAACCTTCAGTTTGTTTCCCAGGGTCCATAGTCTCTCATGGTTCCTCTTCCTCTGATTTCTCAATCTTCAGATTTCCCTTCCTTCCCCATGGTCCTCCATGTTTGCTTATGTTCCACATACGAGTGGAACCATAGGATAATTCTCTTTCTCTGCTTGACTTACTTAAGTTAGCATAATTCCCTCCAGTTCCATCCATCCATTGATGCAAATGGTGGGTATTCATCCTTTCTGATGACTGAATAATATTCCATTGTATATATGTACCACATCTTCCTTATCCATTCATCTGTTGAAGGGCATCTCAGCTCCTTCCACAGTTTGGCTGTTGTGGACATTGCTGCTATAAACATTGGAGTGCATATGCCCCTTCTTTTCATTTGCGTATCTGCATCTTTAGGGTAAATACCTAGTAGGGCAATTGCTGGGTCGTAGGGTAGTTCTATTTTTAACATTTTGAGGAACCTTCATATTGTTTCCCAGAGTGGCTCTACCAGCTTGCATTCCCACCAAAAGTGTAAGTGGGTTCCCCTTTCTCCACATCCTCACCAACATTTGTTGTTTCCTGTTTTGGTAATTTTTGCCATTCTAATTGGTGTAAGGTGGTATCTCATTGTGATTTTGATTTGTATTTCCCTGAGGGCTAATGATAGTTGAGCAATTGTTCATGTCTGTTTGCCATTTGTATGTCTTTGGAGAAATGTCTGTTCATGTCTTCTGCCCATTTTTTTGACTGGGTTATTTGGTTTTTTGAGTGTTGAGTTTGAGATGTTCTTTATAGATCTTGGATATCAGCCCTTTATCTGTAATGTCATTTGTAAATCTCTTCTCCCATTCCGTGGGTGGCCTCTTAGTTTCTTAGTTTTGTTGACTGTTCCCTTTGCTGTGCTGAAACTTTTTATTTTGGTGAAGTTCCAGAAGTTAATTAATTAATTAATTATTTTCTTTTTTCATATGCTTTTTTTTTAAAGATTTTTATTTTATTTATTTGACAGACAGAGATCACAAGTAGGCAGAGAGGCAGGCAGAGAGAGGGGGAAGCAGGCTCCCCGCCGAGCAGAGAGCCCGATGCAGGGCTCGATCCCAGGACCCTAAGACCATGACCTGAGCCGAAGGTAGAGGCTTTAACCCACTGAGCCACCCAGGTGCCACCCCCATATGCTTTTTTTAGATGCACCTGTTTTTTTTCCAGTTTATTTTATTTTATTTATTTTCAGTGTTCCAGCATTCATTGTTTATGCACCATACCCAGTGCTCCATGCAATACGTGCCCTCCATACTACCCACCACCAGTCTTACCCAATCCCCCAACCCCTCTCCCCTCCAAAACCTTCAGTTTGTTTCTCAGAGTCCACAGTCTCTCATGGTTTGTCTCCCCCTCTAATTTCCCCCAACTCATTTCTCTGCTTTTGCTTTTGTTTCCCTTGCCTTTGGAGACATGCCTTGAATGATGTTACTGTGGCTGATGTTGAAGGGTCATTGCCTATGTTCTCCTCTAGGATTTTGATGGATTCCTATCTCACACTGAGGTCTTTCATCCATTTTATTTTTATGTATGGTGTAAGGGAATGGTCCAGTTGCATTCTGCAATATGTAGATGTCCAATTTTCCCAGCACCACTTATTGAAGAGACTGTCTTTTTTCCATTGGCTATTTCTGCCTGATTTGACAAAGATTGTCTGACCATAGAGTTGAAGGTTTATTTCTGGAGTCTCTGTTCCATTCCATTGGTCTATGTGTCTGTTTTTTTGCCGCTTCCATGCTGTCTTGGTGAACACAGCTTTGTAATCCAGCTTAAAGTCAGAAAATGTGACTCCCCCAGCTTTCTTTTTCTTTTTCACCATCCCTCAGTGATTCAGTGTCTTTTCTGGTTCCATACAAATTTTAGTATTGTTCTAGCTCTTTGAAAAATGCCAATGGTATTTTATAGGGATAACATTGAAAGTATATATTTCCCTGGGCAGGATAGACATTTTAACAGTATTTATTCTTTCAATCCATGAGAATGGAATGTTTTTTTCATCTTTTTGAGTCTTCCTCAATTTCTTTCAGAAGTGTTCTAGTTTCTAGAATATAGATCCTTTACCTCTTTGGTTAGGTTTTATTCCTAGGTATCTTATGGTTTTTGTTGCTATTATGAATGGAATCAATTCCTTAATTTCTCTTTCTACAGTTACACTGTCAGTGTATAGAAAAGCAGTTGATAATCTGTGCATTGATTTTGTATCCTGCCACATTACTGAATTGTTGTATGAGTTCTAATAATTTGGGGATGGAGTCTTTTGGGTTTTCTGCATAAATTATCATGTAATCTGCTTGAGGGAGAGTTTGATTTCTTCTTCACCAAGTTGGATGCCTTTTATTTCTTTTTGCTAATTTCTGATTTCTGAGGCTAGGACTTGCTAGCACTATGTCGAACAGTAGTGGTGAGAGTGGACATCCCTGTCATGTTCCTGACCTTAGGGGAAAAGCTGAGAGCTTTGATTGATATTGATATTCACTGTGGGGTTTTCATATATGGTTTTTATGATTTTGGGGAAACTTCCCTCTAACCCTGTATTCTGAGGAGTTTTAATCAAAAATGGATGTTGTATCCTGTCAAATGCTTTTTCTGCATCAGTTGAGAAGATCATATGGTTCTTGTCTTTTCTTTTATTAATGTTCTGTTATGTTGATTGATTTGTGAATACTGAACCACCCTTGCATCCCAGGAATAAAACCCACTTGGTCGTGGTGAATGTACTTTTAATGTACAGTTGGATCCTATTGGCTAGGATCTTGTTGAATATTTCGGCATCCATGTTCACCAGGGATATTGGTCTGTGATTCTCCTTTTTAATGGGGTCTTTGCCTGGATTTGGGATCAGTATAGTGCTTGCCTCATTGAAGGAGTTTGGAAATTTTCCTTCTTTTTCTATTTTTTTTTGGAATAGCTTCAATAGAATAGTTATTATTTCTTCTTTAAATGTTTTGTAGAATTCTTCTGGGAAGTCATCTGGTCATGGAATTTGTTTTTTGGGGAGGTTTTTGATTATTGCTTCAATTTCATTATTGGTTATTCGTTATTCAGGTTGTCTCTTTCTTCTTGTTTCAGTCTTGGTAGATTATAAGTTTCCAGAAGGCATCTATTTCTTCCAGGTTGCTTAATTTGTTGGCATATAGTTGCTGGTAATAATCTCTAATAATTGTTTCCATTTCCCTAGTGTTAGTTATGATCTCTCCCCTTTCATTCATGATTTTATTTATTTTGGTTCTTTCTCTTTTCTTTGGGAAACTTTGGCCAGTGAGTTAACAATCTTTTAAATTCTTTCAAAGAACCAGCAAGGGGTTTGGAATAGAATTGGGCAAAGACAATTTTTAGGAAATTTTGCTCTTTGTTATACAACATAATTTCTCTCTCGGTGTCTCATCAGTAGCCCTCAGTAAATGTATTATTAGTTTTTTGTATGTATGTATATATGTATGTATATATGTATTTTTTGGTCTGAGGGTAACATGTTGGTTTTAGTTTTTTTGTTTTGCCTGGAATCAGGCCAATAATGGCCTGTTTAATTTAGGTTACATAGAAGTACAATGCACACTGATCATTCTCAGAACATGGGGACTATCTTGTTAAAGGCCAAAAATGCTTCAATGCAGTTTTTAATAAAATTGGAAGACAACAATTTAATATTGACTGAAGGATTTGGAGTAGTTTCTGAAGTGAGGAAAAATCTCTTACTAAATAGGAGCTATAAAACAGACAAGTGTCAATTTCTAAATTTAGGAAGTCATTTCAGTGAAAGATTCTTTTTGGGGGTGTGTTATATCTAGTTCTTACAGACATACTTGTCAGTTCAATAGTTCTGCGTCAGGGATTCCCATTAATAAGTTCTTGAGTTACAGCCCCATGTCTGACTGCCCCTAATTATAACTGAAAAATGAGTTATATCTAACAATGTCATTTAGTTCCTTATTAGCATTTATATCATTGCAGTAGATTTTTGAATTCCTTCCTTTGTGAGGACTCTTGAAGTTTCAAAACAGAGTGTAAACTACAAAATGACCAATAATAGCAGGGCCATTTTTCTGGCTAGCAATATAAATCAACATGTCTTAGTGGATTAAACAAAGTAGTAATTGTGATGGCTAAGAATATATTGATTTAACAATAAAAGTTCCAGTTTTAAAAAACAGAGGGAAAAGTGTCATTTATTTGCCCACACATCCACAATTTTTAAACAGGTTAACATTGCTGCTTTAGATAGCTTTTTCTTTTTTTATTTTATTTTATTTATTTGTCAGAGAGAGAGAGAGAGAGTAGAAACAGAGGGAGTGGCAGGCAGAATGAGAGGGAGAAGCAGACTCCCTGCTGAGCGGGGAGCCAGATGCCAGACTAGATCCCGGGGACCCTGGGACCATGACCTGAGCTGAAGGCATACTTAACTGACTGAGCCACCCAGGTGTCCCTAGATAGCTTTTTTTTTTTTTTTTTTTTTAAGATTTTTTTATTTATCTATTTGACAGAGAGAGATCACAAGTAGAGAGGCAGGCAGAGAGAGAGAGAGAGAGAGGGAAGCAGGCTCCCTGCTGAGCAGAGAGCCCGATGCAGGACTCGATCCCAGGACCCTGAGATCATGACCCGAGCCGAAGGCAGCGGCTTAACCCACTGAGCCACCCAGGCGCCCCCCTAGATAGCTTTTGATAAAAGATATAAAGTGGATAAGTGTATAATGTTGAACTACCTTTGTACCATCTCCTCAGGGGCCATAGCCATCAGGATTTTGGTGTGTATTTGACCAACATATATTTTACTTCTTTATATGACTGGTAAATTGAAGAGGCATGAATACATGGGATTTAATCATAAAGCAACTTCATGTGTCTCCCCTATTCCTTTATACTGATGCTCTGGGTGTTTAGTCTTCCCAAGTGACAGGTGAAAATTCTGGTAGTTGATGACATTTCTGGCTGCCCTTGGCTAGTAAAGAATTAAGTGGTTATTTAGAGACACCAAATAGTGTCTCAATTTGGTAATATAATTTTTAGAGTGATTCTATGTGATTCTATGTGATTGTTAGCTTCTCATATAATGTGTGTTCTATGTGATTGTTATCATCTCATATAAAAACTTCTCAAATAAAAACTTGAATTTCTGAAGGGCTTTCTTGGCTTCTTAACCCTGTTTCTGAGGCCTTCAGAGTTGAAGGAGGTGTGTAGGAAGGAGATAGAAAGGGATGACAAAAATTCTGACTTATGGATAAAGGTTTGTGTCAGTCAAGGTGGCAGGAAACAGATGGCGTATTCAAAAGATTGCCAAGAGTTTAACAAAGAAAGTGTTTTCAAGGGAAAGGTGAAAAAACAAAAATAAAAACAACACAAAACAAAAAACAAAGGAAAGGCTAGCTAGTAGGAGTGAAAAGCCACCACCATACCTTAGGTCACCATCAACAGTTTGACCTTAGGTGGAAGAATACAAACACTCAAAACCCACTTCAGGGCTGGGAAGAACCAAAGGAGTAAATAAATCGAATTCTCTTTAATTCCCCTCCTTCCCAGTATCTTGTGGGTAATTCCTACTAGCTGAAACCAACCAACAACTGGAAGAGATGCCTGGTGTACTCAATATGGGTTTGCCTTCAGTAGTATAGGGAAGGACCAGATGAAGCTAAATCTTTCTATCAGGGGTACTTTAATGGGGCTTCAGATACTTTCCTTTTTCTTTCCTTCACTTCTGCCCAATTTGTGGGGAACTCCCATGTGCATTTCTCAGATTAGGGAGAATGTATTTTGATTATACCTTGTTGGTCTCTTAAGTGCCTAACGTTTATCTAGCAATATGTCAGCTTTTCAATTCTGAATATGTTTATTCTTCCAGAGATGTTCTATCTTCTACATGGCCCACATCTAGTACAAGGAAATCACTCATGCATTGTAGTCTTTCAAAAATGCTGAGATTGCACATCAAAATGGAGTAGCATTTCACCTTTCAGTTCTACCTTTATTAGCAGGTCCATGCACTGATCTCCATTCCTTTATGATTTTTCAGACTAGATGCAGAAACTGATCCTAAACTTTAGGGACACATGTTAGTCTTTTCCAGTGTTGTACTTAAACCACAAAGAGACTTTGTGTCTCTTAACACAAAGTACAGAGGAAATTATCTCATACTCTCCTGTTCTTGTCTTATAGTTTCCATTTCATTTTTTAAAAATTAACTTTGAACGTTTACAATATTCTTAATGTAAAGGGTATGGAGAGATAACTCTCAGTCCTGGAATTTTCTTCTAAATTACAGGTAAACCACTTTAGGTTCCTAGATATTTTTCTTCTTGGTTTTAAGCTTAGCTCTATAATATAATTTTTAATCATATTTTATATGACATTTCTATGTATTTACTATCTATGTGTGGTGGGTGATATCAGTTTAGTCTGACTTACTGATTGCATATAATTTTAGTTTAAAAAGGAATTTTTGTAAGAAATTGACATTTCTGTGTCTATGTTCTTTGAGCACCTGTAATTTCAGTAATGTAATATAGGTCACATAATTTAATCCTTTACATAATAGCTCCAAAATTTATAAAGATATCACGAATGTATATCAGTGAAAGAAGTTTTTATTTGCATGTAAGAATGGAAGTAGTTAAACACAAAATGCCATATTTCTAGTTCTATTATATTCTGCCAGCACAATTATATTCTACTATAAATAGTGATGGACGAAATCAATTTTTTTCATTACCCAAAACAAAAATTAGAAATAATGAATGCTAGGGGCGCCTGGGTGGCTGGGTTAAGCTGCTGCCTTCGGCTCAGGTCATGATCTCAGGGTCCTGGGATCGAGCCCCGCATTAGGCTCTCTGCTCAGCAGGGAGCCTGCTTCCCTCTCTCTCTCTCTGCCTGCCTCTCCGTCTACTTGTGATCTCTCTCTGTCAAATAAATAAATAGAATCTTTAAAAAGAAAGAAAGAAAGAAAGAAAGAAAGAAAGAAAGAAAGAAAGAAAGAAAAATGAATGCTATGCAAAGTCCACAATAGCCAAACTATGGAAAGAGCCTAAATGTCCATCAACGGATGACTGGATAAAGAAGATGTGGTGTTTATATACACAATGGAATATTATGCAACTATCAAAAACCCCCAAATCTTGCCATTTGCAATGATGTGGATGGAAATAGATAGTATGCTAAGTGAATGTCAGTCAGAGAAAGAAAATTGTCATGTGATCTCACTGATATGAGGAATTTGAGAAACAAGACAGAGGATTATAGGGGAAGGGAGGGAAAAATGAAACAAGATGAAACCAGAGAGGGAGACAAACCTTACCTCAGGAAACAAACTGAGGGTTGCTAGAGTGGAGAGGTGTAGGAGGGATGGGGTAGCTGGGTGATGGACATTGGGGAGGGTATGTGCTATGGTGAGCGCTGTGAATTGTGTAAGACTGTGAATCACAGATCTGTACCCCTGAAACAAATAATATATTATATGCTAATTTTTTTAAAAAGGAAAAAAATAGTGAATTCTAAATACAGAATTTGGAGAATATGGAAAAGTATAAAAAACAGCAGTCGTGTATAATGCCATGTCCCAGAAACATCATGAGTGGTGGTACTTAGATGAAGAAGATAGAACTGTCATTGTGTAGATTTTCTTCTCTCTTAATGAAATATCCTCTGGATTAGAGGTATATAAATGAGGATTATCAAGCTTAGCTCTTGTTTTGGCACCTTCTACTATATCTTCAAACCAGTTTATTTTAGATTAGCCCACAGAATCACAGCACAATTAATATTTCTAGATTTGCTTTCTGGGCTGCATAATTTTTAATACTCTTTACTGTTCACTCTTTTGTAATGAAATGGAAACACCTCTAACTTTGATTTTATTGACTGCATACTGTATTCAGGTTTTTCTCACTCCATCTTTAACTTTTCAATTTTGCTGTTGACTAAAAATCCAATACAAATCAATAATGAGATATTTTTTTTCCTATATATTTTACCACTCTTTTAGAGTACTACAGAAAAATATGATTATGTTAGTAGGTGAAAGGGAAGTAACTTGGTAACTTTCAACAATATTTGTGATACAAAAACATTTATCCAACTGGCAATATAGGTAGTAATATTTAATTCAATACAAACTAAATACAAATCTTGTAATTGATAAATCAGTCTAAAAATATTAAGAATGTAGTACAGTGCTATTTAATAAAATAATATAATCTGAATCAATAATTTACATGTCATTTTTAATTAAAACATTTATGATAGGGGCACTTGGGTGGCTCAGTGGGTTAAAGCCTCTACCTTCGGCTCAGGTCATGATCCCAGGGTCCTGGGATCAAGCCCCGCATCGGGCTCTCTGCTCAGCAGGGAGCCTGCTTCCTCCTCTCTCTCTCTGCTGGACTCTCTGTCTACTTGTGATCTCTGTCAAATAATAAATAAAATCTTTAAAAAAAAACCTCATAGCCATGTTTAAAAAGAAAAATGACACAGATGAAATTAAACAGTATACTTCTAAATAACTCATAAGTTAAAAACATCACTGGAAAATATGTAAAGTATTTCAAAGTAAATAATGAGAAAGTAAGTATCAAAATTGGATGCAGTTAGGTCAGTTATTTGAGGAACATTTATAGTCATATATACACTGTATATGTGTCTTATCTTGACAACAATAGAAAATATAAAAAATAAAGAGAGGGGTTCTGTTTAAGAAACTCAAGTTGTATGTATGAATGTAGCATAGGTGTATCAGTAAAAATGTACAAGGAAACAGAGAGTCAAGACTGTAATGCTCATCCTTGGTTAGATTTTATTTAAAATGTGGGAGCATATTGTGAAAGTTTGAGTATAGATTGAATATTAGTTTCTTTTAGGAAAACATACATTTTTTTAAAAAAAGATTTTATTTATTTATTTGACAGAGAGAGATCACAAGCAGGCAAAGAGGGAGGCAGAGAGAGAGGGAAGCAGGCTCCCCGCTGAGCAGAGAGCCTGATGCGGGGCTCGATCCAAGGACCCTGGAATCATGACCTGAGCTGAAGGCAGAGGCTTTAACCCACTGAGTCACCCAGGTGCCCCAACGTACATTTTTAATTTAGGATATGGATGTTTTATAATGCAGGAGTATATAGGTGCACATTGGAGTGTCAAGTGTTTGTAATTTAATTTTATAAAGAAAAATGTCTTAAGATACATTTGTATGTATATTTATATATATATATATTTATCTATATCCATATATTATAATGAGAAGTGTGAGATATATGATATAATGTTAACAGTTGTTGAATATGAGGTTTTTATTTTCCTTATTTTAAATTTTTTTCTAATAAAAAAGTTTTATAATATGTTTTATAATTTTAGTATGTATTGTAATATAGCATCATATTATGGTATTATATGTTTTATAATTATTCTAAACAAATAGTTATATTTATATTTTTAGATAAAAATGAAATGTCTGTTAGTAAATAATTTTAAGACAAAGAAAAGAAAATGCTGGGGAGTAGTGTGGGTGTGAAAGTCTTAGGCTCAGGAGACAAAAAGAAGAATTAAAAAGCATCCAAATAGGGAAGAAGTTAAGTCAAACTTTCACTTTTTGTGGACAACATGATACTCTTTGTAGAAAACCCAAGAGACTCTGCCCCCAAATTGCTAGAACTCATACATGAATTCAGCAAAATCACAGGATATAAATTCAATGTGCAGAAATCTGTTGCATTTCTATACACCAATAACAAAGCAGCAGAAAAAAAAATCAAAGAACAGTCCTATTTGCATTTGCACCAAAATAATAAGATACGTAGAAATTAATGTTACTAAAGAGGTAAAAGCTCTAGAGTCTGAAAACTATAGAACACTTATGAAAGAAATTGAAGAGGGCACAAAGAAATGGAAAAAGCTTTCCATGCTTATAGATTGGAAGAACAAACATTGTTAAAATGTCTATACTACTCAAAGCAATCTACACATCCCCATCCCCATCAAAATACAGAGCTAGAGCAAACAGTCCTAAAATTTGTATGGAACCAGAAAAGACCCCAATAGCAAAGCAATTCTGAAAAAAGAACAACAAAACTGGAGGTATCAAGATTCTAGATTTCAAGTTATAGTACAAAGCTACAGTAATCAAGACAGCATGGTACTGGCACAAAAACAGACACATAGATCAATGGATCAGAATAGAGAATGCAGAAAGGGACCTACAAGTACATGGTCAATTAATCTTTCTATAAAGCAGGAAAGAAGATCCAATGGAAAAATGACAGTTTCAACAAATGCTATGGGGAAAACTGGACAGCAACAAGCAGAAGAATGAAACTGGACCACTTTCTGACACCATAGACAAAATAAATTCAAAATGGCTGAAAGACCTAAATGTGAGCTAGGAAACTATCAAAACTCTAGAGAAAACAGGTGTAAACTCTGACCTCGGCTGTTATAGCTTCTTGCTAGACACATCACCACTGGCAAGGGAAACAAAAGGAAAATCAACTATTTGGACTTTATCAAGATAAAAGATGTCTGCCTTGCAAAGGAAACAATCAACAAAACTAAAAGGCAACCTATGGAATGAGAGAAGATATTTGCAAACAACATATTTGATAAAGGTTTGGTATCCAAAATCTGTAAAAAACTTACCAACTCAACACCCAAAAAACAAGCGAGTTAAGAAATGGGCAGAAGATATGAATAGACACTTTCCCAAAAATGGCATCCAGTTGGCTAGCAAACACATGAAAAGATGCTCAACATCACTCATCATCAGGGAAATACAAATCAAAATCATGAGATACCATCTCACACTTTCAGGATGGCTAAAATAACACAAGAAACAAGGGTTGGTGAGAATCCTGAGAAAGTGAAACATTCTTGCACTGTCGGTGGTAATGCAAACTGGTGCAGTCACCCTGGAGAACAGTTTGGAGGGTCCTCAAAATGTTATAAGTAGAACTACCCTGTCATCCAGCACTTGAACTACTAGGTATTTATCCAGAAAATATAAAAATGCAGATTTGAAGGGATACGTGCACCCTGATGTTTGTTTATAGCAGCATTTACAATAGCCAAACTATGGAGAGATCACAAATGTCAGTCACCTGATGAGTGGATAAAGAATATTTGGGGGGGGTGTGTGCACACACATGTGCCCTGGAATATCACTCAGCCATCAAAAAGAATGAAATCTTGTTATTTGCAACAGCATGGATGCAACTAAAGTGTATTATGCTATGTGAAATAAACTAGTCAGAAATAAGAACTCAATCACTGATAAGTGAAATTTAAGAAAGAAAACAAATGAACATATGGGAAGGGGAAAAGAAAAAAAGGAGAGGGGGAAAAAAGACATGAGACTCTTAATGATAGAGAATAGAGTTGAGGGAGGGAGGTGGGTGGGAGATTGGCTAGATGGGAAATGGGCATTAAAGAGGGCACCTGTTATGATGAGCGCTGCGTGTTGTATGTAAGTGATGAATCACTGAATTCTTCTTCAAAAACCAATATTGCACTGTATGTTGACTACCTAAACTTTAAATAAAAACAAACAAACAAAAAGCTTACCTCTCCTTTTAAAAGTGGTATGAAAACAATCAAGCTGTTATTGGACAAAATGATCCAAACAGACTCGTATCAGAAATGTAAAGTCAAGAGCAAAGTTATGACAAGTTAAAGAACACTGGCTTACATCATACAGAGAACATAAATTTCTAAGATCAAGAACTCAACAAAAATCTAATACTGAGAAAAAGATGAGCCAGTGACTTTAATTATAAGAATAGTGCAGCTGCTACAGTTTTTTTTTAGTTATAATCTATTTGGTTTGTTTGTTGTTGTTGTTTTTCATGGTTATTTTAGAATATACAACATACATATTTAATTTATCACAATCTATTTTTGTAATGGTACAATAATTCACATACAATTCAGTGTCCTTGCAACAATGTATTTCCATTTATTATAATATGTTTCATTTCTCTCTATATTTTGAAGTCCAAACCTACAACATATTATCATGTATATTTTATTTATTTTATATGTATTTTATCATTTTGACTTTAATCAATTTCCTTTTAAAGAAATATAAAAATTAGTAAAGGCTTTTTAAAATTATCCACATAATTATCATTTCTAGTAATCTGCATTTCTTTGCATAAGCTTTCATTTGATATCCTTCTCCTTTATTTTGAAGAAGTTTCTTTCAGTCTTTTAACGGTGCAGATATGCTTGCAGGTACCAAATTATTTTAGTGTTTGTTTTTCTGCCACTTGTTTTGGAAGTATATTTTAACAGTATATTGAATTCTAGGTTGACAGGTTTTTTTTTTTTCTTTTCCTTTCAGCATTTAAGTGATCTCATTGCTTCTGTCTTCTAGCCTGCACTGTTGTAACCATGATGTGCCTTAGTGTGTTTTTCTTTGTGATTATCTTGTTTTTATTTCATATACCTTCTTTGATCTGTTTGAGTTACAATTTTCATCAAATTTTCAAACATTTTTGTTATTTTTTTGTATTTTTCTCCCCTTTCTCCTCTGCCATTCTCATTACACATGTTAAACTTCTTGATATTATCATACAAGTCACTGCAGTTCTGTTCAGTTTTTCAATCTTTTATTTTGTGGTTCACTATAAACAGGTTTTACTTTTGTTTTTAGGTTTGGTGATCATTTCCTTTGTACTGCCCATCTTCTGTTTAGCCCAACCAATGTTTTCAATGAGTTTTTCAAGTGTGTTGACTTTTTTACTCCAAAAATTTCATTTTGTTCTTTATGATATCTTTTGTTTCCCCACTCATTATGTTCATAAGTTCCTGAACATATTTATAGTAACTATTTAGAATTTCTTCTCACATAACACAATCATTCTGTCATTTTTTTCGTCTTTGTCTATGGACTAATTTTTCTCCATATTACAGATTTTTCTGCTGCTTTTTCACATGTCTAATATTTTATTGGATCCTTATCTTTGTAAATATTACATTTTTTGGTGTCTCTATTTTGTTATCTATTTAAAAGAGAATTGAGTTTTGTTGCAGTTTGCAGGTGTATAACTTGTGGATCAGCTGATTTTTTAAGATTTTATTTATTTATTTGACAGAGATCACAACTAGGCAGAGAGGCAGGCAGAGGGAGAGAGAGAAGTGGGCTCTCCGCTGAGCAGGGAGCCTGATGCAGGGCTCAGGTCCTGACCCTGAGATCATGACCTGAGCCAAAGGCAGAGGCTTGAACCCATTGAGCCACCCAGGCGTCCCTCAGTTGATTGTTTTAAGGCTTGATTTTAAGAGCTATTTTTTTAATTGAAGATTTTATTTATTTATTTGTCAGAAAGAGCTAGAGAGCACAGGCAGGGAGGGCAGCAGAGGGAAAGGATGAAGCAACTTCCCTGCGGAGCAGGGAGCGAGATACAGGGCTTGATCTCAGGACCTGATCCAAGGACCCTGGGATGATGACCTGAGCCAAAGGCAGATGCTTAACGACTGAGGCACCCAGGCACCCTGATTTTAAGAACATTATGGCGAGTCTAGATTAGCCTTTACTCCAAGACTAATTTAATTTAGCCTTAATTTTTAGGCATGACTCTTGTGGGGGGTCTGTAGTGAATTTCCTGGGTATTCCATAAGGTCTCTTCACTCTCGTTTTTCAGAATTTGCCTATGTTTTTGTGTAGTGTGAGCTCTAGGAATTTTTCAGTTTATAATTCCTTGCCTCTGCCTAGCTGCTTAGAGTCTCATCATATACATTGAAATTTATTGCCTGGACAGGCTGAAGGGAATAATTTTACCAATTTCTGGACAAATCTCTGCTGATCTCCCGTCTCTCCTATACTTTCCCCATAAATTCCAGTTACCTTAGTTTTTCTCCCTACCTCTGACCTCTGTCTTCTGCTTGTGTTCCCTGTCTTTTTTTTTTTTTTTAAGATTTTATTTATTTATTTGTCGGAGAGAGAGAGGGAGAGAGAGCAAGCACAGGCAGACAGAATGGCAGGCAGAGGCAGAGGGAGAAGCAGGCTCCCTGATGAGCAAGGAGCCCGATGTGGGACTCGATCCCAGGACACTGGGATCATGACCTGAGCCGAAGGCAGCTGCTTAACCAACTGAGCCACCCAGGCGTCCCTCCCTGTCTTTTTTTTCCCACAGACTGGAATGGTGCAGAAAATAAGGATGATTTTAGAGCCTACTTTGTTTTCTTTTTCTCAGTAGTCCAAACTCTGTATTAGTCAAATGTCTAAAAAGGGTTATTTAGTATGCACTTATGTCTTTTTATAGTTGTTTTTGGTATCAAACCCAAGGTAGTTATTTCTCACAGCAGAAACAGAAGTTCTCCTATATGTGTGCATTGTTATGGATCTTTATAAAATGTAATTTGGTAGCTGACTGGTACATTGTTTTGGGGGTTAATGAGTTAAAAAGTAAATTAGAGGCCTTTCTTGAATTAATCATAAGCATCCATGAACTGAGGAGTATGTATTAGTGAAGTTGATGAGTGTATTTGAATTACATAAACAGAGTTAAGTTTAATACATAGATGTATCCAGGCAAACTTACAGTAAACTCTGGTTAGACTGTATGGAGTGGTTTCCAGGGGGGAACAAATCAGTGCCCAAAACTGTGGCAGCAAACTTCACTGTGGCTAAGAGTAACTGGGGAAATGGTGATGGGATTAAGGTAGAGGGCTAGTTTTGGTTATGGGCACAGTTTTGTCATGGAGGAAAGTTTGAGTATGCAGATATTGAACCAGAAGGCCAATTTTGATAGCAAAACATTGTTCCTCCTATGTGAAAATGTACACTGAGGTAATTCCTAGTTGAAGCCCCAGAGGTTCGTTTGGCATGTTACTGGTATCTTGCCCTAGCCCAATGATGGAAGGTGTCTCTACTTGAGATTAAAGGGAGATTAAAGGGATCTGCAGCTCATCTAGAGATAACCCCCAAATACCCCACATGAAAGTCTACAGAGCTGGGCTGGTTTGAGTTGTGGATGCTATCTGGCTAGATGACAGGCAGTGCCCACAGTGTCAGCAGGCTGAATTGGTTATAGCTTGGTTTCCCATGCAAAGGAAGATCCCCACCTCAAGAGCCTAGAGCAGCTGAAAGTATATGGATTCCTTGGAGAGCTGTTTGACTTGGGCACCTTTTTCTGGAGTGTTTGTTTCCAGGATGCAGCTGTGCCCATCATTGCTAAGAGCTAATCTTCACAAAGATCTAGTCACTAAAGATTGGGTTTCTGTCTTTGTTCTACTCAGGGACCTTACCCTATCCGATGCCATAAGATGACTCTCTGGTGTCTGAGTTTTCTGGGATATTCTTTAGTACTGTCCTTCAGAGATCTGCGTGTGTAGAGGATAATGATGAAATAGTCCCTGAAAGGAATCCTGGGTGTCTGCCCACGCCACATTGTAGTTTCAGGTTCAGCTTTGCTTTCTGACCTCAGATATGCTAACTATTTTGCTGGCTCCAAGACAAGACAAGCCCCATCATTGATACTGTGGTTTTCAGTTAACAATGGTTAAAATATGACTTTTTGTTTATCAAATTAGCAAAACTTTTTAAAAGGGTATAATAGATAGTTTTTATAAGAATCATTTGACATCATCCTCAAATGTCTTATATAAAAATAAACTGGCTAAAGTTGATGGAAATAAATTTGTCAGTGTGAATCAAGAATATTTTAGATAATTATATTATTTATCAAATATTTCACTATCAAGGAATCTATCCTAGAGAAACAAACTGTCATAGATGATTTTTCAAACTGTCTATTGTAGCATTATTTATAATAATAAAATTAAGAATAAATTACATACCCTTAAAAATAAAATGATTTAGTTATTTGTGATGAATTCATTTCAACTGATCCTGATTAGGATGTAATGTAGTACACTTATGTAATAAGAAAAAGCTCATGTCATAATATGGAGTGAAAATATCAGGATACTAATTATAGCAATTTGATTCCAATTTTGTAGAAATGCTTACACATAGACAATTGTGGAAGGCAATGCACTAAAATAACAGCAATGGTTAACTGTTTGCTGTCATTATGGAGAAAAGTCATTATTTTGGTCTTATACCTTTATTTTTCCTTAAATCCTGTATAAAGACCATATATTATATTTTATTAAAATGATGTACTATATGTTAGCTAATTGAGCCTAATTTAAAAAAGACAAAAAATAAAATATTCTATATGTGTATAAAATAAAATAATTAAAAAATACGGGACACCTGGGTAGCTCAGTCACTTAAGCATCTGCCTTTGGCTCAGGTCATGATCCCAGAGTCCTGGGATCAAGTCACTTTATAGGCTCCTTGATAGGCAGAGAGTCTGCTTCTCCCTCTGCCTGCCTCTCTCCCCAGCTTGTGCTCACTTGCTTGCACATTCTCTGACAAACAAAATCTTAAAAAAAAAAATTCATTGGACTTGATGTACTATTTTTGCAATTTCCTGGGAATCTATAGTTATTTCAGAAAAGAAAACTTTGTCTTATTTTAAAGTAAATTTTATACTCATTTAGTTTATACTTAATTCTCAGCTGTGATTGATTCCGCCTGTGTTGTTACAGTAGAAGGTCTGACCATTCCTTTAGACACATGGCAGAAGTAAAGCATTTCTTCCTCTTCAGATCTCAATTATCAGGTAAAAAGGAATCTTTCAAAAATTTATCAATATGCATTTATTCATTAAATACGTATTTATTGAGTGTCTGCTATATGCCAGACAATGTGCTATGTGCTAGAAAAACAAGGATGAGTATAAAAGACTAAATCCTTTTACCCAATGTGGGTTTTTTTTTTTTTAACATTTTTTTATTCATTTATTTGACAGAGAGCACAGCAGGGGGAGAGGCGGGCAGAAGGAGAGGGAGAAGCAGGCTCCCTGCTGAGTGAGGAGCCAGCCCAGAACTTCATCCCAGGACCCTGGGATCATGATCTGAGCCAACGGCAGACACTTAACCAACTGAGCCACCTAGGCACCCCTCGCCCAATGTGTCTTTATTGTTATAGGGAAATACTTAAAGAGAATATAGCAGGAAGAGATGAGTTCATCTGAGGGGTGACTTTTTTTCCCCATAAAATACTGAATTCTCAAAGGAGGACCATACAGTGCTCAGCTATGGCGAAAAACATTTGATTTGAATTGTACTATTGATACTTAGCAGTTATATGGAACTAGGGAAGTTATTTAAATTCTCTGAGCATCAATTTCATTAACTGCAAATGGGAGATGTAGTACTGACCTCAAAGGATTTTGTGAATAACAAATAATATATAAGGTGCATTGTACAATGTTCAGCAATTAATATGAATTCAACAACTGATTGATACGAGACTAAGAAAGTATGCAAATAATCATAAAAAAGAGATTGAGACACTGTATTAATTAATTGTAGCTTTCAACACTGACTGCAGTAGTGTATACTGAGAAGACCATAGTGGTAATTAGGTCTGAGGTCAAGAAAATCATATGCAGAATGGTTAAGATAAAGCAATAGAACAAATAACCAAGTTTAAAAATATTTTATTAACCTATTAATGTAGAAATAGTGTTAGCAAGGAGAAGGAATAAAAACAAGACTGAGAGATAGTGAGCTCTAATATTATTGAAATATGTATAATGTTCAACTGGGATGTTTAATCAGATGGTTTTCAGTTTCTCTTTTTTACACCTTTACTGTCATTACAGCAAACGGCTCTCTGGAAAGAGCTCTACAACCAAAATTATGTCCTTTTTCAGTCTGTGTCATATAGAAATATTGTTCTGATGAAAAGGAAAAACAATGAAGAATACTGAGTAAATGTTTTTGCTGGTTATTGTTCATGTAGTCTTCACTCTCTAAGATGTAAAGACAATGTAATTTTATGTTGTTGGCATTGCTAGTGAAGAAAGGAAGTTTGAACTCTTATCTAATTGATAACTAAAGGAACCATAATGGACTATCTGGGGATCACAGTAATCTTTGTGGAACTCAATGAAATACTGTCCCATTGAATAAACTTAAAGTAAGAGTCTTCACATAGGTGTGTAGTAGAGACTATCTTCTGTTATATCTAGTACCATGATAAGAACAGGAAACATTTGGTGAGTGCTGATTTTGGCCCATGTTCCATTCTTTTTTTTTTTTTTTTTTTTTTTAAAGATTTTATTTATTTATTTATTTAGGATTTTATTTATTTATTTGACAGAGAGGGAGAGAGAGAGCAAACATGGGCAGGGGGAGGGGCAGAGGGAGAGGGAGAAGCAAACTCCCTGCTGAGCAAGGAGCCCCATGTAGGACTCAATCCCTGGATCCTGGAATCATGACCTGAGCAGAAGGCAAATGCTTAATGCATGAGCCACCTAGGCACTGGGGCTATGCTCTATTCTGAGCATTTTGTACATATTAATTCATTTTCCCACAACAACTTTAAAAAAGTGGTTACTAGTATTCTTTCTCATTTTGTAGATAAATAAACAGAAGCAGAAGAGATCAAATAACTCTTCCAAAGTCACCTAACAGAGGATTTAAAACAAAGTAACTATGTTCAAGGCTCTAGGCCTGCTCATTACACCTCTGTTCTCTTCTGCCAGGTATTTAAGGAAGCCAAACAAGCAGAAAACAAAATAAATGGAGCATTTTCCGATTTATATTAGTTATTTATTCATTTTACAAGCAGGAAACTTTGCCCAATTTAATGGAATGTCATGCTTCAGGTGGAATAAAATTTGAGAACTTCTTGTAGAAAGTACTCTGCTAAAGACCCAAAAGTGTAGGGGGTAGACCAGGAGGTAAATACGTTGATGTAACATTTTCCTTTTCCTTTTCTGGATTCATATGGAAAAAATAGTAAGTACTACTAATAAAAATAATGATAGCAAAACCAAAAATAGCTATTAATACCCAGAACAATGATCAGAACATAGTAGGTGCTCAATAAATATTTATTGAGTGAATACTAATAATTGAATATTTCTCACATGGCAGAGAAAGTAGATCTTATATGAATAATTTAATATTATTTTTATTACTTTACCAATGAGGAAATTGAGATATTGAGAGATTAAATGATTTATCTAAAAGTACATTTTAAAGTGATGAAACTAAAATTGAAGCTTAATTTCTCTTTAGTTCCTACAGAATCTTCTGTTTCTAAATTGTCTACAAAGATTTCAGACCTCTCCTTACATGTTCATATTTTGTAGGCTGGCAATAAAAAGTCTAGCAGGTACTAATCTAACAAAACTGTTTTTAAAACTACTTAGTTTGTTTCATAGAATTTTCTATAATGACTTTTCATGTTTAGATAATATGTATAAGCCCTGAAATGTAAGAAGTTCTGCAAAATTTTATGTCATTTAATAGCTTAGTACCCCTATGAGATACACTGAAATGAATTCTTCTTCTTCTTAGTTTGATAGGTAAGAAAATTGATACTCAGAAAGATTAGGAGCTCTACTCAAGTTCATTTTTTAAGTTACAGGGACAACTTTATTGAGTTGTGGAGACAACTTTATGAAGTTATGGAGACAACTTTAACCCAGCTCTTTTGACTCCAGGCACCTGCACTTTTCACTACATTCCTCTGCATTCTTATAATGCTTGTTAGATTAATGGTAGACATTTTGAGAGTGCTTCCTGTTTTATAACAGAAGTGTCTTAGAGCTCCCTCCAAAGTAGATCTGGAGATAAGGATATGGTGGTCATAGTTTGAGAGAGGCAGAAAACTGGTAGAGGAAGGCTGCCTGGGACAAAAACACTCATGCGTTTGCTTCTGGGAACATTGTCATCTGACAGACCTCAGCTGAATCCCTCTCTGGGGCTTACTTTCTTCGGGCAGCCCATATCTCTGACAAGTGTTGTTTCAGAGAGCCTTTTTCATTAAAGTTATTTTACACAAATTTTGTCTCAGTGTCCGTTCTCAGGAAACTGGATATGTAACAGTTGGTAGAGTCTGAAACAGCAGACTCTGAAATGGGATTTTGAGCTAAATGTCTGGCCATGGCAGTGTAGCTGATTTTCACATCACTGGTGGTAGATATAGCAGGCATAGTCCCTGGAAGTGGGATAGTGTGCAGTTGTCAGAATTTCCATCAGTGGTGAAATGGAATGCTGTGGTAGTGAAATGGACTGTAATGATTTGTACACTATATGAGATGTTTGAGAAGTACACGGGAAATATAAAGACTATGGAATCAAATACCTTTGGGGAATCAGCATGTTGTAGGTATCTGAAGACTGTTTTGGTGGAGATATTCAGTAGATAATTGGAGCACAAGAGAGAAGTTGGTTTGGTAAACAGATTTTTGCAAGAGAGTCAGATTGAAAAAAATGAACATAAACCACACTTTCAATAAGTTTAGTCAGAAAGGAGGGGAAAAGAAGAAGAAATAAGATAGAGATTTAATGAGGTAGGTAGTATGGTATTTTAGAGAAGAGAGGTCCATGTGGAAAAGAGAAAATGTACTAAGACACCAACATGTGAATGATTCAAATGTCAAGGGTTTGGAGGATCATCTTCAGGAAAATTTGTGTGTCCCAGAGACACAAAGGTTGAAATTTCAAACAGTTAATCTTTAAAAACAAGTACCAGTGAGAAAGGCTAAATGTATGATATGTCTATGCCTCATGAGAATTTTAAAATGAAACTGGTTTCTTAAAAGAAATTTTAGGATAAACTATGAAACATAACAGCCAAAAAAAGTTATCTGAAAATAGTAAAGATGATGCTAGAATCAATCATATTACCAGTTACTTCTTTCGTTTCACTAATGATTATTGATATTTAAAAGAGAAATTAGAGAAAAATATGTAGTTTATAGGTTATATAAATACTTAATGTGTTTGCAAGAATGGAATGTTTTTGTATTTGTTTGATTTCTTAGAAAACATTTTTTTGGTATTGTGTTTTGGAAAATGAGGTAATCTATGTTAGTTTACCTGGACTTCCCTGAATAAGACCCTATATAAATCTTAGGGGTTTTTGTTTGTTTGTTTTCATTTGTTTTGTGTTTTTTTGTGTTTTGTTTTGTTTTGTTTTCCTAAATTAGGCCTATGTGGCATTCATTTGGAACAGCTATGATCACCTTAGACCTTTGCAAGTATAGTCAACTCCAGGACGGAGTTCAGTGTCAGTAACTTTATGGTTTTGTAATGCTATCTCTTAACAGGAAAGGCTTAAAATCTTCAAAGAAAAAGACAGCTGTAAGGTCAAGCCTTCTCTACTAAAAGTCGTTTCCTTGCCTAACCTGGTGAAATTACAGACATAATCGTGTTAAAGTTTACCTGGAAAAGGTGGAGGAGCAGATCAGCCTTGAAGTCCAGAATGTGAGAAACTTTTTCATCCTTATGTCTAGCTCTCCTCAGGTTCCCTCACATGCACACCTAATCAGGATCTAATTGTGCAATTGAAGCATATGTGGGGAATTCAGAGGTCCTTATGCTACTTCATAATCAAAGCTACAATCTCTACTGATTTCATTACTTCAAATTAGTAAGACTATTTTTGTGTACTATAAAAATTTTTCCATTTTTACATTGCTTATGAGTTTATGGAAAGGCCAAATTCTTAGAGTTATGATGCAGTAAATATTTTGACCATCTGACTTCAGTGAGCATAATTTTAGACTGCCTATAATTTTTAAATACATTTTTTATTTCTGTTGTTTTAATTAAATTATCTGTTATAGTTCACAGTGCTGATGTAGGTCAAATGGGAACAATTTACCTCTAAATAACATAAGACATAAGAGAAAAATAGCATGTAGTATCAGATTTATAGTATCATTTTCCAAGAAATCCTCAAGCTCTATAAACAATACAGAACATTTGAGAATGCTTATTTATACCTTTAGGGAAGGAGAGAGTTTTCCAAAGCACACATTGGTATTCAATTCTTTTGCATTACAAAGAGCCTCTTAAATTTGTTTTCAATCAGCAGTTTTGTGATTCTTCTACATCTGCACTGGAGCATAAACTAAAAGATACATTCAGGTCCAGCACAATTTCATTACTACCTGAGAAACAAAAAAACTCTCTAAAAATTACTGTGAGAATTAAAACACACATTGTCTATAAGAAACCAGGATCCCAAGGCACTTGCCTTCTTTTTTTCACCTTCTTGTGTTTTCCTGTGTTTGTTGTGCTATGTCCAGAGTTTTTAGATCTGAGAGGCAGAGTCCAGGATGCAAATTAAGCACCTTAGCCAGACAACAAGTCTTTTTAATGATTTTTCTACTGGTCAAGACCTGTAGTACATTATCTAAAACAAATCAAGGTAGTTGACTTTCTTGTTTTGTTCCTGGATCTGGAGAAATTGTCTAATACATTATCAGGATGCTCTTGTTGTAGATGCTATTGTTTGATTAAGGTAATTTCCTTATATTCCTGCTTTGCTGAGAGTTTTTAGCACAAAGAGGTGTTGAAATGTATTCAGAGACTTTCCTTTTCCTTTTTTGAAAGAACCATATGATTTTTCTCCTTTATTTTGCTAAGGAGGTAAATTATATTGATTGATTTTTGAATCTTAAATCAAACTTGCCTGTTTTTGGAATAAAGCACAACTTGTCATTATGTGTTCTTCTTTTTATATAGTGTTGGACTTGATATTCTAATATTTCATTAAGGATTTTTGTTTTTATGGTTATAAGAGAGATTATCTTCTTAAACATATTTATTGGAGTCCTAATTTTATATGTGGTATTTTTTTTCAGTTCAAAAGTTCTATTTTCTTTCAAATCTAACTCCGTTAATAATTTTAATAATTCTCTTTCAAAGTTCTCAACTTCCTTCTTAAAATATGTGAGTTATATTTCCGGTATCTAGGACCCCTGTTATTCTGTTTCTTTTGACTATTGCATATTTTAGTTTTCATTCATTTAATCTTATCTCCTATAGTCTTGATCATTCTGACAGTATAACTAACATTATATTTGAAAATTTGTAATTTATATATATTTGAAATAGAAATAATTTGAGGATTAAAGTTATGATATAATCCTGCGTAGAGGATTTGTAGTTATTTCTGCTGAGTGTCTGAGGATACCAGCAATCTGAGATTACTTTAACCAATTCCCAGGAATTGAGGGTATTTGAAGCTATTTTTTTCAAGTTTCTGCGAGAACAATCTTTTTCTAGTTTTGGTTCACTCTTTGGTTGCAGCCCTTTAAGGTCCCACTCTGTAGTAGTAGAGATACCAATACCTCCGTGTTTTTGGAACCTTGGACTCCAGAGATTTTTTTTCGTCCTTCCCGGAGATATTATCAGAAGTGCTTCTTAGATTCTTATGTTCAATATTAGCAGCAGAAAGTCTGTCTGAAGTATGGTTTACCTCTTTGGATTTCTGTCTGTGATTGGATATGGTACCAGTAAAATAAATATTCTTCATCTTATTGGTGTTCGAGGATATTTATATGTGTTTATATCTGTCTATCTCTTTAGGTAAGTTTGTCTGTTATATGTCTGAATGTTCTAGTTATCCTTGGTGGGAAGATTGATCCAAATTATTTGATCTAGAAAATGTGATTTTCTTTTTTAGGTTCAAGTGGTTAGTAATTCTTTGAATGCCAAGATTATATGTTTTTTTTTTTCTTTTTATTTATTTTTTAAATGAAAAAATATTACATGTGTAATAAATATTTATTTAAAAATATAAATTGTAAAAGATTAGAATGGTAGAGATCATGTTTGAAGTAGGTCAAATGAAAAGTCGTGGAAGAAACTATAACATGAAAGTCACAGAATTCATAGTAATCATAGACAGCATAAAAAACAGCCATATTCACCTATTCCTTGTACACTACAATGTCCTGGTCTTAGCAATACTCAATTTAACCCAAGCAATAAAATTTTCAATGTATCATTGAAGAATTGTGATATACCAAAAAAGACAGTAGAAAGATCTTGAGCTTCCAGTTGTGATGAGAAAGAATTGGGGATGGGGAATGCTTAACTGAGACTATATGTGATTTAGAAGAGATAGGATAACTATCTTCAAATGTTTAAAAATGTATAATGCTGAAGAGAGAGGGAATTTAGTAAATGTGGCTTACAATGTTTAATTCCCCTTTTTTTAAATAGGGAATTAAATGAAAATAGGAAAGGATGTTTTCCAAATAACCAAAAAATTTACCCGTTACTAGTATGGAGAGCCTTCCAAAACATAATGTTATTGGCTATTAGAAGAGTTCAATGAAAGGGTAGGTGGATACTTCTCAAACTTCCCTTTAATGGGAGGATCCATCACAAATCTAGAATACTTGGAAAATTTTGGGATCTAGATAGTTCTGGCAGCAGTAGATAGGATATATTGTAGGTATAGTATGTATTGTAGCAGCATGCAGGATATATGTAAAGGTTAGAATTTAAGATAAAATAAAGTAAGTAATTTAAACACTAAATGACGTTGTACCTGGGCATGATTGTTGACAGTGGGTATGGCAAGGATATGGAAACCAAAACGATTCTCTGGAAATGAGTTAAATGATTTGGTGGTTTACTGGATATAGAAGATGAAGTAGGAGAGAGTAATCAAAAATGTCTTTTTAATATTCCTCAATACTAGGAAAAATGTAGGATTAAGTGGGATGATATAAGTGAAAACTCATAAATGATAAAAGGTTTAAAAGTATTTGTTATTACATAAGTTTTTGTATAAATTTTCACTTTCTGATTTCTAAAACTACTTCTTTTCCTGAGAAGCAGTCATTTGCTCTATAAAATTTTCTGCCTCTATAATCTGTCCTGCTGAAAAATTGCAGCAAACCATGTGTGAATAATAGAAATTTTTCATTATTTCTGCCTAATTCAATTTTAAGCATTTCCAATTTTAGGGAAGTTCAGGTTCATTATCCATCCTGGAAAAGTAGATTATTGCTGATAAGATAGCATTACAATAGTATGGAATTTAAAAAATGGTATAATACTTCCTATTTCTGGTAAGACAGTTATTTTTTATTATCCTTCTATTATTTGCATAACTCTATACAAGAAACTTGAGTTATACCAGGAAACCCAGACATATAATTCACAATTTATGTTATTTTCTTTTTGTTATTGTGGTTGGCAGAATAGTAGCCAGAACCCAAAGATATCTGCATCTTAATTCTCAGAACCTGTGAATAATTACCTTATATGGCAAGAGGGACTCTTGTGATTAAGGACCTGACAATGGGGAGATTATCTTGGATTATCCAGGCTCAGTCTTGTCATGTGAGTCTTTAAAAGCACGGAACCTTTCTAGGCTGGAGTCAGAGATACAGTTATTGAAGAAAGGTTTTGAAGATGGAGGAAGGGGCGCCTGAGTCAAAGAGTATGTATGGACTCTACAAGCTGGAATTGGTAAGGGAAGGGATTCTCCTTTGGAGCTTCTGGAATGGAACGTAGCACTGCCAATATCTTGCTATTAACCCAGTGAGATCTGTGTCAGATTTCTTTTTTTTTTTTTTTAATATTTTATTTATTTATTTGACAGAGAGAGATCACAAGTAGGCAGAGAGGCAGACAGAGAGAGAGAGAGAGAGAGGAGAAAGCAGGCTCCCTGCCAAGCAGAGAGCCTGATGCGGGACTCAATCCCAGGACCCTGAGATCATGACCTGAGCCGAAGGCAGAGGCTTATTAACCCACTGAGCCACCCAGGCGCCCCTGTGTCAGATTTCTGACCTAAAGAATGATAAAATAATGTTTGCATTGTTTTGAACCTCTGAGTTGGTGGCTATAGCCTCCATAAAAAATTAATACAGTCATCCTCTCATGTTTACCATAACCATGGATTAGTCATTTTATTAGTTTGATGTGTGGGCAGAAAAAAAAATTGCTGGGTCCAGTTACCACTGACTTAGAATTGTATTCTTTTTCATGTAATTAGAAATCTAAAGTTAGTCAGCCCAAGGCAGGTGCTACTTCTTAAGGCTGTCATCCAAACTCAGATTCATTTTAGCTTCTTGTTCTGTCATTCTTAACAGGTGTTTTTCCTTCTTAGTGTTGTAGGGGTGACTGCTGCTTCTTTAGATATCTCATCCTTATTTCAAATAGGAAGAAGAGAAAGATATAAGTGAGGAGACAGCAAAATGGCATCATATGGTATTGCCTCTACAAGTTCATGTGGCCACTCTAGTTGCAAGGCCCCTTAGAATTTGAAATTCGTAGCTAAGTACATTGCTACCATGAGCAGATTTGGGATTCCATTAGGAAGGAACAGGGGAGGTGGGTTGGAACTTAGTTATTGCCTTTTACTTACATGGATACACACTTAAGTAATTAATTAATTAACTTTTATTAGAATATAGTTGGCATACAATATCCTATTTGTTTCGGGTGTATATCATAGTGGTTCGATGTTTATATGTGTTACAAAATGATCCCCATTTTAAGTCCAGTTGCCGTCTGTCACCTCCAGTGTCATTACAATATTATTGATTATGGTCCCTAGGCTGCACATTTTAAGTCCAAGAATTATTTATTTGAGTTTAAGAGTTTGAGATAAAGAGTTTGTCCTCTTTGTCTCCTTTATCTAGTTAGCCTGTTTCCCTACACCTCACCCCTCTGGTGACCAGCAGTTTGTTTCCTATATCTGTGAGCCTGTTCTTGTTTTGTTTGTTTGTTTTAGATCATGGATACATATTTTAGGAAGTGCTCAGCTACTGCTGGAATCAAAAGGGCATTTCTGTACTGTGAAAAGTACTGCTGGGTAAATTATGTAAAGGGCTAGAGCACAGCGTTCCTGATTTGGAGACATGAATGATAGGGACTAGAATGTAGAGGAGAATTACTTGGGAAAGGTATCTATGGTTCAGAAGAGGATTTCTTCATCAGACTATTCCTCTCCTCTGGCTGACCTTTATTTTTTCCTTCCATGTATTCTTTCAGGCCTTTCTTTGTAGAAATATTCCAGAATTTAAGTTCAGGACTTCTCTTTCTGTCCTTTTAAAAGTTGTCTATGAAACTCTTCTGCTGATATTTTGAATATCTATAGGTTAATGTTCAGTGTGTTGCCAAGAGTTAAACTGGCCACAGCTAATCTAGATTCCCTTCTGTGCTTTTCAAAGCCCTTTGTCAAGTTAAGGAAATATCATTTCAGCCATTCTGTAGTAAAGTACACCCATTCTGTAAATAAAAGATCAGCAAATCTAAGCTTACAGGCCAAATCCAGGCCATCACCTAGATTTGTTAATAAGGTTATGTTGGAACACTTTTGTACATTGTGGCTTTTGTGCTACACTGGCATATTTCAGTAGTTGAAGTAGAGACCTATATCCTGCAGAGCTGAAAATACATACTATCTGGTGCTACAGAAAACAGTTGCTAATGTCTGCCTTAAATTAATCATCATTATTTTATGTTATGGAGTTAATTGGGTTGAGGATCTAAGTAGAGACTGAATCAATCCAATCACTATAAAATGATTTTTTCTTGTCCTGGGAGTTTATCTCCCATCTCCTTGTGACTCTTCAGCCAGGAGCATTGCATCATTTGATTTTTGTAAAAACACCTGGGGACTTTAATTTCTCTCTTTTTTTTTTTTTAAGATTTTATTTATTTATTTGACAGACAGAGATCACAAGCAGGTAGAGAGGCAGGCAGAGAGAGAGGGAGAAGCAGGCTCCCTGCTGAGCAGAGAGCCGGATGTGGGGCTCCATCCCAGGACCCTGAGATCATGACCTGAGCCGAAGGCAGAGGCTTTAACCCACTGAGCCACCCAAGTGCCCCTGATTTCTCCCTTTTAACCAGCATTAATAGATCAATACATGAATACCCAGAATTATTAACCTTAAATATCGACTATAAGAAAGGGTAAAAGCAATCTGAGGCAAAGGAGTAGAGGTTGTTACCAGGTGGTTCTGGATAATAAAAACAAAAATCCAGGCAAATATCTTGCCTGATCCTGGGATTGCTAGAACTCCAGATTTCATAGTAAAATTTAACTTCCCAGCTAAATTGAAGTCATCCTAACAAGATGAAGCATGAAATCATACATGCCAAAAGAACAGGGTGTATAAAGTACTTAGAAGGGGCAAAGAGGTAATTTTTCAGATCCAGCTGAGCTGAGTTATGAAGGATGAGTAGAATCATTCCAGGGAGATAAAACAAGGAAAGGCATCTGAAGGTAGGGGCAAGAAAACTTTTAGTACATATTGTATTTGGCACTTAAATGACTGTTATTTGTTGTTGGTTTGCTAAGACTGCCTTACCAAAGTACCATAGACTGGGTGACTTAGACAATAGAAATTTATTTCCTCACAATTCTGGAGATGAAGCTGTTGGCAGGGTTAGTTTTTTCTGAAGACGATCTTGTAGATGCCAGTCTTCTCACTGTGTCTTCACGTGGTCTTCCTACCAGATGAACCTGTCCTGATTTCCTTTTCTAATAAGTACACTAATAATATTGATGTAAAGCCTACCCTAAAAACCTCATTTTGTCTTAATTACATATTTAAAGTTCTTTAATTTTAAATACAGTCATATTCTGAGGTACTGGGGATTAGGACTTAAACATATGAAATTTGGGGTTACACGTGCAGCCCATAACATAAATATTCATAGATTCAGAAGTATGTTGATTCAACTATAGGGTAAAATGATGCACTGGGGAAATGGTGACACATGTGACTATAAAAGTAACCAAAACCCGATTTGAATAATATCATACTAAGAAGCTTGAACTTAACTTGCAAATAATGAAGAATTGGAGACTAATTTTAAACACTGCAATCTTATGATCAGAATTGCATTTTAGAAAAATGGTTTTTTGGGTTGCTTGGGTGGCTCAGTGGGTTGGGCCTCTACCTTTGGCTCAGGTCATGATCTCAGGGTCCTGGGATCAAGCCCCACGTCGGGCTCTCTGCTCAGTGGAGAGCCTGCTTCTCCCTCTCCTTCTGCCTGTTGCTCTGCCTGCATGTGCTCACTATCTCTCTCTCAAATAAGTAACAATCTTTTTTAAAAAAAGTTTATGGAGCTCATAATTATTGAAAGAATGATAGTCTTATCATTTAGTGATATCTGAGTTAGTACTATTTTAAGTAAATATACCTTTCTGTTCTCACAAAGCAGGTTTTTGACTTTGATTTTGAAACAATAGCAATCTGTTAGGTTGTGATGTAACTTCTATAGCAATGAGGCCATCAATATCTTCAGTACATAGAGTAATGAACAGTCCAAAGTGGTGGTAGGTTCTTAGGAGGGTAATGGTTTTGTAATTGAACTTTTGCTTCTTATTTTAACAACTCTAAAAGTGATCCTTCTCCCCTGTACTGCCCACTTTCATATTGTCCCCCTTCACTTACTATACTGATATCCTTCCTGACTTCAGTACTTTGCACTCTACCATACACAGGAACAAATCCCTGATAATTAATAAAACAACATGGTTTTTAAAAGGCTGACCAATAATAGCCAGGCTACATATGAGTAAGTACATCATACAGGATTTCTTTCTATAATATCACTTATAATTTCTTAGTGGAGTTGTATTAGAGATTATACATGAAAATCATTTCATAAGCAGAAGTAGAGAACAACACATCAGAAGAGTTAAAAGCACCTGATTCAGTGTCAGACAGACCTGTCTCTGAATTCTCTCTGGGCCATATATTAGCCATTTGGCCTTGGGCAAGTTGCTTTTAACTGCTTAAGCTATAATATTTTAGTCTATAAGACAATAAGGAAGTACCCAACTGCTACATTTGTTATAATTAAACTTCATAATGCAGGTACAGGGCTAGCGTATATTAAACACTCAATAAAAGTCAGCCATTCTTATATATTGGCACCAAATGCATTGTCTCCAAGTCACTGATACAAAGGCCTTCTTTGTAATGCTGTCTTTAAAATAATTGGTACCTATATGAATGTTAACAAAAATGAAAAAAATCAAGCTCTTACCAGGGAACATCCTGACATTTTAGTGAATAGATGAACACCACTTTTTATTTTTTTTTTTTACTTCATGTTTTTATTGTTTGCAAATATTCTTGCATCAGGTAGGTAATAAAGAACCTAGATTGATGGGAGGCATATGATAATATTTTGTCCTGTTTTATTATAGGTTTTAGTAGTAAAACAATTTTAAAAGTAGACTTATGTCCAGTATACCTAAATATTATAATAGAAATTTTTACCTTATTCTATTTCATGGGTTATTATTGCCACTGCCTATTTGGAATGTCAGTTCTGCTTAGTAGTTCTGCTCTTTGATAGCAAAAAAAAAAAAAAAAAAGCAAACAAAAAAAATGCTTTTCGAAGATGTGACCTATAAAGCCTTCTATTTTCGTTTCCATTTTCCAGGACAACCCAAGCTGTGTCTAGACTAGAAAAAGTTTAAAAGAATCTCATTAATCCACTGCATCCTTTATTATATAAACCAAATTAATCCCAAGAAAAAGAACACCTCTCTCCAATAACTGTGAAACTATTGGGTTGTTAATGATCTAGTCCTTGTACACTCACCTGCCTTCATTGAGTATTAATTACATTCTCAGTCTGTGTAATATGCTTTCTACACCCAGGGCAGAAGTAAGCTTGGCAAGGGGTCGGAAGGAGCCTCTTCAATGTGTCAGTCAAGAAAGAGCCTCAGATGAATATGGAAACCTGTTGTTTTTTGGAATCAAAAAACCTATTGTTGTAAACAGTTTTCTTATGCATCGCCTGTTTTTGACTCTACTCAAGGAAACTGTTGCTGTCCTTAATAAAGTAATTGAAAGTTCCTAGACAAAAAGCTGTTTGGCAGACTCCAGCCCAGGATCTGTATTGCTGTATTTCAAAGTTCCCACAGAAGGTTGGGGGTGGGGTGGCTAGTGAGTATCCAGTGGGAAAATAGATGAGAACCAGGACCCCTGAGAAATGAATCCTGACTTAATCCTCACCAGAGCTGCTCATACAAGTGTGCTTCTAGCTCTACAACTGTGTGCCATGCTGATAATCTGTCTGTGTGGTGGCAACTTTCAGGTCCCCTGGGTTAGGGAATATGGGAGTACTGTATACTCCAAAGTACACCATAGCCAAGAATTTTTAAGTGGCAAGATACTTCATGTGAGTTCAGAATATGGGGATTTTTTAAAAAACCACTTTATTGAAGCATGAGTTGCACACAAAAAGCATATTTAATGTATGTGACTTGATGAGTTCGAACATAAGCAAACTTACGTGATACTGTCATGACAATCTATGCCACAAACATATCCATCACCTCCAAAGGTTTCTTCCCACCCTCTTTATTAATTGTTATTTTTATTTTTGTGATAGGAGCACTTAGCAGAGTTTTCAGTATACCATAAAGTATTAACTGTAGGTACCATCCTGTAAGTAGATCTCTAGGACTTACCCATCTTGTAACTGAAACTTTGTACCCTTTGAGCTTCTCTCCTCTCTAATTTAAATTATTTTGGAATCTCAACTTCTATTCAATTTCATAATATTTAACTGAGGACACATCAAGAACAGAGATGTATGTTGAGTACTCTCAAGTGACAGTGTTGAAAAGAGCAAGTTGTTGATTTCCCTTCTACAAACTCAAAAAACCGTGAGCAATCAATAGAGAAGTACAAAAGTCCATGTAACTACACACAAGCAACTTTTCTATTGTCATCTAGCCCCATAACGAAGCTTTAGTAAATAGCTAGTGAGGAGCACTTCCTTCCTTATGACATAGTTACAGATACTTGGTCTCACAGTCTGTGTTATGCTTAGCATTGTCTACTTGCTAAAGGACTGATGTAAAATCTAACTTTTTTGGGTCCACAAGGCCTTGTAGTTAACTGAAGACTACTTCAGCATCAAGATTATGAGATGCAGAGCTCCTTCCTCTCTAGTAAAATCAACTGTAAACTATTGCTTGGACATGAAGCTACTTTCCTTCAGTTTGTTAGGTGACATACTGGCCTCGATAGCATGATGCTGTTAGATGCTTAAAACATCGTTTCCTTAAAATAACTTTGATTTGCAATTAGGCACTTGTTGAAGTATAGCATGAATTAGATGAATTAGAAATGTTGCTGAAGTTATATACTTCACTGGAATGATAGTGTTCTTTATTTGGACAAATGGGAGATAGAGGGAGGATTCTCTAGGACATTTGTTAAAGCTTGTTTCATGAATCAACGAAGTACGTACAAACCTAAAAATTGCTTTCACCATTTATATTTCAAAATTGAAAATTGACCACTGAGAATGAAATTAGTGTACTTCTAATAGTTTCTGAGGAAATTCATGTGGAAAATAAAATATACAGTTGATGATAAAACATTAGCTGAGTTGTTAGATTCAGCCTGGAGAAAGGTCCATGTCACCTAGGATTCTCCTTATTGGAGTCCCTTTCTTTACTGGGGTCTTTGTCACCACCCTAAGAGTTAACTGAACTGTATTTTTGCCAATCTCTGTTTGGAATTAAATATTTGTGATTAAACAATTAAATATGGGACTATCTGGCAAATGATTCTATTGTACAACCACTTCTGGAAGTAATATGAAAGAGATTTCTTAAAAATAAAAAACATTCACAATGCATTATAATGGTGGAATTATAAACCCTTCATTTGAATTATTAGACAGTTTATATTCCTTCCCCTCCCATTTACTCCAGTTATACCTTATATTTGAACTATGCAGGGAGCCTCATAGTTAGAATCTCTGGAGTCAGGACAGTGCAGACAGTCTCATTTTGGCCACATTCTATCTCTTTTGCCCTAGACATGTTACTCAGTGACTGTATGCCTCAGTTTTCTTGTTTGTGTACAGAGTGAGTAGTTATTTCATCTACTTCATAAAACTTTTGAGAGAGATTTAATGTGATAATGAATATGAAGCTCTTTTCACAGTCCCTGACATAGAAAACACAATATATATTTATACGCACACACATATACGTATAATATCTAGAGTTGAGTTGTTCACTTTCTTTGCAGGTCAGCTCTTTCTCCTGATACCCTCATTTTGGTGAATTAAGATCCATGTCCTTCTAAATGCTAAAACTCAAAACCTTAAGCATCATCATTTTTTAAATTTGTATTGAGACAGCCTATCTCTTTTTAGCATATATTATCAATTATTGAATTCTAGCAGTTCTTTGCTCCACTGTAATTTTTTTTTTTTTTTTAAGATTTTAGTTACTTAGTAGAGAGAGGGCACACACACAGGAGCAGGGGGGAGAGGGAAAGGGAGAAGCAGACTCCTCACTGAGCAGGGAACCTGATGCAGGGCTTGATGCTTAAGCTAGATGCTTAGAATCATGACCTGAGCCGAAGCAGATGCTTCACTGACTGAGCCACCCAGGAACCCCTCACCATAATGTCTTTTGAACATCTCCCTTTTATTCCATCTGTTCTCACAGTCATGCATGTCTTCTCATCTCGGATATTCTGATGGCATCTTCACAAAGATCTTTTCGGCATAGTATGTCCAGATTAATCTTTCTAAAATTTTATTTTGACAGTGATGAATGTTTGTAATAATAAGCTGAGTATTATTATTATTCACTTAACAAATATGGACTGACCAAATGTTACAATCCAGGAAATGTTCTAATCACTAGGGATATAGCAGTAAATAACAGATAAGTCTTTGCCCTCAGGAACCTAAATTCTTCTGAACATACTACTTCTAAAATAATAATTAAAAAAATAACCTAACAGTAAACTCCAGCGAATGCTTATCATTAGTAATCATTTGTTATATGCCTAAGCATTTCTAACCATAATGACAGATATTTCATATAGAGTATCTGTAAATTTTAGACACTTGAAAATTAGGTATGATTTACATTTTACAAATGAGATAAGTGAGGTTCAAATAGAATAAGTAACTTGCTTAGCAGCATGCAGTTAGTGGGATTCAGATCCTTTATAAGTCCAAGTCCATCTGATAATAAAACCAAGCAATTTTTATTATAACATGTGGCCTCACTTTAATAGCTTAATAAATGGCTAATTTGTTTAATAATGATCAAGATACCGTTAACCTCCACTCAACCCTTTTTTTCTAACTTTATAGTTCTCATACTCTACCTTCAAGTCATATAGGGTCATTCACCTTCCAAAAACCACATTCCACTTTCTCCCCTCTATACAGGGTCACTTTGAGTTTCCTAGACCTAAGGTTCTCCCTCTTTCTTTCTCCCTAGCCCTCCTACCTCTCTCTCTCCGTCCCTCCCTATTTTTCTCTCCCTCCCTCCCTCCTTCTCTCCTCTACCTTTCTCTCCTGGTATCTAAAATCCAGGAAACTTTCTTGATCCTTTCACCATAACTGAACTGTCCCTAACATAGACACCATTGAATCTTATGCTTTTATACTAACTTTAAGCTACGTTTTATTATAGAATTTGAATAAATCTTTAATTCTGTTCAGTCAACTAGATTCAGTCTTTGATCTTTGCATCACTGTGTATGATAAAAATTCTTTTTAAGAATTCTCTGCTTAAGGATGCCTGGGTGGCTCAGTCAGTTAAACATCTGCCTTCAACTGAGGTCATGATCCCAGCATCCTGGAATCAGGTCCCGCATCAGGCTCCTTCCTTCTCCCTCCATTTGTTGCTCCCCCGGCTTGTGCTCACTTGCTCCATCTCCTGTTGGTGAAAGCTTTAAAATCTATAAAGCTTTAATAACAGTTATGGCTAAATAACAGTTGGTAAATACAAAAACACATGAGTTTGATTGACTTAGAGGAAGAGTGATGAAAAAAAATAAGTGATTTTATGGATTGTAAAATGACATGTTAGATATTGGCTTGAATCCAGCTTTTTCCTTTTTTTCAGTAACCTCTTGTCCAGGGTCCAATTATTATGGGATTTTCAATGGGTTCCTTAATAAAGGCTACTAGTACTTAAGGATTTATGTTTGAAGAGCCCTTTGAGATAATTCTGAAGACACAGGGAATATTTAAATTTAAAGGACAATAAAATGCACTTGGCTTTTCATAACCTTGCTCAATAGATTGGAATGTTTTAAAATAATGGGAGTTTTTAAAGAGCAATTTTTTTCTAATACAGTGAGGCAGGAAAGTCTTAGTTCAGGAACATCAGCTTTACAAAAAATGCCTTGAGGGAGGCCCAGATGTATTATCTAGAGGTCTTTCACCTCTTCCTTCAGCCCTGGTGCCTGTCATAGCACCATCAATCCATTCCCAGCATTTTACTTAGCTATGAACTTCTTAGAATGACAAGAGGGTGATTCATAATATATAGTAAAGTTTCCAGGAAGCTTTTTTACTTTAAGCTACAGGGCAAGTGAATCAGCCTTTTTCTTTCTCGCAGGACCTACTTATCTTCAATCTTTCAATTAAAGGTCAGAAAATGAAAGAAGACACTCTGGTTGTCTATTACTGCGTTTTGTTCCCATTGTCAGTGAATCTGTTCTTTACATAGTTGTCTCTCAACCTGTTCAAGATTTATGCTTTTCTCCCCCTGTTTCTGATTAAAGATGTGAGAAATTTTCTCGGGAGTTTTGAAAATCTTCATGAATTACCAACAACAACAACAAAAGATGGAGAATTATATTCACATTCAAAAAGGAGGGGAAAAAAGTGCCTCTCACACAAAGAGTAATGTTTAAAGCCTTCACAAAGGAGGTTAAAGGGAAAAATTTATAAGAGCCAAACTAAAATATCTTTTTAGGAAGTTAAAATCATTCTTTTAGCATCTTACTCTGTGTCTATATAACTGATGAGGACGCTAAGTAAGTTTATGCAATTAAAAAAATAACAATGATTAGATGCTTACAATGTGTCAGTCTTAACATGAGTTGATGTATTTAATCTTTATGGCAACCCTGTGTGATAGCCTGTTTATGCTTCTGCCCTGCAGGGGAGACCTCTGAATCCTAGTAAATTGCCCAAGGTGAAAGAGCAAGGAAAGGACAAGGCAGAGACTTTATTTTCGTGAGGTGTGATTTCCAACCCATGCTCTTAACCATTTCGCACCACCATTCTATAACACCAGAAATAAATAGGGAAAATTCAGACTTCTAGCATTTAGAATGGGTTTGGAGTCTGGAATGTTTTAGTGAATCCTCAACTCTTAGTTTTCTCTATACATACTGGAGTAAGACATTTCTATGAACACATTATTCTTAGTCCTTGATAACCAATGAGGGACTATCAAATATATTCCTTAATTCAAAATCAATTTATGCTTATTGAATATCTCTTGACCTATTTGGATGTTCAGCAAATACTGTTGCACAGTATTCTGTCCATATGGTTCATACTGATGAATGAAACTACAAGTTATTTAACTAAATTTTCTTATTCTACTTCATTTGTAAGTCACTGTGTTAGGTGCCTCTACGTGCATTATCTTACCTAAACCTCTAAATGCTTCTGAGATATATTGTATCCCACCTTGGTCTGAAGATGAAGAGGTTGCCAACATTTAAGAGAATGAAGAGAACTTTTTCTACGTCAACAGACTGAAAGGGACAGAACTGATGTTTGGAATTCTGATAATCTCTGGAGGGCCAAAAAATTTTACCAGTCATATAGGGGTGTAAATCACTTTTAACTTTAAAAAAAATCTCCTTTGCTGAAATATAATTCCCTCATGTTTGGTATAAAAGGATGGGACAATTGTTTGAGGGCCAATCTTCCAAATGATAAAGCAAAGCTTCTAGCAAAAATTCATTAATAGAATATATTAAAACACTTGTGGCTGGAGGATTTGAAACCATCTAGGTATCATTGTAAGAACATGTTAACAGCATTTCAAGTACTTATGTTTCTAGGGACTTTTAACTTCCCAGAATCCTGAGCCCCAACTGTTAACAATTAAAAGTCTTAAGAAAGCTTTGTGTAGTACAAATCCTTCTATATCTCAATTTATTCTATATATAATTAAAACCTATTATAACGGCCTTCTGCAAATCATAAGCAATTGCAGAATTCCTAATTATAACAAAGATGATTTTTTTAACTTTATTTTTTCAGTGTTCCAAGAAAACAAAGATGATTAAAAAAGAGAGAGAGAGAGAAATCTAGAACTTAGCAGAGAAAATAGTAGGGTCTCAACTTCTGTACTTCTATTTTCAGAGATTATGCTATATATCATGAGGAATCTAATAAAATGAAATGGACCAAAATCTCTCAACAGAATTTCTCAGTGTGTTATTAGGGTCCAAGAGAAATGAATAAAGTTCCTAAGAAAGTCCTATTGATGAATCCCACTGACATTATTATGGCTACTATATTAATATTGCTGGGTACTTAGCTCAAATTCTTCTCCATCTGATATATTATTTACAAGCTGCAATAATACATCAGTGTATTTGGTGATTTATAAGCCACAAACCACATTTTCGTTGTGCAAATACTGAGAATCAAATTTAATGAATTTGCAGAAGTAACCCTATTACTCATATTACTGGTTCATGTATAACTGTGTAGAATGATACCTGAATAAATTTGTAATCTAATAAATAATTCTGTGGTCAAAATATCAATAGAAGAAGGTGAATTAGGCAAGGGAAACCTTTAAATTTCTCAACTTGTCTTCAACCTTATTCAAATTTTGGAACTGGAAACTTTATTCGGTACATCTGCTACTCAAGAAAACTGGGTATTTCAGGTGGTTTGAGTTAGAAAGCATCATCCATTAGGGTTTTTTTCCCTTTTTTTTTTTTTTTTAAAGATTTTATTTATTTATTTGACAGAGAGATCACAAGCAGGCAGAGAGGCAGGCAGAGAGAGTGGAGGAAGCAGGCTCCCCTAGAGAGCAGAGAGCCCGATGTGGGGCTCGATCCCAGGACTCTGGGATCATGACCTGAGCTGAAGGCAGCGGCTTAACCCACTGAGCCACCCAGGCACCCCTCCTTTTTTTTTTTTAATTGAATTTTATTGTTGTAAGAATATTCAACGTGAAATCTGTCCTCTAAGCAACTTTTTAGTACACTATATCATTCTTGACTGTAGGTTACAATGTTGAACAACAGATCTCTAGTACTTATTCATTTTACTTAACTGAATTTTGATGCATGCTATCTAGGAAGTCCCGATATCCTCTTCTTCCTAGCCCTTGGAAACAATCATTCCCTTCTTTATTTTTATGAATTTGACTATTTTATATTCCTCATATAAGTAGAATCATGCAGCATTTGTCTTTCTGTGATTAACTTATTTCAGTTAATGTACTCAAGTTTTATCTGTATTGTGGTATATTTCAGAATTTCCTTTGTTTTGAAGGCTGACTAGTATTCCATTGTATGTTTATACCACATTTTCTTTATCCACTTACCAGTCAGTGGGCATTTTTTTCTCTGATTTTGGTGACATATTCATGAAATTGTTGCCAAGACCAATCAAGGATCTCTTACCCTATGTTTTATTCTAGGACTTTTATAGTTTTAGGTCTTATGTCTAAGTCTTCAGTTCAGTTTGAGTTTTGTGTATGGAGTAAGGTAAAGGCCCAATTTCATTCTTTTGCATGTGGAGAACCAGTTTTCCCAATACCATTTGTTAAAGACTATCCTTTTCTGGTTGTGTATTCTTGGCTCCCTTATCTAGTTGGTTGATGGTTAATAGGTGAATTTATTTCTGGATTCTGGATTCTGTTCATTGGTCTATAAGTCTGTCTCTATGCCAGTATTGTACTGCTTTGATTACTGTAGGTTTGTGATGTATTTTGAAATCAGAACATCCAGTGTCTCCAGCTTTGTTGTTCTCACTATCGATTTGACTATTCGTAGTCTCGTTCCTTCATATAAATCGTAGAATTGTTGTTTTTCTATTCTGTAGAAATTGTCATTAGGATTTTGCATTGACTTAGTAGATTGGCTTGGGTGGTATGAACATTTTAACAATAGGAAGTCTTTCAATCCAAAACATGGGATATCCTTCCATTTGTTTGTGTCTTCATTAATTTCTTTTGTCAGTGTAGTTTTTGGTATATACATCTTTCACCTCCCTAGTTGTTTATTTTTATTTTATTATTTTTAGTGCTATTGCAAATAAGATTGTTTTCCTAATATCCTTTTGGGTAGTTCATTGTTACTGTATAGAAACACAACTAATTTTTTATATGCTAATTTTGTATCCTGCAGCTTTAGAGCATTTATTATTTTTAACAACTTTTTTTTTTTTTTGGTGGAGTCCTTTATATTTAAGATCACATAGTCTACAAATAGGACAGTTTTACTTCTTTTGTACTTATTTGTATGCCTTTTATTTATTTTTCTTGCATAGCTGTTTTGGCTAGGACTTCAGTACTCCTCTGAATACAAGGGATTAAGAATGGTCATCCTTATCTTGAGTCTGATCTTAAAGGAAAAGCTGTCATTTTTGGACCATTGGATATAAGATAAGGAATGAGCTTTTCCATATATGCCTTTATTATGTTGAGTTAATTTCCTTCTATTCCTAGTTTGTTGAGAAGTTTTTTCATGAAAGGTTTGAATTTTGTCAAATGCTTTTTCTGAAACTATTGAAATGATCATGTGGTTTTATCCTTTATTTTGTTAATGGGGTATATAAATGCTCTTACCATTGTTGTATTGCTATCTATTTCTCCCTTAAGTTTTGCCAATGTTTGCTCATATATATATGTACTCTAACATTGGATGCATCTATACTCCTAAATTTTTCTAGTGGATTGACCCTTTTGTTATTATAAAATACTATTCTTTGTCTCATATGACAGTTTTCTATTTAAAGTCAATTTTGTTTGATGTAAGTATAAACATCCTTTCTTTTGGTTACCATTTATGGGAAATACCTTTTCCATCCTTTCACTCAGTGTATATGTGTCTTTAAATCTAAAGTGATTTTCTTATAGATAGCATGTAGTTGTGCCTTTTTTTTTTTAATACATTCAATTACTTCCTGTCTTTAATTGGCAAATTTAATGCATTTACATTTCAAATAATTATTGATAAGGAAGAATTTGCCATTGCATTATGATAGTTCTTTTCCATTAGTTTTATATTTCCTTTACTTGTGTTTTTTCTTTTTTTGCATTCTCTTCTGTTTTGTTGATTTTTTTTTTTTTTTTTTTTGTATTCACATGCTTTGGTTCCTTTCTCTGCTTTTTTATGTTCTGTAATTTTTTTATGGTTACCTTGAGACTTATGTAAAATCAGTCTACATAAGTGGATACCTTAAGCTTAATTGTCCACAAAACTTGTCTCTTCTATGCATTAGACAAAATAGACACCTTTTCTAAACTTCAGAGATTGGGTTTTTGCAGGCAGAGACTCCCACCAGTCAGTCTAGTTTGAGATTCTGGTGGTCTCTACAAACTTTTTCCTTCTTGAAGGATAAATGCAGTTGTGGTTTATATCCGTTTGTGCTGAGCTGTGCCAAACCACCATCTGTGTTTCTCCCAGTTTGGTTTAAAGCTCTTTGAAGGGTATGAAAAGTTGATTTTGAAATCTCTTTATAATCTTGGTACTTAGCATAGGTACTTAGCACACAGCACAGGTCTAAAAAGACCAGTCAGTGAATTTAGGGACATTATGTAATGAATATTGAGTAATTCCATTTAGTGTAGATAGGTTGTATTTAATACAAGCAGGAATTGCCCCTGAGTAACTGATAGGAGATATTCCTAAATCTTACCTTATTTTAACTTGGACCAGGGACGCCTGTCAGGTATTTCCTAGAATGTATCATACTACTTTTTAGTGTCAGTGAAAAGTTACACTGCAACTCACTGTCTGCAGTTTATTTGTAATATGGGAATATTAATATGTACCTTCCAGGAAAAAGTGTCAGGATTATGTAGAATTTTGCATGTAAAGCTGATGTGAAAATTGTAAGGCACCCCACAAACAGTAGTCCTGTTGTTAAAAGAATGAGCTGAGGAAAATGTAGACAACATGAACATATTGTGCCTTTAGAGAAAAAAAAAATTTTTTAAGTGCTTAAACTATTTCCCCCAGTGGGATTATTTTATATAAACAAAACATTATTTTTATAAAAATATAGATAATAAGGATAAGTGGCTCAAATGATGAATAGTAGAACATGGGAATTTGAAGAAACGATGTCAGATATATCATATTCTTCTGTGGAAGAGATGTAAGTATATCTATTTGTAGTCCTATTCCATTCATCATTGGGAAATCTATGGGATGTACTCACTAAAGAATCAAGTGATATACTTTTATTTTTAAAAGGGACACTGGCTAGATATCTTTAACACCTATTTCCTTTTTGTGTATGTTTCCAGTGTTGGCCTACATTTTCAGCCTCCCTTGCAGTTAAGTGTGATCATGTGGTGGTGGTCTGACTACGGAAATGCGCACTCTCTTTTTCCCCCCTTATTTGTCAGCTAGATGCAATGACCCCATCTTATGCTTGGGCTTTGAAGCTGGTCATTGAAATTGCATCAGTGGGTTTCTGGGTGACTATATGCAGTCGTGTAATACTTATTTCATAAAAAAAAAAATAATTACAGTAACATGCTAAGAACTCTTACAGGCTCTACAATAATGAAAACTATTTATTTTTTATTTTTAGACCGCTATTTTCCAAACTTATTGATCTATAAAATATTTTTAGTTTGTGTAAAGGGGAAATAATGCTTATTAACATCTGGTAGAATATACTTCACAAAATTTTGTCATGTAGAATGGATAGCTCTGAGGCTCTAATTACTATTCAGCAAGACATGCTAGAGGAAGGCTGGCATGTAGAATAGATGGAGGATAGTAACAGTATACCTACCTGCTGCTCTGAGTGCTGCTGAAATGCAAGGACGTGTATTTGCAGTTAGCTAGGGAAGAAACATGGAAGGTAAAAGGTAAAAAAGATTTTTTTTCTTTTGTTAGAACTCAAGTTTTCTTATTCAGAATTCCTAAATTTGAAAAGAAATGACACAGATATATAATTTTTTCTTTTATTTAAAAAGTTACAGGCTTTTTCTAATATATAAATTACCATATATTCACAAATTGAAAAGGTACAATTACATTATTTTTAATATATTTATAGAGTTGTGTAACCATCACTACAGTCCAGTTTTAGAGCATTCCTGAAGTGTTCCCTTATGCTCATTTTAAAGTCAGTCCCTGTTCCCACCATCAATCTTGGAGAATCATGTGTCAGCTTTGCCTTTTATGGAGCTTTAATATAAATGGAATGTTACTATATGTAGATTTCTGAATCTGTCAATCATCTTAAGCTCCATCCACATTGTAGTAGTCTGTTCCATTATATTCATGAATATATGATCTCATTGTATGGCTATAACATACTTTGTTGGTTTCATCAGTTAATGGATATTTGAATTGTTTACAGTTTTTTACTCTTAATAATTTTGCTATGAACTTTGTACACAAGTCTTTGTGTAGACATATGTTTGTGCTACTCTTAGATATATGAGAGTAGGATTTCTTAGTCTTAAATCAACAAAATGATTTTCAAAGTAACTTTACCTTTTAAATTCTCAGCAGCAATGCAAGAGTTAGCTTCGCCGTATTTTCACCAATAATTATTATTTTTTGTCATTTGATTATAGTTATTTAAATGGGAGCAAAATGATACTCTGTTGGAGTCTTAATTTGTATTTACCTAAAGACTGGTAATAAGCATGTTTTATATGCATATTATGTCTTCATATATCTTTTTGGTGAATTGTCTATCATATGTTTTGACTTTTTAAAAAATCATGTTGTCGGGCGCCTGGGTGGCTCAATGGGTTAAAGCCTCTGCCTTCGGCTCAGGTCATGATTCCAGGGTCCTGGATCGAACCCTGCATCAAGTTCTCTGCTGAGCAGGGAACCTGCTTTCCCCCTCTCTCTGCCTGCCTCTCTGCCTACTTGTGATCTCTGTCTGTCAAATAAATAAATAAAATCTATAAAAAAAAAATCATGTTGTCTTCTTATTGAGTTGTAAGAATTCTTTATATAATTTGGATACAATTTCATTGTATATATTGTGAAAATATTTTCTGTATATCTGTGATTGCCTATTAATTTAGTTATTGGTGTCTTTTGAAGCTCTTGAATATTAAATTTTGATAGGGCCAATTTGTCAACTTTTTCTTTTATACAATTTGACATCATATTTCAGAATCCTTTCTAACCCAAGATCATGATATTTTTCTCTTGCATATTCTTCCAAGAGATTTATAATTTTATCTCATAATTTTGGATTGTGCTTCAGTTTGAGTTAATATTTATATATTGATCTGGGTTGTCTTCTTTCATATTTTTGCATATGGATATGCAGTTGCCCAGCATCAGTGTTGAAATACTATTTTCTCTCATTAAATTACTTAGGAACCTTTGTAAAAAACAAGAAACAAAAACAGTTAATCATAAATATAAATGTTTATTTCTGGACTCTAAGTTCCATTCCATTATCTATATGCCCATCATTGCAGCAGTAACACAGTCTTTCAATTACTGGGTAGCAGGTAATGTGAGTCCTTCAAATTTGTCCTTTTTAAAAGTCATTTTTAGTTATTTGAGGTCCTTTTTATTTGTAAACAAATTTTCAGTTCAGTCTGTTGCTATCTAGAAAATAAAAGACTGATCTTATTTTGATAGGGATAAATTGAATATATAGATTAATTTTGGGAGGATTTCCTTCATAATAATGTTGAAACTACCAATCCAGAACATGAAATATCTCCTGATTTATTTTGATATTCTTCAATTTTTATTAGTATTTTGTTTACCATATGCATGCTTTATGTTTTTTCCAAGTATTTTAAAATTCTATTTTGGATGTAATTGCTTTCCTAATTTTATTTTTTAGTTATTCCTTGGTAATAGAAATATAACTGATGTTCTATTTTGTAAACTTTCTGAACTCACTTATTAACTTTATTGTGTGTGTGTGTGTGTGTGTGTGTGTGTGTGTGTGTGTGGAATTCCACAAAATGCATCAAGTCCACTGTGAATAGTTTTACTACTTCCTTATAATCTGAATGCTTTTATATTTTATTCTAGTTTGTCTTATTGTAATGATTAGAATTAATTATTGAATAAAAGTGGTTGATGGGGGGAGGAAAAGGGGTTGGGAGAGGGTGGGTGGGGTTATGGACATTGGGGAGGGTATGTGCTATGGTGAGTGCTGTGAAGTATGTATACCTGGTGATTCACAGACCTGTACCCCTGGGGATAAAAATATATGTTTATAAAAAATAAAAAAAAAAGTGGTTAGAGTGGACATGGCCTTATGTCTATATTATGGGGAGAGCTTTCAGTCTTTCAACATTAAAAAAGAGGTTATTTGTAGATTTTTTATAGGTTCCCTTTTTCAGGTTGGGAAAATTCCTTTTTATTTTTTAAATTGTTGAGATATATTACCACAAATTGTAATTAAATTGTTTAATTTATTTTACTGAAAAAATAGGGTTAGTCTTTTATACTCCTTATATGATATATTGGCTGATACCGGATGTTAAACCAACCTTTCATTTCTGGTATAGCTTTGGATTGGTATCATAGTAGTAGTAGCTTCTTCGAACGAGAAGGAAAGTACTGTCTCTTCTTTTTCTTGGAGTTTATGAATGACTGGTAACATTTATTCTTTAAGTAAATGTTACATTTTAAAAGAGAGGCTCTCTGGGCCTAGTCTTTTGTTTATGGGGAGAATTTTAATTACAAACTCCATTTCTTAACTGGTACAGATTATTCAGAGTCTCCATTTTACCTTAAGTCATTTTTAGCAGTTCTGTCTCTAGAAATTTGTCCATTTCATCAGTTATCTAATTTGTTGGCATAAAGCTGTACGCAATATTCTCCTATAATCCTTTCATTTTCTGTAGCTCAGGAACAATGCACCCCTCTTTCTTTACTGAGTTTAAAAATTTGTGATTTTTCTCTTTTTTTTTCTCACTCAGTCTAGCTAAAGTTTGTCAATTTCATTAATCTTTAAGAATCAGCTTTTGAATTCATTGATTTTCTCTATTTTTTCTAACTTGATTTTGTTGATTTCTGCTTTAATCTTCATTTTCTTTCTGTTTAATTTGAGTTTAGTTTGCTCTTATGTTAGTTTAAGATGAACCCTTAAGTTTTTGTTTACAGATTTTTTTTTCTTTTCCTTTTTTCTTATCTTTGTTAATATAAGAATTGAAAAACTTGAATTTCCTTTAAGCACTACTCTAGCTGCATCTCATAAATTATAAAGTTTTTGCTTTTGTTTCATTCAAAATATTTTAGTTTCCCTTGTGGTTTCTTCTTTTATCTATGGATTCTTTTTTCACTGAATGATTTGTATGAATTTGATAAAAAAAAAAGTTAAGTTGCTTTTCCAGGAAAATTTTTTTCATTTAGACAATGAAATCTATTTTCTAATCAACCAGCTCATAAAAAGTAAAGAAGGAATTCCTGTGCTTTTTTTTGTAATGCACAAATCTAGAGCCTCCAGGTGGCCATGTTACAGAAATGTTTTGTTTAAGCTACAGTGTGTTTAAAATTTTCAATGTCGACTTATTTATAGGGGCCACATACTCCAAGGGCCATGTCTTATTTTTTCAAACTGCCTGTCGTATTATACCAAGTTGGCTTCACCCATTACTGTTGCCTGAATGGTTTCTATACTCATTTGAGTTTGAGACTCCTGACACTGCTCCAGCAGCCTGAAAGAGGGATTGCCCCTGTAACATTACAAAGGGCCATTTCTCTGGGGAGAAGTTTTGATTCTCAAAGAACATCATCACTTTAACAGTAGTATCCATGTTTCTTTCTTTTTTTTTTGTTAGGGCTACATATACTTTATTCTCAACTTTTTGTTTTCTTTGGAAACAGTCGTGGAATTGTTGGATCAAATTATAGTTCTATTTTTAAGTTTTTGAGGAACCCCCATAATGTTTTCTGAGTGACTGCATCAGTGTGCATTCACAGGAACAGTGCAGGAGGGCTCCCCTTTCTCCACACTCTTCACCAACACCTGTTGTTTCTTGTATTGCTGATTTTAGCCATTTTGACAAGCGTGAAGTGATCTCTCATTGTGGTTTTGATTTGCATTTCCCTCAGGATGAGTGATGTTGAACATCTTTTCATTTGTCTATTGGCCATATGTGTGTCTTCTTTAGAGAAATGTCTTCTCAGATCCACTGCCCATTTTTTAATTGGATTGTTTTTTTTAAATTTTAAAATTTTAAAATTTATTTCTTTTCAGCGTAACCATGTTTCTTATTCTAAAAATTACCCTTATTTAAGAAGTATAAGGAAAGGGGGTGCCTGGGTGGCTCAGTGGGTTTAGCCTCTGCCTTCAGCTCAGGTCATAATCCCAGGGTCCTGGGATCAAGCCCCGCATCGGGTTCTCTGCTCAGCCTGCTCCTCTCTCTCTGCCTGCCTCTCTGCCTACTGGTGATTTCTCTTTCTGTCAAATAAACAAATAAAATCTTTAAAAAAAAGTACAAGGGGTTATAGTTACTCATTTAGAAGGAGAGGAAATGAAAAGATTTCTTATGGTTCATAGATAGGCCTTGGTGGACCCTTTTTTTCTGCATTGTAGTATCTCTATTCAGTTACTTCAAAATACAGATTCTGAATTCTTCCAAAGAAAATTTTCACTCCTGTTTATCTGTAGAAGATGTGTTAGACTAGCAGTCAATACTACAAAGCCTGCATTAGACTCCCTAACTCTAATCAAATTGATTTACAATATTAAGAAAAATGTAATTTTCCAGTACTAAAATATTAGGAATATTAGGAATATTACAATATTAGGAAAAAATCGGTTTTATGTTTAAGTCTATGATACATTTTGAGTTAATTTTTTATATGGTATGAGGTCAGGGTTTCTTTATTATTTAATTTCGGGCATATAGATGTCCAGTTGATCTGGCACCATTGTTGTGAAGACTATCTTCACTCCTTTGAATTATCCTGAATTATCTTTAGTAGATAATGTCTAAATATTATATATCAGATATATCAGATATAAAGATATCTGAATTTATCTTTATTATCTTGAATTATCTTAAATTATCTTTATGTAAAATAATTGCCCATACATCTTTGAGCCTCTTTCTGGACTGTCTGTTTGATTCCAACTATTAACATTTTGAAGTACAAATAGAGGTACATATGGTTTACAGAACTGAGATTGTATCACATTTTTGTTTTTTAATCTGTTTCTATTATTATGAAAATCTTTCACTCAAGTAATATTTAGAAACATGATCCTTTAACATTAAATATAATTTCGTGTAAGACTTCCATGTTACAGGTGAAATAAAACATAAGATTGAGATATTAAGAAGGCAGACTAATTTTTAATTTAAATATACTTTTTTTCATTTCAAGTAAGACTAAACAAGAGTTAAATGTTCCTAAAAAGCATTTAGAAATAATGTTAAAGTGTAGCATCAGTAAAACACACATGCAAAATAGAGCCATTTAGATCTTAAGACAGGTCTGGTAGAAATATCTACATTCACATCTGAAAAAACAACCACATCTATGATTTGTCATAAGACATCTAGAATCTTACTTGGTTATGAAAAAAAAAGAAAAGAAAAAAAAAAAGCACCTCATTAGCAACAGCTGCAACAATGAGCACCAGAGTAAGCAATGCATTTTCAGCCTGTCTTCAGTAATAAGAGTACAAGCCACATTGTGTGGGCTGCTTGTCAACTTCTAGGAACATTCCTGCCAGCTAGAAAGAGAGGCTGTAGCTGTCCAGCCTGTCACTTTGCCCACAGTAGAGAAAGGATATTATAGCAAAGGCTGGGCTGTAAAGCAAAACCGCTTAGACTTTTTAGAATATCAGAAGGCATCTCAAGCTTGCTTGATTTCCTTGTTCAGAATTGTCACAGTCTCCCTCTCTGTGTATACTTCTACTGCAAGTGGCATTTTTACTGAACAAAAAAATCAAACAGAAACACCGATGTGGAGTGACTCCCTGTCCTAAAAGCACATCTCCAGTTCACTTTGATCACAGGCTTTCTGCATTAGTATTCTGTGCAGGAGTAAAACAAAAGCTATTCATGGTGCAGAAGAGAAAACTTCCCCAAGGTTTTAATGAATTACTGTGTTTGTTCAACAGTTGTCAGGTGTTTCAAATCGTTCTATTGATAGTACAGTACTATGTGTGTTTTATGAATGACAGTTAATCCTGAATACAGAAGAAAATCTGTCCTTATATAATATACAACTATACATTTTGGAATCTGTAAATTATAGTTAAAATGAACTCAGTGCAACTTGATTTAAAATCACTTGCCTTGATTCTCTAAACATCTTAGAAACTCTTCCCTAAAGCTTCACATTAGTTAAGAAGTTGAATGCAGCTGTAGAATGAATGGTAAAGACGCTTAACAAAGAGAACTAAGTTCACCATAGGCTGAAATAGAACTATATTCATTCAATTACTGTTTTCTTTATTTTAACTCAAAAAAGCTTGGGTAATTACCAAGGCTGATTTAGGCATAGCTATGTTGAGGGAATTATTGAGAGCCCAAAGGAAAATAAAGGCAGCTAAGAATGGCATTTGAAATGTGGCTGAGTTACTCTTAAATCAAATTGTGGAAACTTGCAAACCAAGGTCTCACTATAAGGAATCAAGGATATCCATGCAATATACTTAAAATTTTATCTCTTCCTGAAAATTCAGTTTGATAATTGCATTAGAAATATGTTCATGGGTTGGGGATTGTTTGAGATTTAGTTATTTGTGTTTTCTTCATATTAAAAGGAAAACTTAACTAATATAGATCAGAACTTCTAGTTTTCACTTGGGAATGTACAGAGCTACAGAAAGTGTCACTTCCAAATATGGAAAAGGAAAAAGCTAGATAAACTGCAACTTCACAATATTTCTTGAACCTAAAATGGAATACCAACTATAAAAAAATTGTCTGATGGTATTACAGATCATTAACATAACTAACATAACGCTGAAAGGGAAGAGCAGAATTAACATAATTAGGAAGATGATATTTTGACCGCATACCCTGAGGCTCAAAACAATAAGAAATATATAAAGTACTGTATTCTAATTAACAAATATATTTCTCTTTTGGGGGAGAAACAAGATATTTGCATATTATCATAGGTATTTTTCCCAAGATATTCATTAAATATAAAGGGGGATTTTGCATTGGAAAAAATGTGGCACACTACTCCAGTATTTCTTGCTACCTCATTTTCAGGTCTGCCTAGTGTGCCATCATGTGGTAGTGCATTAATTTATTTAGCAATACTTCATTAAAATGTAATTACTTTGAGTTTGTATAATTACAAAGAGTGCAGTGAAATCAATCTTGTAGTTATATCTTTGCACAGTTGTGTGAGTATATCCTATGCATTCAACAGTAGAGCTGATATATGTCAAAAGGTATGTTCATTAAAAAGTGTGTATTCTCATATGTACTTTGTGCTACTTCTCTAGTCTCAGTTCTCTATGTACATACAGATAGATGGTACATACAATGCCTTTCAAAATGATTATACAAATAAAAATCTCTCTTAGGATGCATGAGAGTTCTTGTATACTAATATTTTTTAACATTTATCTATCTCGCTGGCAAAAAGAACTATCAGAAGTATTCAAATTTGTATTTCTTTAATTATATGTCAGTTGACTATTGTAATTCATTTCCTAGGCAATGCTGTTTATTTCCTTTGGCCACTTTTTGTGTCTAAGTTTTGGTTATTTCAAAAAAGATTTTTTGTTAACAAAAAATAGACTCTTGTCACATATATGATTTATATATATATGTATATATATATATATATACACACACAGACATATATATGTATATATATACACACACATATATATTTAAAATATATGTATATAGTATAGATTTTAAATCAGATTTGCATTCACATTTTACCTTTGTTAATGAGACTGAGGTGGTGTGCATAAATTTAACATTTTTTTGTAATTTATTAGTTGTTTCCATTTTGTTTTTTGGATATATGTCTTTTTTTTTTTTTTTTACAAATGTCTTTCATAGAAAGAGCTTATCTAACCTGATTGAAGATCATAAAAATATTCATCTGTGTTTTTTCTAGCAATGTTACAGTTTTTATTTTTCTTTAATTAAAATCTATTTTCTACCTAGAATCTATTTGAGTATGAGGAGTGAGATATGAAGAGAAAAGACTGGATTACAGAGAAACTGGACATATTTTAAAAGTAGAACCCATAGGATTACTGATGGAAAGGATGTATGGTGTGAGAAAAAGAGAAGCATAAATGGTGAGTATGAAGCTTGTTTGCTTGAGAAAATGGAAAAAATGGTTTTCATTAGTTGTGATGAAAACCCACTAATGAGAAGACATGGGCTAGGACTGGGAGTGGAATGGAAAGGATTTCTGGGCCAACTGTGTCAAAACTTGCTGATACAAGTAAAATGAAGGTTGAGGATTAAACAGTCTTGAGAGTACCTGTTCCTTGAAGTTTAATGTTATGTTAATGTTAAATTAACATAGTTTAACAGTTAATTTTAACAGTTAATGTTAAACTGACTCAAGTTTGGGGTTTAACCCTTTAGAAACCTTATTACTTTCTTTTATTCTCAAGTACATATCCAGGTTTTATATTGCTTCTTGATATATTTTTGCTAATTTATATTCTTCAAGAAAAATGGCTCATTTCAATTCAGTGTTCAAATCTGTATGCATTTAATTGTACAAACTATATCTCTTGACAAAAATTGACAAACTATTTGTCAAACTATTTGTACAAAAGATTTTATTTATTTATTTGACAGACAGAGATCACCAGGCAGGCAGAGAGAGAGGGAGGAGGAAGCAGGCTCCCTGCTGAGCAGAGAGCAGTTGTGGGGCTCAATTCCAGGACCCTGGGATCATGACCTGTGCTGAAGGCAAAGGCTTTAACCCACTGGGCCACCCAGGCGCCCCTATTTATATATATCATTTAGATAATTTTTCTGATTTCATAACCAATTTCATACAGTTGTATTTTCTTTCTACTTTATATTAATATGAATGATTTTTCTATTTTATTATTTTTATTAGATCAGAGGGCATAATATTAGAATTATATATATTTCATGTCTGTCTTCTAATTAATTTATATTTATATCCTTAGTAATGCTTCCTTTCTATTCTTTTTCTAACTTTTGAGTTGATTGTTTAATTCATTCTTCATTCTTTTCTGTTTATTAGTCAATTTATATGTTTAATAGAGATTATTTTCAGTATTATTATTTTCTGGGTACTCTACAAGTTTGTTTATCATTTTCTGTTTGTTTCAAGGACAGGTTAAGAAAGATAAAAAAATAAATTGTATAAGGATTTTTATACAACATTTAGAATTTATACAATTTATTGAAATTATATTATTAAAATATAAGGTTATTAAAAATAAATTAGCATTTATCTTAGAAAAATGGTTTATTGATATTGATATTAGAGTAAAATACTTATATAAACCTCTCTTTCCATCTATTATATATCTAATATTAATCATCAAGTCTTTCTATATTTTATGTTTAATTGTCAAGGGGACAAAAAATGAGTTTAACACTATTGTGTTTCAATCTATTTTTTTAAAGCCTTTTGTTTATTTGAGAGAGAGAGAGGGAGAGATAGTACACACAAGCAGTGGGTGGGGCAAAGGAAGAGGGAAAAGAAGCAGACTCCTTGCTGAGCAGGGAGCATGTTGGGATACAGGGCCAGGTCCCAGGACCCTGGGATCATGACTGGAGCAAAAGGTAGGCATTTAACGGACTGAGCCACCCATTTGCCTCTGTTTCAATCTGTTTCTCCTAGTATTTCCTTCATGTACAGTTTGTATAGTTTGATGAACTTATCAGTTATAATGTCCTTTTAGATTATGTCATTTTTTTGTGACCTTATGATTTATTTTTATTTTTGCTTACTCTCTTTTATGGGTAGGCCCAATTTTTAAGCATATATTCATTTTGAGTTTCTTGATTTTACATATTTGCCTTAAATAAATACCTGGGTTAAATTTTTTATTTTGTCTTCTTTCATCTTTCTTGATGGAAAGTTCTTAGCATGAAAGATGGAAAAATGAAGTAGATTTTCTCATACATCCATTTTTCTTTCCTGCTTTCTCCATTTTTGTTTTTACATTTTCAAGATTCATAACATTTCTAGCTTCTTTTTAAATCATCATTCCCGTGGCTCTCCACTTAAACTCTTTTTTTTTTTTTTTTTTTAAAGATTTTTTTTTTTTATTTGACAGAGATCACAAGTAGGCAGAGAGGCAGGCGGGGGTGGGGGGAAGCAGGCTCCCTGCTGAGCAGAAAGCCTGATGTGGGGCTCAATCCCAGGACCCCAGGACCATGACCTGAGCTGAAGGCAGAGGCTTTAACCCACTGAGCCACCCAGGCGCCCCTAGATTTAAACTCTTAACTGTTTGTATACTTAAGTTTGTCTTCAGTGTTTCCTATAGTTCATTTATACCAACAATAACCTTTCTGTTTCTGAGTTCGTAATTTTTATTCATCTGTTAGCTCTACAGATTACAACTTTTAATTTTTTTTTCTTTTTAAAGCTGGGTTCATGGGTGATAGGGAACTTCCTATCACATTACATCTTAATGTTTGTCTCAATTGTGGAAAACATATAGGTGAAAATAAAGTTTGTGTGACAGAACTTTTTCTTTAAAATATCGTAAATATTGGACTTTGGGGAAGATGACAGAACAAAAGGACCCTAAGCTTACTTTGTACACAGATACACCTGGATAAGAGACACATCAGTGTAAATAATCCAGAAAATGATCCAAAGACTGGTAGAAAAAGCTCTTCACAGCTAAATGTAGAGAAGAGGCCACATTGAATAGGACAGGAAGGGTAGGGACACAGTGGGGAGCTAAAGGGGCCCACAGGAGTGTTTGTGATAGGGAGGGAGCCACAGGCTCAGAGAGCGGAGAGAACAAACTCTTATTCCAGGAAGCCCACCCTTAAAAGATGAAATCCCATAACATTTGGCTTTGAAAACCAGAGGGGATGAATTTCTTATATTCTTTCAATCACCAGGATTTAACACCTGGAACTTTAAAACTGAGTGGGTTTGGCTCTGGGAGAGCTGGTAGAGTAAGAGGAAACTGAGTTCAACCTTAAAGAGACAGCACAACAAACAGCCTTGCATAGATAGAACATAGAAACAGAGTTTGAAAAACTCCTGGGGTATAAGGGAGGGAAATTTGTTTATTAATCTCAGAGCATGTGCAGGAGGGGCAGGGATCTTTGGAAGAATTCTTCAGGAGCATAGGCAATGGCAAGCACCATTTCCCTTCCCACTCCCCCAGTCCAGACACACACACTTGCGGGAACCAGTGCTTTGCCAACACTGCCTACCTAACTTGGCCCATGTGTTTTCCTGCAGACACACTCTGTTTAGCCATACCTTAGTTTCAGGTCTCTCCTCCCACAGCAGATCTGCACACTCCTTGCTGCCACTGTATGCCAACACCCATGTATGCCTATGGATCTACTCCCTCCAGCTTGGCCTGCAACTTGCCAGTGGCTGCAGGTCCCCTCATGCAGGAGACAAGCTTGGGCCTTGCTGACACTCATGCCCTGCCCCATGAAGCCCTACAGTAGGAGGTTTCTAAAGTAGCTCTAGGTCCCCTCCCTTAACAGAACTGCTCAGACTTTGTGAACACTGCATACCCTGCCCCCACATTCTCCTGTAGACCTGCCCTCTTCAATATGCTCATGGCTGGACCCCATCCAAAGCAGTACCACAAGCTTGACAGAGTCAAGCAGTCACAACAGGGGCCTGCAACACTACAAAGTGACTTACACACTGGGAAGAGGAGATGATAACCTCATAAACAAGTCCAACTGTGGCCCCATAAATGGACTGGGCGTAGATAATCTTGTTTGACTCCAGGACTGGCAACCAAAAAAAGCTTCTAAGGGGACAAAATTGGAAAAGTGCCCCATAATTGCATGCTACTGCATCTCTGACAGATGCTGGGTATGACTCAAGACAAGGGAGCCCTACACTGGGACAAAACCCTCCCCATAACAAGGAAAGAGAGCCATTACAGATGACTGGATAGAAGGCAAAAGCAACTAATCCACAAAAACAGGGTGCATACAATGCACATAAGAGACAATCCTGAAGTACCAGGTCCTGATGCATAGTGGACATTGCTCTACAGGGCACTACAGGGCCTCTTCTTCATAATGCCAGTACTTTCAAGAGAAGGAGATGTATTTGACTTTTGTAACACATAAAAACAGACATTGAGAGTTAGACAAAATGAGACAAAGAAATATATACCAAATGAAAGAACAGGACAAAGTCCCAGCAAAAGACCTAAGAGAAATGGAGATAAGTAATATGCCTGGCAGAGAATTTGGAGTAATGGTCATAAAGATACTCATGGGACTTGAGAAAAGTGGAAGACCTCAGTGAGACCTTTAACAAGTAGAAAATATATAAAAGAACCACAGTTGAAGAACTTAACAAATGAAATTAAAAAAATAGAATAGATGGAATGAACAACCTATAGGAAGCAGAAGAACGGATGAGTGAACTGGAGGACAGAGTAACAGAAGTAGTCAAAGTGAACAGCTGAAAGAAAAAATACAAATTGAAATTAGACTTAGGAAATTCATCAATACCATCAAACTGAACATTCACATTATAAGGATCTCAGAAAGAGAAGAGAGAGAAAAGGAGGGGAAATGTATTTGAAGAAGTAATAACCAAAAAACTTTCTGAATCTGGGGAAGGTAACAGAAATCCAGATCCAGGAGGTATAGAGAATCCTCAACAGAATCAACCCTGGAGGTCAACATCAAGACACACAGTAATTATAATGACAAGAAGTACTGCTAAAGAGAGAATTTTAAATGCAACAAGAACAAAGAAAAGAGTTACAAGGGAACTTCATATGACTATCTGATGATTTTTCAACAGAAACTCTGAAGGCCAGAAGAGAGGAGTATGATATATTCAAAATGCTGAAAGAAAGAAACCTGCAATGAAGAATACTTATCCAGCAAGGCTATCACTCAGAATAGAAGGAGACATAAAGTTTCTTAGACAAATGAAAGTTGAAGGAATTCATGACAACTAAACCAACCCTATAACAAATGTTAAAGGGGACTCTTTGAGTGCAAAGGAAAAATCATAAATACAAATAAGAATAGTAGGAAGCAAAAAGCCATAAAATAACGTGCACCTATAAAGATCAGTCAAGGGATTGACAAAATAAAAGGAATGTAAAATATGGCACCATTTACCTGAAACAGTGGGAGGGGAGAGCAGTGAAGAATGGGTTCAACCTTAAGTGATCATCAACTTAATGTAGACCACTACCAGCATAAGATGTTATACACAAACTGAAAAAAACAAAAACAGATGTTATACACAAACCTAATGTTAACCACCAATAAAAACTTGTATTAGAAATGCAGCAGATAAAGAGATAGGAATCCAAGTATTTAACTAAGAAAGTCAGAAAATTTTGAGAGAAAAGATCAAGAGAATTTGAAGAGGGAGAGAACTACAAAAATAGCCATAAAACAAGTAACAAAATGGCAGTAAGTACATATCTGTCACTAATTACCTTGAATGTAAATGGACTAAATGCTCCAGTTAATAGAGTGGGGTGGCTGAATGGATAAAAAAGCAAGACTCATCTATATGCTGCTTATAAGAGGCTCATCTCAGACCTTAAGACACATGCAGATTTAAAAATGAAGGGATGAAAAAACACTTATCATGCGAATTGGAGAGAAAGCTGGGGTAGAATACTTACAACTGACAAAATAGACTTTAAAACAAACAAACAAAAAAACTTGTAATGAGAGACAAAGGGACAGTACAGAATCATAAAGGAAATGAACAAACAAAAAGGTATACGAATTATAAATATTTATGCACCAAAATTAGAGCACCCAAATATATAAAGCAGCTAATAACAAACTTAAAGGAATTAGTTGATAGTAATGCAATAACAGTATGCAATACAATTGTATTATATACAACAGTAATATAATAACAGTAGAACCCACAAACATTATTGAACAGATTATCCAAGAGAAAATCAACAAGGAAACAGTGGTTTTGAATGACATATTGGACCAGATGGATCTGTGAGGTACATTCAGGACAGCAGAATACACATAGAAGAATTCAGTAAGGTTGCAGGAAACAAAATGATTGTACAGAAATCTTGTTGCAATTTATACACTAATAATTAAGTAGCAAAAAGAAATTAAGAAAATGATCCTATTTATAATTGTACCACAAATAATAAGATATCTAGGAGGAGGTCAAATTCCTGTACTTTGAAAAATATTAAAGACTGATGAAAGAAACTGAAGATGACATAGACAAATGAAGAGATATTCCATGCTCATGGATTGGTAAAAACAAATATTTTTATGCTGACCAAAGCAATGTACCAAAAACAATGTACAGATTTAATGCAATCTCTATCAGAGTACTGACAGAATTTTTCACAGAATTAGAACAAATAATCCTAAATTTTGTAACAAACCATGAAGATCCTGAATACCAAAGTGATCTTGAAAGAACAAAACTGGAGGTAACAGAATCTGGATTTCAAGATATACTACTTAGCTGTAGTACTGGCAAAAATAGAGATGTAAAGCAGTGGAACAGAATAAAGAGCCCAGAAATAAATCTCAATTTTGATAAATTAATCGTCTACAAAGGACACAAGAATATGCAATGGGGAAAGGACAATGTTGGGGCATCTTGGTAGCTCAAAAGCAAGACTGACTCTTGCTTTTGGCTCAGGTCATGATCTCTGGGATCTAAGGCCATGTTGGGCTTCATGCCCAGTGGGGAGTCTGCTTGAGATTCTCTCCCTCTCCCTCTTCCCCCATGATCTTTCTCTCTCTCATACACAAATACATTAATTAATTTTTTAAAAAAGAAAAAAGCACAGTGTCTTCAGCAAATGTGTTGGGAAAATGGGACAGCCACTTGGAAAAGAATGAAACTGGATGAGTTTCTTACACCATACACATTAATCTCAAAATTGATTAAGGACATAAATGTGATGCCTGAAATCAGACAAATCCTAGAAGAGACCACAGGCAGTAATTTCTCTGACATCAGCCATAGCAACATTTTTCTAGGTATTTCTCCTGAGGCAAGGGAAATAAAAGAAAAAAAAAACAAACTATCAGGACTACATTGAAATAAAAAAGCTTCTGCACAGCAAAGGAAATAATCAATGAAACTAAACGGCAACCTACTGAATGGGAGAAGATCTTTGCAAATGACATATCCATTAAAGGGTTGGTTCCAGAATATATAAAGTACTTACACAACTCAATACCAAAATAACATAATTAATCCAGTTAAAAAATGGACAGGAATCATAACCATACATTTCTCCAAGAAAGAGATACAGATGATGTGCAGACACATGAAAAGATGCTCAGTATCTCTCATCATTAGGGAAATGAAAATCAAAACCACAATGAGAATGGCTAAAATAAAAAACACAAGAAACAAGTCTTGAAGAGACTGTGGAGAAAAAGGAATCTTTGTGCACTGTTGGTGGGAATGCAAACTGGTATGGCCACTGTGGAAAATAGTATGGAAGTTCCTCAGAAAGTTAACAATAAAACTACCCTATGACCCAGAAATTGCTCTACTGGGCATTTACCCAAAGAATACAAAAACAGTAAATCAAAGGGGATACATGCATTCCTATGTTTTTTTTTTTTTTTTTGCAGCATTATTTACAATAGCTTTATACAAGTAGCTCAAGTGTTTTTCCATAGATAAGTGGATAAAGAACTGGTTTAATATCTGGAAATCAATTACTGTGACACACCACATTAATAAAGGAAAGGATTAGACCTATATAATCCTCTCAAAGATGCAGAAAAAGCCTGTGAAAATTACAGCAAACTTTCTTGATTAAAACCCTCAAGAAAGTAGGGATAGAAGAAACATACCTCAACATCATAAAGGCCATATATGAAAGACCTACAGCTAATATCATCCTCAGTGGGGAAAAACAGAGAACTTTTCCCATAAGGTCTGGAACATGAGAGAGATGTACACTCTCATCACCATTGTTTAACATAGTACTGGAAATCCTAGTCTCAGGAATCAGAAAACAAAAAGAAATTTTAAAAGCATCCAAATTAGCAAGGAAGAATTCAAACTTTCGCTCATTGCAGAGTGAAAGACATAATACTTTATGTAGAAAACCCAAAGACTCCATCAAATAATTGCTAGAGCTGAGACATGAACTCAGGAAAGTTTCAGGATATAAAGAAAATATACAGAAATCTGTTGCATTTCTATACTCCAACAATGAAGTAGCAGAAAGAGAAATCAAGATTTGATCCCATTTACAACTGAACCAAAACCCATGAGATATCTAGGAATAAACTAACCAAAGATGTAAAAGACCTGTACTCTGAAAAGAATATGACAGTGATAAAAGAAATTGAGTTGACACAAAGAAAGGGAAAAACATTCCATACTTGTGGATTGGAAGAATATTGTTAAAATGTCTATAGTACCTAAAGTAGTCTACACATTCAATGTAATTCCAATCAAAATAACACTAGCGTTTTTCACAGAACTAGAACAAACAGTCCTCAAATTTGTATGGAACCAGAAAAGACCCCGAATGGCCAAAGGGAGGTTGAAAAAGAAACGCAAAGAGGGAGCATCACAATCCCAGACATCAAACTGTATTATAAGGCTGTAATCATCAAGACAGTATGGTACTGGCACAAAAAGAGACACATAGATCAATGGAACAGAATAGATAACCCAGAAATGGACCCTTAACTCTATGGTCAAGTAATCTTCGACAAAACAGCAAAGAATATCCAATGGGAAAAAAAAAAGCCTTTTCAACAAATGGTGTTGGGAAAACTGGACAGTAACATGCAGAAGAATGAAACTGGACCACTTTTTCTTACAGCATACACAAAAATAAATTCAAAGTGGATGAAAGACCTCAATGTGAGATGGGAATCCATCAAAATCCTGGAGGAGATAAAAGGCAGGGACATTTTTGACCTTGGCCACAGCAGCTTCTTACTATATACATCTTTGGAGGCAAGGGGAAAATAAAGCAAAAATAAACTATTAGGACTTCATCAAGATAAGAAGTTTCTGTACAGTAAAGGAAATAAGCAACAAAACAAAAGGCAGCCTACTGAATGTGAGAAGGTATTTGCAAATGACATTTTGGATTAAGGGCTAGTATCAAGAATCTATAATGAACTCATCAGAATCAACACTGAAAAAATAAATCCAGTTAAGCAATGGGCAGAAGACATGAATGGACATTTCTCCAAAGAAGACATACAAATATCTAAAAGACACATGAAAAAATGTTCAGCATTACTCACAATCAGGAAAATACAAACCAAAACAACAAGATACACCTTACACCTGTCAGAATGGCTAAAATTAACAACTCAGTAAACAACAGATGTTAGTGAGGTTGTGGAGAAAGGGGAACCCTCTTAACTGTTGGTGGGAATGCAGACTAGGTCAGCCACTCCTGAAAACAGTACAGAGGATCCTCAAAAAAGTTGAAAATAGAGCTACCCTATGACCCAGAAATTGCACCTAGTAGGTATTTAACCAAAGGTTACAAAAAATAGTGATTTGAGGGGGCACATGCAGCCCAGTGTTTATAACAGCATTATCAACAATAGCCAAATTATGGAAAGAGCCCATCTATCCATTGACTGATGAATGGATAAAGTAGAGATGGTGTGTGTGTGTGCGTGCATATATATATATATATATATATATATATATATATATATATATCGTGGACTATTACTCAACCATCAGGAAAAATGAAATCTTGCCATTTGCAATAACATGGATTGAACTAGAATATATTATGCCATTTGAAGTAAGTTAAGAGAAAGACAAATGTCATATGATTTCACTCTTATGTGGAATTTAAGAAGGGAAACAGATGAACATAGGGGAAGGAATGGAAAAATAAATTAAAGGAAAAATAGGCAAACCATAAGAGACTCTTAACTATAGAGAAGACACTGAGGGTTAGCTAGCTGGGAGGTAGGTGAGGTGCTAAAAGGGTGATGGGCATTAAGGAGGGCACTTATTGGGATGAGCTCTGAGTGGTACATGTAAGTGATGAATCACTAAATTCTACTCCTGAACCAATATTACAGTGTATGTTAACTAACTTGAATTTACATAAAAAGAACCCAAAAAACATAAAAATTTAAAAAATGAAAATGAATTAAAGAAATGATATGTATCTACACACATACACACAATGGAATATTATTCAGCCATGTAAAGAATGAAATCTTGCTATTTACAATGAAATGGATGGATCTAGAGAGACTATTGCTAAAGTAAGTAAGTCAACCACAGAAAGAGAGAAACCATAGGACTTCAGTCATATGTGGAATTTAAAATACAAAACAAAAGAACCAAAAAAAAAAAAAAAAGGAGACAAACTAAGAAACACTTTAATTATAGAGAACAAATTGATGGTTACCAGAGAGGAGGTGGCTGAGAGAACAGGTGAAATGGGTAGGGGGGATTAAGGAGTACACTTACTATGATGAGCACTGAATAATGTATAGAATTGTTGAATCACTATATCATATACCTGAAACTAAAATAACACTGTATGTTAACTATCCTGGAATTAAAATTTTAATAAAATTTTAAAAATAATTAAAAAAAATAAACATGACTTTCTTCAGAGTGGCCTTCTCTGACTCCCGTGGCTAAGTCAGCAGCATTCACTGTCCATACCACATTACTCTATTTTATCTTTGTCACTACCATTATTGATACCTGCCAGTAACTTATCTACTTACTAGCTCACAAGATTGTCAAGATCAGAGACTTTGCTTACTCCAAATGTGAAGTGCACTGCCAGGCCCCAGGAGGGGCTTATGTTTAGCAAATTGACTGCCGTGTGCTCCCAGAGGTTTTTCAAAAGCAAGTTGTTACATGAATTTCACATTCTGATAGTGGTGTTTAATACACATCTCAATACCCTTAGGATTTTCAGCTTTAAGAACACAAAAGAGCGACTTACATCCTTTATGCACCTCCAAGACTTTTGGAGAATTCTAGTAGAAATACATTTCACAATTAAGTGCCTAAAAAGTCTTTTTGTTGTTGTTGTTACAGATTTTATTTATTTATTTGAGAGAGAGAGAGCACAAGCTGGAGAAGGGTTAGAGGGTGAGGGAGTAGTCGACTCCACACTGAGCAATGAGTCAGATGCAGGGCTTGGATCCTGGCCCTGGGATCAAGACCTGAGCTGAAGCAGATTCTTAGCTGACTGAGCCACCCACACACCCGCCTAAAATGTCTTTAACTTTTAGCATATTATCCCCTAACCTACTAAATGGTCATGGTATTATTATCAGGCTCAGAAAAAGAAAATTATAAAGCAGACTTGATAAGCAAAAGTCCAAGTACTGGACTATTAAATTAAAACTATTGTAAGTGATGTGCTGTTTTTTTGTGGTACCAAATGTTATTATGAGACAATAAGGAATAAGCCTAATGTTTCCCTTGTGGAGATGGTATACTGATTTTATTTCAGTTTCCTTCAGACTCTTTCTTCAGACATTAATTCAGTAAAGTCATCAAATATGATTGGATTAATATATTCTGAATCATTTGTTTACTATTTGTCCTGACCTTACTATTCAGTTTTAAATTTATTTTTGTTAACATAGGGGAGTTTATTTCTACATCTATCAACTTCAGGAATAAAGTACTCATTCCTCCAACTATTGGGAGTTGCTCTCATCTGAAGATGGAAGCCCAATCTCTGAAAACATTCAGTAATTGAAAATGTCAGATCATAAAAGCTTGATTCCTTGTGCCAGTTTGGGACAATTCTGCAGGGTCATTCCAGCTCCCAGGCTCCCTGGAGATCAGCTCATGCCTTTGTGTTGATGGGGTAACCTTCAAATTTCTTACTTTACCCAACACTGCTTTCTTCACTTTTCAGTAGGTGTTTATTCCTAAAGTATTTCATAATAAAATCCAATCTGCTATATTTTGCATCCTAGGGAGGCATCTATCCTCAAATTTTATCATACAGAAATGGTCAGAAATCACCTGGCTGAAGTTGAGGTGACCATCTCTGAAATTCACAGACTTTTTGTTTAATTTTTTTCCTCCATTTTCTTGAGGTATAATTCACATCATAAGATTAAGGTGTACTTGAGTTACATATTGTGTAAAAACAAAAAATCCGATTTTATTGTTTTCTTCTGACACAGTGAATGATTCAGCAGGTAATATTTATTGAAGATTCTCCCTCCACACATCGTTTTCATGTTTATAAAATTTTTAGATTTGGGAGTTAGATTCTTTGCAAATAAATATGACTACACTGCACACTTCTGTCTTTTAACACTGCCTTCCCTGTTGATCTTCTCTATTATCATGCACAGAAATGGTTGTCAAGTACTCTATTCATTTTCTTATCCTGCCTTCCACCTAATTTTCCCAAGAAAAATATAAAAATCGAGATGCTCAGAAGTGCTATACATACCTTTTAGGAAAGTATGCAGTTATTTGTACTGTGAAATATTGTATTGAGTTTTAAGATCCATCTCGATTTAACCCAAGAGGCACAATGTCTGACAGGCATTTTTGACAGGCTGTGATGTGAGATTTATAGCTATCTTTGTTTAGCCTCACTGTAAACAGGATTTTCATCTCATTTTTTACTAATCATTTATTTTACTTCTGAAGAGGAGTTAAATAAACATGGATTTACTCGATCATATATTATTGAAAGTTACCATTTTTTTCTCCCTTATGTAATCATCCATGACATTTCTCAAAAAAAATATATATATAAAACAAGGAATCTCTGTGGTTTTCAATCTTAGAACATACTGGGATATTTTTCATCTGTACAAATTAAATCCACTTAAAATTGATTTTTCTTGAAATATTAAAAATCTACATTGTTTCCATCATCAAGTCATAAGCTTTATTAGTACAGTGTTTTTTTCCTCCAAATTGATCACTTCTGATGCTTTTGATACATAAGAACATAATATTTTTATATATTTTAGACAATAATAGGAACATTTATTGAAAATTATACCAAGGTCTTCAGGTGCCAGGTTTTAAGGAATTGAATGAAAATTTAAGTATTTATTGTAATTATTTTTGCTAAGTATAATTTGTACACTAAGTTGTGCATTTATGGATCTCGTGATACTTCTTTAATTATGGAATAGTCTAAATGTCCATCAGATATTTCACTGGAACTTGGCTTCTCTTTCAGTGACTGCTTCACACTAATTTTTGACGCTGACATATTTAAGGAATTCTCTGGAAACAAACAGTCCATGCTGTGGCATAGGTTAGCCATTTGGAGTTATATTTTACATGTCGTTCCCATGAGAAAAATTCCCCTCTGAGTTCAACTTCAGTAAATGCTTCTTTGCTTGTTTGCTTACTTATTAATTTTTTATTTTAATTCCTGTAAGTTAACAAACATACAGTGTTATACTAGTTTTGCATGTACAATATAGTGATTTAACAATTCCATACATCACTTAGTGCTCATCATGACGAGTGCACTCCTTAATCTCCATCACCTCTAACCTATCCCCTACCCATGTCCTCTTTGGTAAGCATCAGTTCTCTATAATTAAGAGTCTGTTTCTTGATTTCTTCATCTCCCCCCCACTTTTTTTTCTTAAATAGGATGTATGGTAAAATGACATGGTATTTGTCTTTCTTTGACTGGCTTATTTCACTTAGCATTATACTCTCTGCCTCTATTCATGTCATTGCAAATGGAAATATTTCATATTTCACTCCTTTTTATGGAATAATATATAATAATACACATCCCACAACTTCTTTATATATAATATATATAATAATATATATTAACACACACACACACTTCCCACAACTTCTTTATCCATTCATTAATTGATGGATACTTGGACTGCTCCCATAATCTGGTAACTGTAAATAATGCTAAAGTAAACATAAGGGTGTGTTTGTCCATTTGAATTAGTGTTTTTTAATTCCGTGGATAAATACCCCATAATATGATTGCTGAATCATAGGGTAGACCTATTTTTGACTTTTTTAAAAAGAATTTATTACTTATTTATTTGATATATAAAGAGAGATCACAAGTAGGCAGAGAGGTAGGCAGAGAGGTGGAAGCAGGTTCCCTGCCGAGCAGAGAGCCGGATGCTGGGCTTGATCCCAGGATACTAAGATCACGACTGAAAACCAAAGGCAGAGGCTAACCCTCTGAGCCACCCAGGTATCCCCTATTTTTGACATTTTAAGGAACTTTCATACTGTTTTAGACAGTGGCTGCACCAGTTTGCATTCCCATTAACAGTCCATGAGAGTTCCTTTGTCTCCATTTCCTGGCCAACACTTGTTGTTTTCTGTGTCATTGACTTTAGCCATTCTGATAGATATGAGATGATAGCTCATTGTAGTTTTGATATGCATTTCCCTGATGGTAAGTGATGATGAACATCTTTTGATGTGTCTTTTGGCCATCTGGATGACTTCTTTGGAGAAATGTCTCTTAATGTCTTCTGCCCCTTTTTAATTGGATTATTTGTTTTTGGGGTGTTAAGTTTTAGTAGTTCTTTATAGATTTTGGATACTACCCTTTATTGGATGTTATTTGTAAATAACTTTTTATATTCCATAGGATGTCTTTTAGTTTTGTTGATTGTCTCTTGCACTTTGCAGAAGCTTTTCATTTTGATGTAGTCCCAGTAGTTTATTTTTGCTTTTGATTCCCTTGCCTCAGGAGACATATCTTCAAAAATGTTGCTATAGCCAGTGTTAAAGAGGTTATCTCCTGTGTTCTTTTCTTGCATATTTATGGTTTCAGGTCTCCCATTTAGATCTTTATCCATTTTGAGTTTATTTTTGTTTATAGTGTAAAAAAAGTGGTCCATTATTTTTCTTTTGCATGTAGCTGACCAGTTTTTCCAACACCATTTGTTGAGGAAACTATTTCTTCCATTGGATATTCTTTCCTGCTTTGATGAAAATTAATCGACCATATAGTTGTGGTTTTATTTCTGGGTTTTCTGTTCTGTTTCATTGATCTAGGTGTCTATTTTTATGCCAGTACCACACTGTTTTGTTTACTACAGCTTTGTAATATAACTTGAAATCTGGAATCATGATGCCTCTAGCTTTCCTTTTCTTTTCCAAGATTACTTTGTCTCTTCAGGGTCTTTTCTGGTTCCATAAAATTTTAGAATTGTTTGTTCCAGTTCTGCAAAAAAGTACCATCGATATTTTGATAGGGATCGCATTAAATGTGTAGATTGCTTTGGATAGTATAGACATTTTATTTTAAAGATTTTATTTATTTATTTATTTATTTATTTATTTATTTGACAGAGAGAGAACGAAAGAGAGAACACAAGCAGGGGCAGTGGGAGAGGGAGAAGCAGGCTTCCCGCCAAGCAGGGAGCCTGATGAGGGGCTCGGTCCCAGGACCCTGGGATCATGACCTGAGCTGAAGGCAGATGCTTAATGACTGAGCCACCCAGGTTCCCCCAGTATAGACATTTTAACAATATTTGTTCTTCCAATCCATGAGCATGGAATGTCTTTCCATTTCTTTGTGTCATCTTCAGTTTCTTTCATCAGTGTTTTATAGTTTTTAGAGTACAGGTTTTTCACCACATTGGTTAGGTGTATTCCTAGCTATGTTATTATTTTTGGTGCATTTGTAAATGGGATTTTTATCTTAACTTCTCTTTTTGCTGCTATTGGTATATAGAAACACAGCAAATTTCTTTACGTTATGTATCCTGTGACCTTAATGAATTCATTTATCAGTTCTAGTAGTCTTTTGATAGAATCTAAAGGGTTTTCTATATATAACATCATGTCATCTGTAAAGAGTGGAAGTTTTACTTTTTCCTTACCAGTTTGGATATCTTTTCTTTCTGTTTCTGATTGCTGTTGCTAGGACTTTGGTACTATATTGAATAAAAGCAATGAAAATGGACATCCTTTTCTTCTTCTAAATAATTAAGATAATAATTCAATAGTATAAAAATAATGGTAGCTGACATTAATTAAGTGCTTACTGTGTAGGACCTTACATGAATTTCACTCATTTAATCCTTACAAAATCCTACAAGGTAGGCAGCACTGCAACAGTGCTTTTATCTCTTTCACTTAGATCTCTGGCCATGGCCTTATACTGTTCTTTCAGTTGGGATAAATGTCTCTGTCTTCTCATTTTGTGTAAGTTTCTCACCCTGTACTCTGTGGAGGAAAGTCAGCTGCATCTCCTGTTCTTGAGGGTAAAGGCCTTATGAAGAAGAGGTCCTGTAATGCCCTGCTCTGTAGCATCCCCTATTCCCCAGGCCCTGGCACTTCTGGGAATATTTCCAATGTACACTATGTGTGCTCTGCTCTTTTTGTCCTGCCTACTTTGTCTTTCAGGCCAATCACCTGCAGAGACTTTCTTTGCCTGTCGTGGGTAGTGTTTGGTCCCTGGCCTGAATGTAACATATTTTTACTGAATGTGCTCTGGTATGTTTGTTAAATGAGACCTGTAGCCACTGCCAGTGGCTATGAGGCACTGCAGAACTCCCACATTAGTAGATGGTAGATTTCTTGTGAGCTTGGGTTTGGGCTGGTCTTCCTTTGGAAGGGACCCATTGCCTTGGAACTAAAGCAAGCATGACTAGGAGGGGAAGTTCCACTGGAACTTTGGGGGTTGGGGGTTAGTATAAGCAAGTTAGACAGTGAGTGTGGATCCTGTGGTCATTCCCACCGATGGACCTGTGCTTTTGCTGAGGGTCAGGGAAGGGAGATTGCACCTTCCTGTTCCTTTGTTCCTGGAGTTGTCTCTCCATGAATACTGTTTCTCTTGATCAGCGAATAACCTCCCCACTGTGTGTCCCAGCACTCTTTAGATTGCTCTTTCCATGCTGTATGTCTGTGGGCTGTTTTCCTGCTTTTTCTCCAAGAGCAGCCCCAAAGTCCTTTGAGGTTTCCTAGAGCCAAGCCCACTGACCTTTAAAACTCAAGATTTTAAGCCCAGCTGGTTGCAAGAATTCATGAAATTCAGCCCTTCTCACTTTCTAAGCCAATTGCTATGAGGATTTATTTTCTCCATGTGTTCCCCTGTGTGATAATATGTCTCTTGCCTTTCTATGTGACTGTGGCTCCCTCCCCACTACACAGGTCATGATCCATTTCTCTCCTAAACCACATCTTTGTCCTTCCGACCTTCTTTGATCTGGTCTGTTCTCTACCTTTAGTTGTGGGGTTTCTTCTGCCACTCTTTAGGTCAATATCTGGGGTTTTTAAGATAATTCGATAGTTACCTAGTTGTATTTGTAGGACAAGGCAAGCCTAGGGTCCTACTACTCCACTGCCATCTTCCAACTAGGATATCTTTGTATATTTAAAGGGGTAGTCATGAAGCCACTTCAAGTTCCCTTTAGGAAATCATATGCTTAAAGGAGTAACTAAAGCCAGCTTTATATCTCATTTCTTACCTTTGGAAATCTGGAGATAACCTAGTCTAATGAAGCAAGGGGTGTCTGTGACTTAATCTATTTTATTTTTCTTTCTCTCTTGATACTCAGGTTGATTGTATATGTGATCTCATGCAAAAGAGTGTGAATACAGTGAAATTTCTGCTATGTGCTCAATTATTTATCCATTCCTTTACTTCTTGAGCAAACATTTATTGAGCGTCTGCTTTCTGTAAAACACTTGGCTGGGCCCTTAGTAATACTAAGCTCTAAGGATCTAATATAGCAACAGTCAAATATCCAAACTATATAATGCAAAATGATGCATGGAATATGAAACTAATGGACATCCTAGTTTAATTTTTGGTATCATCTACCTTCTGCAAATGCTTTGTCAATCAGCATATATATTCAGGTAAATAGTTATTTCCTCAAGGCTGGTGTGAGAGAGAGAATACATTCAAGTAACAAAAGTCATGTCATTCATTAGAAGAATAAAGTCATTGGCCAGGACCTCAGTTGCAATTCCCAGATATATCTGCTCACTTGGCAGGAGAATGTTTAACACTGATAGATCAAAGAAAAGTGCAACTTTGGTAAATCACATAACCATTGTTTCACAGCATCCTGATCAGAATCTACAAGGGGAAAATCATCAGTATATAGATAGTTTTGAATGATTAATATCAGCACTTTTCTTTTTCCTATTAAAGTATCAAAGACTTACACATGAAACTAAGAGTTAATTTTAGAAAAATAATATAAAATGGGGGCACCTGGGTGACTCAGTGTGTTGGGGCTTCTGCCTTCAGCTCAGGTCATGATCCCAGGGTCCTGGGATCGAGCCTCGCATAGCTACGCTCTCTGCTCAGCGGAGAGCCTGCTTCCTCCTCTCTCTCTCTCTGCCTGCCTCTCTGCCTACTTGTGATCTCTGTCTGTCAAATAAATAAATAAAATCTTAAAAAAAATAATACAAAATGGCAGTACTTATTTAGTATCTTACCCATTTTCATTTATATTTTCATTCACATAATTGTTTGTTCATTCAATGAGTATGGATGGGCTGAGCATATTTATTTTGTTAGGTATACTGAATAGTAATAGAAATTGAGGCTCAGGACTTAAAATATAATTATCCTAAGTCATGCAACTAATAGGTGGTGAAGCTTTTATTTAAATTAGATCTGACTAATTCAAAGCCTATCATAAAAAATCTATCTATTCTGCTACTTTAGAGTGGAACTCAAAATTATATAGTGGCAGGTATAATTTTGAGATTTGCTGTTATTTTATAGGTCTTGGTTTGAAAACGAGGATCTAGATTCAGAAATTCAATGTATATTGGGTCAGTGGTGTGTAGTATGTCAAGAAGGACTGATAGAATGCCTGGCCCTCTTGAACTATCATTTGGGTTAGAGACATGTATATGAGATCTTTCACTTTCCTTTCAACTCTACTATAGGAAGAGCAGGAAGGCAAATATAATGTTAAAGTGCTCCTTGTCAAGGAGAGACAATAGACAGGAATGGACTGTGCTCAAGTGCTGATGTGCAAGTTCTTGTGCAAAGGGAGAAACCATCATGATAAAATGAGGGGCTGTTATCACCAGCTCATCTGATTTTTCCACAGGAGCCAAAATAGGAGTTGTAATGTGAAATCTTCTGATTTCAGAGCCGGTAGAGCACAGGGCACATTTTAGAGCCTGCAACCCTGTGTTTGAATCCTGGCTCTGACACTGTCTAGTCCGTGACTCTTCTGTGTTACTCAAATGGTCCATGATTCAGTTTTCTAAGTGGAAAATGGAGCTCAAAATCATGTTGTTTCAAAGGCTATGAAGACTATGTCATGGTTGTCGTCCTGGCAGGACTGCACAGTTGCAGTGCTGCCTACCTCGTAGGATTTTGTAAGGACTAAATGAGTGAAATTCATGTGAGGTCCTACACAGTAAGCATTTAATTAACATCAGCTACCATTAGTTTTTACTATTGAATTATTATCTTAATTATTATTCAAATTATAAATACTGTATAGGCCAAAGAAAAATATTTACCAATTTGAATCTCTGATTAAAGCCAATAGACATTCTTTTATTTCTGTCACTGTCCACATAATTTATATACATATTTATCAGGCAATATAGTCTCTGTATTAAACTCTTATGATTTAAAAAAAAACAGAAAACAAAAAACAAAGTAGCTTTTCATAGGTATGATGTTTATACTTTGTATGATATAATATTTTTCCCACTTGAGCATGTTTTCACTGCGCAAGAGTGATGTAAACAACACAATGTAACTATTACAGTATCCTTTGTTGGACTATAAATGAACTTGGGCATAGATGGTAATGGAGAATTAAGAGAAATTCACTCACCTAAGCAATAGGAAGCTTTTGGAACAACATACACTGGGTGTATAAGTATTTGGGAAGGCAATGGATATGTGTGTAATTCGTAGTAGCATCTTGGCCCAGCCACCTTTAGGGTTCGTATCTAGGTTTTATGAAAATTAGAACATGTATGAGCAAAAAGGGCTGAAAACTCTCAACCTTAAGCTACAGCATTCAGAGTGCACTGTAAAGGAGAGAAGCATCCTTCTCCACTTTTCAAAAGAACACCATGGAGTTTAGCATCTTGGTGGTGCCAGTGATTTTTGCTATAGAAGGGGATTACAGTGTCTGGTAGACTAAAAGCTACTGAGTGATGACTGACAAGAAATGATAGGCATTTAACAAACAGAGCAGTACCTAGATGATGCCAAGCAACTCAGCATTTGTGCATAATAGAAGAGGATGTATTTCTGAGTATACCTGATACCTCCTAAATTCTTCCAGGAGTGGTAGAGAAGACTTTGGCATGTAACTGGGAGTCCTTTGAAAGAAGAAATGTAAGAACAATATTAAAACTATTGCTGTGAATGTGATTGTATTCCTACTAAGAGACTCTTTAAGTTTGAGGAAGCTTGAGATACTTAACATATTTTATATTATAAATATAAATTTCATTTAAAAATAAATATATATTTATATGATAGAAGATCAGGACATCAAAGACAAAACAACTAGGTGCAATTAGATACCTCTTTTGCAAGCAGTTAATGTTTGTAAGTTTTTCTTTTTTTAAGATTTTATTTATTTATATGACAGAGAAAGATGCAGCAAGAGAGAGAACAGAAGCAGGGGTAGTGGGAGAGGGAGAAGCAGGCTTCCCACTGAGCAGGGAGCCCAATGCGAGGCTTGATCCTAGGACCCTGGGATCATGACCCAAGCCAAAGACAGACACTTAACAACTAACTGAGCCATCCAGGCGTCCAGTGTTTGTGAGTTTTGATGGCCTCCTAGATTTTAAACTCTTTCTCTAACTTGTGATACATTATCTTAAGATCCAGATTGATATTGCATGATTTAATGTTGGTATTGACTATTTCTAAATAAGTTTCTTCCTTGGTATGTAAATTACATTTCTGACTTCCATCCTTAAAGCTAATAGAATAATTTCAGTAACATTTATTTCATTTTTTTCCTAACAGAGTTTTACATGTCCATGTTTCAATTTGTATGCGGTTGTCCAGTGTAATTTCCCTTCACTGCACTTTTTAAATCATGAGATTTTTATTGTACAGCTAACCACTTCTGTACTTGGATGAGCTTTCTATACTGTGATGCCAGAACTAGTTAAGTTTTAAATTATAGATAATTGTTTGTTATATACATTGGCTACCACCTGTCTTTGGTTCCTTTGGCAATTGTGTGCTCTTTCTGGCAGTTTTTCTCAAAGTGTGGTGCTCAGACCACCTGCATCAGAATCACTTGACTAGCTTGTTAAAAACACCACTTCCTGAACCTATGAGGCTTCATAAATTAAGTTCCCTTTGACTTTTCCCACTAAAGTTTGTGAACCACAGCTATATTGAGTTTACTTTGAAGCTCTGTTTCTATGTTTAAAAAGGGATTTCTCTCCTTCTGAAAATATACAATTTAAATAAGCCAATACATTTTGATTCCACAGTATCAGTGCTGAATTTAAAAGTCATATAGTCTAGTAGCAATTAGCAAGAGGCTGTAGATAATATTACAAAAACAATAGACAGATTAAGAAAAATGAAAAAAAATGAATAAAGTGTCATAAGGGTTCAGCAAAGAGAGAGACATTAGGACACATTGAAGAAAAATAACCAAGGATTTGTGAATAGAACAGTTTTGATATGGGACTTGAGATACTTGGAAATTTAGATGTGGACATAATGGGAATCCACCAGGAAAGCAGCAGAGCAAATGCCCAGTTATGGGAAGATGAGGATGATATAATCAATGCCATCTCATAACTCAGCTCAGCTGAAGCATGAAATACACCCATGGGAGTTGCGGGTGACAAGGCTGGAATTACAAGTTTGGATGGTGAAGAGTCTTGAAGTCCTTGAAGTCCATGCTGAAAATAATTGTTATGTTTTGGCCCTTCCGAATGTCTGTGACATTTTAGGAGGGCTGTGGATTTAAAGTAAGAAACCACACATTTATGCATTGGAAGATTGTGTTTCTGATTTAATTAGCCATTTTTGCAACATCAAATCAGAAGTAAGCCCCAAAGAGGAGAACATTTCAGCAAATCTCAGTGTGACTTCTTGTTTTGCACAGAGCCTAATCGGGCACACACCATGTGGGTGATTCTTTCTTTATAAGATACAGTCTTGCAAGTCCTGACAAGTTCAGTTCTTCCTATATTACAGTCATTTTCCACTTTGGTATTGCAGCATGATTCATTAAGATCTTACATAACCTGTGTGTTTCCATTGAATAGTATGCTTGAGAAACAAAAGATTTTCATTTGGACCAAAGTCAATGCCATCAAGACTACATTTTCATTCTGGGCATATGAAAGGATTGCTTTATAAGGACAAAACACAGGGTACAGGATGTCTTCCAATATGCTGGGAAATCACTTTCTTTATAGCCTTCTGCCTAACACATTTAATATCTACTTGGATTTCTGATCCTGACTTTGATAAAAAAAAAAAAGTCTATAATAGAACCATTTCCCTGTAATATATTATCTTATGAGATATCTGGAACTTGTGGTAGCTACATGCAGAATATTGGTATGAAGAACAGAGAAGCCAGCATGGTCAGCCTTCGCTGGGAGACATTACTGCCCTCCAGAGAAGCTGATGTGAGGATTTCAGGATGTGTGTTAAGCACTGAAGAGACAGACATTAACCAGTTCGAGAGCAGCTTTCAAGGAAACCTCAAAAGGCTGGCCATCACTCAGTAGTGTGACCAGTCTTTGCAGAATACTACAGAATCGTACAGGAGATGCTCGGACATGAAAATGCTGGAGAGCTGAAGTACAGATGTCAGCATAATGGCCACAAGTTGATTTCAGAGCTAGAAGAGTTGTTTTTAAGCTTAGCTGGAATTACCACATATTGAGGTACTGGTGTGGGTTCCTGACTTGTGCTTTCATAAGTCAGAGATAATATGGGTCTGAGTGAGAGTGGAAATTAGAAAATAAGTGATAAAAATGAGTCCATATGTGCTGGGGGGATGGGATAAATAGGTGATGGTCATTAACAAGGGCACTTGTTATATGAGCACGTGGTGTTGTATGTCAGTGTTGAATCACTAAATTCTACGCCTGAAACTTATGCATACACTGTATGCTAACTGGAATTTAAATAGAAAGTTGGAAAAAAAAAATGAGTCCATAACCTCATCTTCTAATTGAGTGTGGGTGTGTGTGTGTGCATGTGTGTGTGTGTCAAGGGAAATGAGGGGAGGAGTGGAACTCAATGTACACACTGATTTTGAATATTTTTATGGAAGTCAGGGACAGGGAAAGAGATTTGGACTAGAGATATGTACTTGTAGTGAAAATCTCTAAATTGTAAAATACACTGAAACTTATAATCTTCTGTTTTTAAAAAGTCAAAAGGTAGTATTTTTCATAGCGCTGCTCACAAAAATACCATACCATCTCCTCCTAAAGATAACACATCTGCAGCATGATTGTTCTATTGATAATCTTTACCATAGGACATTTGGCCTTTTTTCTAAAACTAAAATCATTCCGCCTTACTAGAGTACTATGTTTGAAAGCTGTGTGGAGTGCTACCTCAATTCACATCATACTGATGCCTGAGAAGTGTCACCTTGGCCTGGACTTCTAGTCACAGTAAATGAATTTCGTATCTCTATCACAGTTACGTCTCTTTTTGTGATTCCCTCATAGAGTGAGAGAATGACATGCAAACTTCCTTGATAGCTGGTCTTTCATAGAATTCCTCACACACTGATGTATTTGACAGACTCAGGCACCTTAGGGAAGTCCAGTACGCAGTCCACCCATCACCACACCCTGCCTCTCACTGTTCCTTCTGCTGTCTGTGAGAGGTTACTACACCACAGGCAGTTCCCAGGCCACTGTGAAAATGCTCCTCACTTGGCCTAGATGGGAAATTGGCATGGATGACCTAGTATTTTGCTGCAAGCTGTATATGAATGTGCCAGTGACATACATTTTATGGAGAAAGGCTTTTTCCATCTACCTAGTCAACTCTTCAGGACACTCACAGTCAAGAAGTTTCTGTGTAGGAACTGCTAAACAAGAACTCTCCTCTTTTAGCTTCTCTGAATACTGTGCCTGAATGTCTGCATATCTGCGATGGAGGACGGTGGCTTCTTCTGTAGGTCACATGTTTTGTTAAGGTTGAAAGCACTGAGAGGCATATGTGGGTTACAGTTTGGCCTTGCCCATTCAGTTGTCCTCAGGGGCTCCAGTTTTCCTCACTGTCCCTCTAGCTTTTCTTCCTGACTGCTAGTCCTCCTGACCTAGTGACTTCATCTTATCTTATGATGCCTAAGCAACCGTCCACAAGTTCCACAGACTTAATATAGGGTAAAATACTTATAATAAATCTATTACTCCTCATCAGTTCTCTGAACAGACCTTACTGATACCAAGGCTATTTATCAAGGAAATGACATGATAAGGTTTGCACATTTGTGCAATACCTGTAGAATGGGTTAGATGTAGAATAATGATTAGAATATTCTAAATAGCAAAAATCTTCACCTTTCAGATGACATCTTATTTGAAACTTTAGATAGAAGGGGACCTGCTTGCTTGAGAAATAGGATTGAGGGACTTAGGACCTGATTGTTCTGCCTACATTTTCCCTTCCCTCAGCAATTGTGGAAGGACCCAGAGTTCTGAGAACAGTTTAACAATGTCTGCAACAGGAATGCTTTTATACAGCTACAGTGTTGCAGGGACATGTGGGTGACTCATTTGGTTAAGTATCTGGCTCTTGATTTTGGCTCAGGTCATGATCTCCGGGTCATGAGACAGAGCCCTGCATCAGAGTCCCTACTTAGCAGGGGGTCTGCTTGAGATTCTCTCCCTCTGTCCCTGACCCTGCTTGCTTTCTCTCAAATAAATAAATCTTAAAAAAAAAATTACGGTGTTGGAGGTGAGCATGGAGTGAATGGGGCAGTTTAGAGCTATTTAGGAAGTAAAATTAATATTGTTTTGTGTGCTTGGTATGGAAAAGGCAGAAATCTGGGAATTTTTCAGGCCAGCGGATTAATTTGTGGTACCATTTCTTGAGAAGCTACTACAAATTTTAGATAATATAGACAATATTAATTTTGGACAATTGAGTTTTTGGCTTGTTCAGGCCATAATTTGCTCTAGACCTGGAGCTGAAGAGAGAGGTCTTTTATAGAGATATAGTTTTAAATCATTGCAAAGGCAAATCAGTTTTAGATTATGAAGAATAGACTAAGAAGAGCTAAGGCACAAATGTATACTCTGATAAATAGCAACAGTTAATGTGGCCATAAATTCAGGAAGCACTTGAGTTGCCAAAAACATACCAGGAAAGAAGAATCCATAGCCCATAAAGAAACAGAGCATTCAAAGAAAGGCCAATCAACAGCATGAAATGTCAAGCATGCAAAGGTCATAAAATAGCCTTTATATTTAGCAATTATAGCGTCATTAAGTAATGTATGAGGAGTAAGAGGGAGATGGGATTTATGTTGAGAAATGAATAGAAAAAGATCATGGAGGCAGTCAGTGAGTATTTTGTGAAGGAAAAGAGTAAGAGATGAGAGAGATAAATGGGCTAAAGGATACGGTTTTCTTTTTGAAGCAGCAACTTGAGGGGAAAGAATTATTTAAGAGTAATTTAGTGAATATTAAACTCAGTCATTCATTGTTTTCATTCAGTTTCTATCTCATTATCTCCATCAACAAATATCTGTTAGCCAAGATCTGTTCTGTATTTTTAAATAGCAGAAAACTCTCTGCTCCTAAAAGCATTATGTATTAAATATATTTTCTTCTTTGGCTCACAATTTGGCCATGCTCTTAAGTTGTACCACTTACTAGAAATGAAACCAAGCTTCTGAATATCCATAGCTCCTGAAGTTTTCGTACTTAATCATCTGAATTCAGGGCTATGATTTCCCCTCCCTTGCCAATGCCTGTTCTTGGTTTTGACTTTTCCTTCATTGGATTGTGTGAGAACACACAGTTTTAAAACAAACAACCAGAGAGTAAACATTTTTTTTTTTACTCTGGTGTTATAGAAGATAAATTCTTGATGCCTCGTTTAAAATGATCATTTAGCATTAACCTAGTTCATTCCAGGCACTCTGTTTTTGCATTTTTTATCTCATTTAATTCTCACAGTAACCCCATGTAAGTGTAATTATTATACCATTTTTATAAAAAGTGATTGAGTCTAAGAGGTTAAAAAAGTTCAAGTATAGACAATTAATAAATATGAGAACAAGAATTAAGTCACTAAATATAATTTAAACATAGTTCTTGACATATAACAAGTACTGAAGATCATACATTATTATTAATATTATTTCTAATAGGTTTTGTAATCCATATCCAGTGTTCTTACCTTATGACACAATTTTATTCCATTCTCACCCAACTGTTCAAAAAGATAATGAAGAATCACATGATATCAAGCCATAATAAATGGTAGCCAGTAATCTAAAATTAACACAGTTGAGCATCAGGAAGAATGCCTGGGATAGGATAAAAAAATGGAATTGGGACATAAAGATAGATGCCCTTCCCACCAGTATCAATACTAAAATTCAGTTAGAGGGTAGTTTCCAGTAGCAGATTTAATATAAAATCAATAACTTCTCACTTTTGGATGATGGATGGTGATGAATTTTGTGATAAAGTATTTAAGAAAACACTGAGGAACACATGGACTTTTGGAATTTCTGTAATAATCATTTCTTGAATGTGAGGGGTCTGAATTCACTTGCTTTTAAACTCCTTTGTTTAGCGGCGCCTGGGTGGCTCAGTCTGTTAAGCTTCTACCTTAAGTTTAAGTCATGATCCCAGAGTCCTGGGATCAGGCCCCTTATTGGGCTCCCTGTTCAGTGGGGAGTGTGCTTTTCCCTCTCCCTCTGACTGCCACTCCCCCTGCTTGTGCTCTCTCTGTTAAATAAATAAATAAAATGTTTTAAAAAAATAAACTCCTTTGTTTACAAGATTATTTCTCGTTTTTTTTGTTCTGTTTTGTTTTTGTTTTACATTTGAAGAAATAACTACAAGAACAAAAAAATGAAGAGAGTGGAAAGGAAAAACGGTATAAAAGCATGTTGTAATATTGCACAGTACAAATGGGTGAAAAATGAGCTAGAAAGATGAGATTTTAAGGACATTTGTATTGTTGCATGGAGGAAATACTGTTGGTCAATTTTGATAATGCTATTAAAGATCATTACTGGAGGAAAAGAAAGATAATAGTTGTAAGATTTTTTAATCAGTTAATGAAAAGCGCAAAGCTCTATAAAGAGAATTTACATTTTTTTGACTCTGAAGGTGTCTCTGAACCAGCACACTGCTGTGAATTTTTAGTCCTTCAATAATCAATTCTCAGAGACTTCAATCACCTTTTGGCTCCTATTAATTATCATCTTAGCAGCCACAGACAAGAGCAGTATGCCGTTTTGGTTTTCACAGCATGCATGATTGCCTTGATGCTTTCTAACCCAAGCGGTTCTTTACCCTGCAGCAGATTCCTCTCTTCCATCTGTAGCTGAGTGGTCTCAGAAATCCCCATGAGAATTGTTGGCCCCGGAATTTATGGCTGTCAGTAATTAAGCTATCTACTCCAGCTGCAAGCTATTCGACAGCCTCAGTAGTAGAAGAGCATCCTCCTGCTGCAAAGGATGGTCACAGTGAGAATAGAAAGGTCAATGCCCCCTGGTTGGTTGGCCTTGCACTGGGGAGCTTGGCTTATTCCAGCTTTACCCCATGATTTTCTCATCTGTCTTATATTGTTTTTACAAGATGGTGGTCTTTACCACAAGCCACCTGGCCTGTAAATTGCTTTTGTATTTTTATAGTGTCTATATGCAAAAACAACTGTTTTCAGTATTTGCCATCAGTACTATATGCCATAGAATTATCCTGGGCTCATGTTGATTCTATTATAGGCTATATTTTATTGTATAGTTTGTCCTTGATCTGGATTGGGGTTGGTTTCATGTCACTAATAATTAATTATACCATTTACATGGTTTCTATCAAAATTATTTCTGTCTGTACTGTTTGGAATAGAGAACGTTTTTTACACATTTTAAATTTTTACTCTGTTTAATCATTGAAGTGTAGGTGCAGGAGTAAGAGTGTCTGCAAAGTCTCATCTGGGATTATTTCCCAGTGTATGTGCCTCTGTGTGTTTTAGGTGTTTTTGATAATGCATTCTTCTGTCACAATTGAAATGTACTGATGATTGGACTGACAATCAGTGCTCATTGTGTCCCATCATCATTATATCTCCAACATCTAGCATCTATCTGCATAATTGCATTTGGTAGATGCTAAACAATGTACACTGAATGGTTGAATGAATGAATGAATGAATTCAATGATCAAATATCCTTTTTTCATATTGCCTTTCTAAGTAGTGCCCAATTTCTGGTCATTTTGATATGTGGTAGTGTGTGTGTGAGAGAGAGAGAGAAAGAGACAGAGAGAGAAGGAAGGAGGGAGAGAGAGAAGAAGGTAAGAGAGAAGAAGAACTTCAGAGATTGAGAATGAGTATGAGCATTGAGCAGTGTATTAACAGGTGTGTAAAAGAGGCAGTCACAACCAGTGTGTAAATTAAATACAGGTGCAGTACAGCACAGACAGGATATCAAACCCAAACTTAGCTTTGAATGACTTCCTGAAAGAGATGATTCTTTAAAAAAAAAAAAAATTATTTGAAAGAGATCACAAGTAGGCAGAGAGAGAGGGGAAGCAGGCTCCCTGCTGAGCAGAGAGCCCGATTTGGGACTCGATTCCCAAGACCCTGAGATCATGATCTGAGCTGAAGGCAGAGGCTTAACCCACTGAGCCACCCAGGTGCCCAAGAGATGATTCTTTTTAAAAGGTGAGGTATCCAGGACAAGGCAAAGTGGAGAATGAAAAAGAAATTACTGGCAGAGTCAACAAATCATAGAGGGGTGAGGAAAGCATGCAAATAGTGAAGTATGGCTGCTGGAGGGAGGTGTTGGGTGAGGCCTGGCCATTGCCAATTCTTGACATCTCTGATACCACAATATTCCAATCCAGTATCATCTCCTTGTCCACAATAAAAACCTCCTACATGGTTTCCCTGATTGTATTCTTCTAATCATGTCTTTGCATAACAGCTGCCTGAGAGACCTTTTTAAAATGCAAATCATGTCACCCCTTTGCTCAAAACTCTACGTGGCTGGGCTGCCCATTTCATTGGGATGAAATCAAAAGCCCTTAAAATGGCCTACAAATCTCTAGATGCTCTGGCTCCTGGCTTGCCTCTGTTCTTGCTTCCTGTCAGTCTTCCCATGCTCACTCCTTTCCAGGAACATGTGAGATTCCCTGCTCTCTCATGAGGGCACCAGTTTCCCAACTCAGAAGTTTTGTACTTGTTTTCTCTTTTTAGAACATTAATTTACCCAGATATTCCCAACACTCTGTTTCATACTCAGATGTCACTCAGGGATGTCTTCTCTGACCACACTATCTAAAATTATACTCACCTTCTATTTTCTTATTTGCCTTTGTTTTCTTTGAAACCCTAGCAGCCTATCACTACCTGACACCACACTTGATGCATATTTGTTTATTGTCTGCTCTCACCCTATTAGAATGTGTTTCAAATGAGGATGGGTATATTGCCTGCTTTGCTTCCACTTTTTAACTCCAGTTCCTAGAATAGTGTCTGATGCACAGGGTATCTTTAACATGTATTTGTTGGATTAACAAACATTAATAAATGAACAAATGATACTTTGTCTTTTTAAAGAACCTCTCCTCCTATGTGATTATTATATACACTGAAGAAACTGGATTTTATCCTATAGTAATGGGGAAAAATTGAAGATTTCTAAGCAGGGAGTGGCATGACCAGACTTGTATTTTAGAGAGATCATTCTGTCATCCAGGAGGAGGATAGATAGAAGGCCTTTGAAGTGATCAAGGCAAGAAATTATAAAAATTGAGTAGAAGATGTGAAAGTGAGAAAGAGAGGAGGAGACACTCTCAAGGAACTTTCAGTTGATGAAATGAGCAAGTCACCCTTAAATCATATGGAATTGGTGAAAGAGTAGGAAATACAGGGTGACTGGTTTGGCTGGGACTCTAAGTTTTCATACTGAAAGTCCAGCATCTTGAGAAAATCCTCATTCCTGGTTAGAACAGACTGGTTGAGGGGTGCCTGGGTGGCTCAGTGGGTTGGGCCTCTGCCTTTGGCTCGGGTCATGATCTCAGGGTCCTGGGATCGAGCTCCACATTGGGCTCTCTGCTTAGCGGGGAGCCTGCTTCCCCCTCTCTCTCTGCCTGCCTCTCTGCCTACTTGTGACCTCTCTCTCTCCCTGTCAAATAAATAAATAAAATCTTTTTTTTTTTTTTTTAAAGATTTTATTTATTTTTTTGGCAGACAGAGATCACAAGTAGACAGAGAGGCAGGCAGAGAGAGAGAGAGGAGGAAGCAGGCTCCCTGGTAAGCAGAGAGCCCGATGCGGGGCTCGATCCCAGGACCCTGGGATCATGACCTGAGCCGAAGGCAGAGGCTTTAACCCACTGAGCCACCCAGGCGCCCCTAAATAAATAAAATCTTAAAAAAACAAAAAAACAGACTGGTTGGTCACCCTAAAAAAAGTCAAACATGATTATAATACCTAATCCTTTCCCCAATGTGCATTTAATAGTGGCCATGATTCCCACATGAAACACTGTGCTCTCTTAAGAATCACTTCAAATCCTGTTCCCCTAAATACTCTTTCCTTTCACCTCCCCTTCCACTCTGCCGCTCTTCACCATGCCAAAGCCTTATCTTCCTCTTCTGAAGGATGACAGGATTCTTAGAATAAGTGAGCTATTTTGCTTTGTATAATATATTTATTGACCACTTTGCACATTTACCTTTTAAACTCAAAGCTCATGCAGGGTAATGACATGCTTTATTCATCTTGTTATCCTTGCCCAGCCAAGTAGTACAGCTCTGAATTCATGTCTGTTGAAAGAATTGATGCAGACATGTATGTACGCTATGAGTTTGGGGAAATAGAAGGTGCAGGCTGATATTATTGGTCTCTGCTTGGAAAAAGGAACTGGTGTGATCATATGTTAGTGGCTACCTAGAAACATTAATCAAGGATGTGTTGGCCACCATTTCTAAAGGAGAGAGAAGAGAATAGACAAATTATTATTATTCACAGATATGGTTCTCAGTATAGGCAGGGCCTACACATCTGGTCCACGTGAACCGTTGCTTTGTGTGGCATCTTTGACCGAAAAACTCTTTTCCAAAGGGGTAGGGGACAAATATTGTGAAATAGGTGTCAGAGTCTTTTGATAAACAAGGGTACATATTTTAAGCCTGCCCTTATATGGAACAAAACATACTACATGGAAATATAAGATTTTGACCACTGCCATGTTGGCCAACAGTTTGAACTAGAATTTGTAAAAAAAAATAAAATAAAATCCCCAGAGAATTACTTTTTACATGATGCTACATTCTTGGCACATGTCACATTAACTCTAAATACATTTAGCATGATTTCTGGTATTCTAATCAAGGAATATATATGATTTTCTCAATCTCATATTTCTTTCAACCCTAGTTGTTATGTTTAAGACCTGTTATTATTCCCTTGTAGTTAGATACAAGTCTGTGCACTTACACTTACGCATTATATATAGTGCATGGGAACTAATTGAGAACTTCAAAGTAAATTCAAGGACGGCAGTAGCCATTTGTTGTGACTTGAACAGTCTTCTTGTTAAAACATCTCACAGAGAGTAGGAATCACACACGAAGTTTAGATCCATCGTGTCAAAATTCGCAGGTAAAGTGTATAAATACTATATTCTTCTTCACTGTTTTTCAGCGTGAGGACTACTTATTTTCTTTATTAGTTATTAAGATGCTTTGACATCAGGTGATCAGATAGAGCTTCCTTAAACGTAGCTGAGAGAGCCTTCTACTTCAAGCAAAACCAGTATTCTCTTCTTTGATACCAGATTCTCCCATAACTAATCCTCTAATCTTATCATGCTTTCCTCTTTTGAAATGAAAAAGTTATTTATTATTCTCAATATTCACCTTCCATTGTAGTAACTCTCTGAACAGAGAATTTGAAATCCCAGTGTCCTTAGGGCTCCCTGTTGAAGGGAAATGGATGCAAGAACTGTGGGAAAAATTCCCAAGAAAATCCTTCAGAGTTAGAATGAATTGCCTCGACATAGCAGTAGGTTGGACTTGTTCAACAGTGAACTAAGTTCCAGGCATTATAATGTCACATGATCAGGATGCTAGTATATATGGGATGCCTTCAGAGGTATTAAAGTCCCAGGTTATATCCTAAAAATCATTTAATATTCAAAGAAGCATTTTTAAGATTAAATCATGAAGACCAATAGTACCTCCTAATCCAAAAGAATTTCCCTCTTCAATATAGAACACATCAGTTTTCTTTTTATGTTTCTTCAAAGTTTCTTACACTTTAGGATATTCTCTTCACTATACACATAGTGACAAATGGATGCCATATGGGTCTGTATGTGATAATGTGTTTACTATGTAGATTTTAAAAAAAGGAAATGGAAAAATGAGAATTCCTGTGCAGACCACATTCCTAGTGATTCTCAACACTTAATACTCATGCCAAAGCTAGAATATATAATAGTGATTTATAATCATATTTCCTAACACCTTTCTTTTTGAGGCAACCCTGCTTGGAAAGAGATGAATGTTTTAAATGACCTTTGAGCCCAAATATTCAATGATTAAATCAAATAATGTTTTAATGAAATTTTTTTTGGAAAGATGATGTAGTGGACTCAGTAAGAGCCTCTGTGTGGCCAAGCAGCCTAGCCTAGAGCTTGTACCACACTAGGGAGGGTATTGAATATCTGTTACTTTTGCCATTTTCACTTAAAAGTTGGGCATTGTTTTAGCTGTTTTGAGCGGCTCATATATAAATAGTGACACACCTGTTTTTATGTTGTATTCACTGAAGATCTTTCACAATGATGACAATTGCTTGCCTGTGTAGGGAGCTTTAAAATGCACACAGTTGTTCTGAAATCATTATATCCTTTACACTTCACTGTAGGGCTCCATTCCCATTTCGTAAATGAGAAACTGAGTCCAATAATGGTTATCTTAACACAGTAAATATTCAATTATTTAGCATGAGTATGGAATATGTTATACTATGTCCTGTGTATGCTAAGTTATGTTCTGTTCTGTTCTTATAGAATTTAATTATATAATAGGCTAGGGATTGCTTACCAATTTTCAAAATATATTAACATATGTAGGAAAAGTGTAATGACCATAATTTAAATCTCCTTGGTAAAAATGGGAGGCTAAATATATAAATTTCCTCCCCCCAAATTAAGTGTATGTTGAGTAACTACTCTGTAAGATACTGTGCTAAACACAGTGTTGCATAAGAGGCTTCTGAACAGGTCTAGGTTGTGATAAAACAGTGATTTTTTAAAAACCTCATTTTTACTTACAATTTTATGAAGTTGACATTTCTTTCTAAAGGTCAACAAGAATTTTTTCTCAAGTAATAGAGTAAGACTTAAGGAAACTGGTGATTTCTTGAGAGCATCTAAGTAGAAAAGTTTAACTGGAAATGTTCCCATCTGGGGTGCCTGTGTGGCTCAGTCATTAGTGTCTGCCTTCAGCTCAGTTCATGATCCAAGGATCTTGGGATTAAGCCCCACATTGGGCTCCCTGCTCAGCGGGAAGCCTGCTTCTCCTTCTCCCTCTCCCCATGCTTGTGTTCCCTCTGTCGCTGTGTCTCTCTGTCAAATAAATAAATAAAATCTTAAAAAAATAAAAAATATAAATAAATGCTCCTTTCTCATGGAGATAGGATTGGCTCTTCACATAAGGCAGTTAGGTTGGGCAGGAGTTTAACAGGAGAGAGCTGACTCTCCAATATTGTGTAGAAAGAAGCTTGATAAAATGGATTATCTTCAAAACAAAATGTTCTTGGCTGTGTATAGAGTTCTCAGATAGTGTTTCACTTTCATTGTCCCCAATCTAATCTCTTACAACTATAGACACATTTCTATCAAGTTGATGTCTGAAATTTCTAAGTCAGTCAACACACACTTACTGAATGTTGCTATATGCAGAACACAGTACACAGCTGTTGTCATGGTGTCTCAGAGGAAATTGACTTTTTTTTTTTTTTTTGCCTTGTATTCAGTTTTTTTTTTTTTTAAACTGGGAAAAGAAACATAGTTCTATATGAAAAAGTCTACTTACATAGCTCTGAGCTATGTAATACATTCAATTACTAATTTTCAGTTTCCTCAGTGAAATGATCATGAGCCAATGTTAGGTATTAAAGATAAATATTAATTACACTGTAGTTGAATTTTTTATTTTGGCCTATAGGATCTGAAAAAAACTAGAGAAATCCATATATCATATACTGAAAATGTCAGTCCAATGTTTTAAAATATTTACAATCTTTCTCTAAGAAAATGATTAGGTTGAAAATACCTGAGGCACTTTAGAAAGTTTTAGAATTGGAGAAAAGATAGAAGACTAAAAAACAATGCTATCTTGAAGGCAATATGAGGTTATAAAGTATTCTTTTTACATTTACATATTTACATTTTACAACTTTTTCACCCCCAAATTGATTCAAGGCTCCTTTGTTGTTCCAAGCATGAAGGTCAATTATAGGATTTACCAAGGGAAGCTGTTACATAAGATTCTTCCAGAAACACAAAGGGGTAGTTTAAGGAACCTGGGTGTCGTAGAAAGAATCAAACCATTTAAAAATAGACTTTCATGGGCGCCTGGGTGGCTCAGTTGGTTGGGCGACTGCCTTCGGCTCAGGTCATGATCCCGGACTTCCAGGATCGAGTCCCGCATCAGGCTCCCAGCTCTTTGGGGAGTCTGCTTCTCCCTCTGACCTTCTTCTCTCTCATGCTCTCTCTCACTCATTCTCTCTCAAATAAATAAATAAAATCTTTAAAAAAAAATAGACTTTCATGGTGATTTCTTCCTACTGGATACCCTCCCCATTTGTAACTATTGAGATCACTACTTCTGCTTACTTGAAGCTAGCATGTATTTTCAGGGGATGCAACAAAAGATTATAATTTTCTTTCTGTCTGTGTTTTTGCTGATTTGCTAACAGCCTTTATGAAAACTGTATGTTCACAAAGACTCCTTTGTCCTCTGAAAACTTGGCAATATTTTCATCATTCAAAAATAGATGTCAAATAGCATCTTGTCTGTGAAGATTTTCTGGAATCTTCTCTAGTGTTCCATCAAGTCACTGGTTCCACTAGGCTCCCATAACATTCCATGTTTATCTCTACCATTGCTAACTCATTATAATGTGCATATAAGATTGTTTCCTCCTGTCTAGGGTCTAGGAGACCCTAGAGGGCAAGGACCACTAAAGCAATTACCTAATACTATATGCTGGCCAGACAAACAGAAGTGAACACATCTTCCAACTCATTACATATATGTTTTTATCTCTCCCTTAATTTGGGCTTTCTCTCCAAAGGCCCTGCTTCCTATGTTGCACATGGTTTATCACATGCATCAAGAGATTAGGGACATTAAGCAGGTGACAAATATCAACAAGGAACTGGGGATTTATTGTAATCAACCAATATGCTCAGCCTTGTAATTGCTCACAGCTTTTTGCTCCATAATTATATGGTTACCTCAGTGTAGCCATTCAGTGATGTTATAATTAGTGGGTAATTAACAAAAGCATTTGCTGAGATGCTGCAGAGCATGAAACTTGTGTGCAGGTTGAAAACATGAGGATTGATAAACTACTTAGTCAACAGTTTCCTAAAAATACTTTAGCATGTCCTTTTCAAACCTAAGCAATTATAGACCCCTTCCTAGCTTGCATATTCTGTACGTTACTCCACAAGTTGTTTTGCATGCCCTCTCAAGCCTGGAATGGACCCATCTAAGCCTTGCCTTACTACATCTTCCACCTCACTTTACCATACATACCCTTTTCCACTTCCACAACGCCTTAATCTTTATGGCAATTGCCAGTTCACAAAGGGATTCCATATATGTGATTTTATTTGATATGTGAGGTGGATTATGCAGAGCACTGGCTCCAACTTAGAGATGATTTAAAAAAAAAGGCTTGAAGGAACTTAAACCACTTACCTTACTTTAAAAGGCTTTTGGTAAAGAGTCTCAAAGCCGAGACTCTTCAGACTCCATATTAAACGATCTTACAACTTACTTTGTATAGAATGGGGCATATCAGATGCAGAAGAGAAGACAGCAGAGTACAGTTGGGAGAGAAAGAAAAAGGTAGAATAACGGGTAAAAGTGAAAGTTAATGTTGAAGGAAAATGGGGATGCTGTTGATACCTAACAAAATACCCAAAAGCATTAATCAGTACACAAACACATGCTAGATGCTGGACATATTCTTAGCCATCAGCTTCTCCTTCTGTAAGAGAATAATAGTAGTAGTATCTAAGTCTTAAGACTGTTTAGGAAAACAGCTCATTGAGATAATGCATGTTAAACACTTAGGATAGGTTCAGATAACCTTGTAAACGCCAATGATTGGGAACACTTAAGAAGTGACAGAGAGAGAGGGAGGGAGAAATTAAAGAAATTTAAGGAGTTTTTGAGGCAAAATGGGATCTGCCCACTGAGTGCTACCCAGGGGAAATATGATTGGAGTCCTTGGTTCAGGGAGTCAGGGTCCTGGAACATATATTCTCCATCGTGGAGATGGTTGTTCCTGCTTGCCAAGCCTGAACCCACTGCATATTGGAATCCAGTGGCTTAGCTCTTGTTCTGATTCCATCATTACTGAGCAGTCTACCGTTTATGATTTGGTTTCCCTCAGAGCCAGGGAGATACTGCTCTCCAAATGCCAACACATGCGTCACAGTCCAGGAGGCATCTATTTCACCACTATAAATTAAAAACAAATTTCATTCTGGAGGTGCATTTTTCCACAGTGGCAGCTGGTTTTGTAGCTCTCCTTTTGTTGGATTTTTGTTTCCTTCCCTATCATCTTTCCACATTTGTCTACTGGCGTTCCTTTTACTTTCTAAATAAACTAGTTTCCCTGGCATCCCTGTCTCAGAGTTGGCCCCTGGAGGAGCCCAAACTTTGAAAATCACCATGCTACTGCCTGTCTCTCTACCTGTCATCTTGGCCTCTGTCTCTTAGGTTGCTTCACAGAGTGAAGCATGGAGGCATATCCACCAGAAAGACTGATGTTATGTATCAGTTGGTTATAATACATGAGAAGAAGAAAGCCATCCAGTCAATTCAAATTCTGAAAAGTACGGATGAACTCTTGTCTTCCATGAAGTAGGTATCAAGGGAGTTATAGTGTTTTTCTTTTCCTGGCCTGAGTGACAAGCCCAGATGGGAGGGACAAGCTACTGTGACTAATAGCCTTGTCAGAAACACAGAATGAATAAGGAGCAATCCCAAAAGAAAGGAAAAGAGAATCACTGTTATCAACAGAAGAGATGAAGTGTGCTAAGCAGGCAAAAACAATAGGTGTCTGGTATAGCTATATAGAAAAAATTGTACTACTCACCAACTATAAATCAGCAGTAATGATACCCTGTCACCCCTCTAGAGACCAAGGGGAAGACCTGTCAAGACAGCATGTCTAGTCCTCCTATACCCCTTGATACATGCATCCCAAAACCCTGGCCCTCAGTGACACTGCTGGGCTCTACCCAAGAGCATCAGAGTGAAACACAGCCATGTAGCCCATCCTCATTATTGTTGGACTGGGAGTCACTAATACAGTCACTAAAGCTGTTTTAAGCCCCTGCTCATTCTGAAGCAATGACTTCCCCACTTCAGGCCTCAGCTTCCTGTGTGTGAATTGAATCTGTGCAATCCCAGCCCTAAAACGCTATAATTCCTGGGAAGTTTGTAATGTCTGTGTTCCAGAATCAGAATTACACCAGTGAGGACCAGATAAGAAATAATTTTCTTTGTGTTGCCATTCTTTTTGTGTGTGTGTATTGCCTTTCTTACTAAGATTGGGTAATATTTATGAGCTCCCATTAAAAGAGTTGCTGATTTCTCATACTTAAATACAGAGTAGATCTTCAATAATAGCTCAATTTTATAGTTGGTTTCACTATTGCCTGTCTTCCTAACTCTGTCTTCCCTACTATAGTCAGAGTGATCAGTGGAAAACAAAGTGAAAGGAGAGAAATCAAACAGTTTTCCTATTTGATTCCAAAAGAAAATAATCTTATTTTGTAATTAAAAATAATAATAACAGTAATAATAATGGTAACAACAATAATAATGCACATACCTATCATAACTACTTTCACTGTACATAGACTAAACACTCCAATGAAAAGACATAGGATGACAGATGGATAAAAAAGAAAGACTCATCTATATGCTGTGTACAAGAGACTCAGCTCGGACCTGAAAAAACGTGCATGTTGAAAGTGAAGGATGGAAAGCATTTATCATGCAAATAGAGGTGAAAAGAACCTGGGACAACAATACTTATATCAGACAAAATAGACTTTCAAACAAAGGCTGTGACAAGAGACAAAGACACTATATATGTATATGTGTATTTGTGTGTGTGTGTGCGTGTGTGTGTGTGTGTATAGTCATAAAGGGAACAATCCAACAAGAAGATATAATACTTGTAAATATTTATGCATTAAATATGGGAATACACAAATACATAAAGCAGCTAATAATAAACATAAAAGAAGTAACTTATAGTAATACAATAATAGTATTGGATTTAACATCACACTTATATCAATGGATAGATCATCCGAACAGAAAATCAACAAGGAAACAGTGGCTTTGAATGGCATATTGGACCAGATGGATCTAATAGGTATATTCAGAACATTCCATCCTAAAACAGCAGAATACACATTCTTCTAAAGTGTACATGGAATATTCTCCGTAATATGTTCACATGTTAGCCCACAAAACAAGTCTTAACAAATTCAGAAATTTCAGTCATAATCATGCCTCTTTTATGACCAGAAGACTATGCAACTAGGTATGAACCACAAGAAAAAATCTAGAAAGAGCACAAATACATAGAGGTTAAATAACATGCCACTAAATAATAAATAGGTCAATCAACAAAGTGGATATCGAAAAATACATGGAGACAGATGAAAATAAAAACACAACAGTCTGAAATTTGGGGGATACAGCAAAAACTGTACTAAGAGATAAGTTTATATCATACAGGCCTTCCTCAAAAAGGAAGAAAAATCTCAAATAACCTACCCTTACACCTAAAGGAACTATTAAAAAAAATAAAAATAAAACAAAACCCAAAGCCAGCAAAGAGAGGAAATAATGAAGATTAGAGCACAAATAAACAAAATGGAAACTAAAAAATACAAGTGAATAGACCACTGAAACCAGAAGCAGCTGGTTCTTTGAAAATATCAAGAAAACTGATAAAACTTTAGCCAGAGTCATCGAGAGAGAGAGAGAGAGAGAGAGAGAGAGAGAGAAGACTCAATCAGACATGAAAGAGGAGAAATAAAAACTGATACCACAGATGATACCACAGAAATACAAAGGATTATAACTTAATATTATGAAAATTTATAATGCAAGAAACTGGACAACCTATAAGAAATGGATAAATTTCTAGAAACATGTAACCCCCCCAAAAAAAAGCGAATCGGGAAGAAATAGAAAAATTCAAATAGATCAGTTAGACCAGTTACCAGGAATGAAATTGAATCAGAAATTTAAAAAAAAAAAAAAAAAGAAAAAAGAAAAAAGGAAAGAAAAAACCCAAAACCTCAAGAAAAAAAAGTATAGGGCCAGAAAGCATTATAGGTGAATTCTACCAAACACTGAGGAAGAGTTAATACCTAGTCTTTTCAAACTATTCTAAAAAATGAAAGAGGAAGGGAAGTTTCTTAATTCATTTTATAAAGCCAGCATTACCCCAGTATCTAAACCAGATAAAGACACCACAAAACAAACAAGCAAACAAAAAAACCCTACAGACCAATATCTTTGATGAGCATAGATGAAGAAATCCTTACCAAAATAGTAGCAAGCCAAATCAAACAATACATTAAAAAAATTATTTACCACAATCAAGTGGGATTTATTCCTATGATGCAGGGCGGTTCAATATTCACAGATTAATCAACATGATATTTCATTTCAATAAGAGAAAGGATAAAAACCAAATGATGATTTAAGTAGATGAAGAAAAAAAAATTTGACAAAGGACAGCATCCATTCATTATTAAAATCCCTCAACAAAGTAGGTGAAGAGGGAACATACCTCAATATAATAAGGGCTGTCTGTGAGAAACCCATAGCTACCATTATCTTTAATGGTAAAAAACTGATAACTTTTCCTCTAAGATCAGGAAGAAGAAAAGGATGTCAGTCTCACTACATTTATTCAGCATAGTACTGGAAGTCCTAGCCATAACAATCAGGCCAGAAAAAGGAATAAAAGGCATTCAAATTGGTAAAGAATAAGTAAAGCTTTTATTCTTTGCAGATCACATGATAATATATACAGAAAACACTAAAGACTCCCAACAAAACTACTAGAACTGATGAATGATTTCAATAAGGTCACAGGATACAGAATCAGTATACAAGAATCTGATGTATTTCATACAATAATAATGAAGTAGCAGAAAGAGAAATTTTTTAAAAATCACATTTACAATTGCACCAAGAATAATGAAATACCTAGGAATAAACTTAACCATGGAGGTGAAAGACCTGTACTCTGAAAACTATAAAATACCGATGAAAGAAATTTAAGACTGTGCAAACAAATGGAAAGATATTCCATGCTCATGCATTGCAAGAACAAATTGTTACATTGTACATACTACACAAAGCAATCTACAGATTTAATGTAATCTGTATCAAAATACTAACAGCATTTTTCACAGAACTACAACAATGCTAAATTGACTTAGGAAAGATGGAATCACAAAAGATCCAAAATAGCTGAAGTAATTTTGATAATGAGGAACAAAACCAGAAGTGTCACAATCCCAGATTTCAAGATATACTACAAAACTGTAGTAATTAGAGTATGGTACTGGCACAAAAATGGACAGATCAGTAGAACAGTAGAAGAGAACACAGGCAGTAATTTCTCTGACATCATCCACAGCAACATTTTTCTAGATATGTCTCCTCAGGCAAGGGAAATAAAAGCAAAAATAAACTGTTGGGACTATACCAAAATAAAAAGATTCTGCACAGCAAAGGAACAATCAACAAAACTAAAAAGCAATTTACTGAGTGGGAGAAGATATTTTCAAATGACATATCTGATAAAGGGTTAGTATCCAAAATATATAAAGAACTTATATAAGTCAGCAACCAAAAAACAAATAATGCACTTAAAAGGTGGGTAGAGGACATGAACAGACATTTCTCCAAAGTAGTCATACAGATGGCTAATAGGCACACAGAAAGATACTCAAAACAACTAAGCATCAAAGAAGTGCAAGTCAAAGCTACAGTGATATATCACCTCACATCTGTCAAAATATCTAAAATGAAAAGCACAAGAAACAAGTGTTGGCAAGGATGTGGAGAAAAAGGAACCCTCATGCATTGTTGGTGGGAATGCAGACTTGCAGTTACTGTGGAAAACAGTATGGACATTCCTCAAAAAATTGAAATTAGAATTACTACATGATCTAATAATTCCACTACTGGGAAATATTTACCCAAAGAATATGAAAACATTAATTCAAAAAGATGCATGCATGCATGCATGCACCCCGTACTTATTGCAACATTATTTATAATTGCCAAATTATGGAAACAGTCCAAGTATCTATCAGTAGATGAACAGATAAAGATGTGGTATGTATATAATGGAATATTGCCCAGCTATAAAAATGAAGGATATCTTGCCATTTGGAATGTTATAGATCTAGAAGGTATAATGTAAGTGAAATAGGTCAATCAGAGAAAGACAAATACCATACATTTCATTTATATGTGGAATTTGAGAAAAAATAAATGAAGAAAGAAAAAGAGACAAATGAAAAAACCCTCCTAACTGTAGAGAACAAACAGATGGTTACTAGTTGGGAGGTGGGGGGGGGTGCATGGGTGAAATAAGTGAAGGGAATTGAGTGTATTTATTGTAATTTATAGAATTGTTTAATCACTATATGGTACACCTGAAATTAGTTTAATACTGTATGTTAACTAAACTAGAATTTTAAAAAATAATAAGTGAAACCTACAAACCCAAGCCACCTCTACAGACTTCCACACAGTTTTTATCATTTAACGTCTAATGTAAGCATCTTACATAACGTTGATAAATTTATCCCCACTAAGTAGTTGTACAAATCTATTAACTAAACTACAGACTTTAATACTCAGCTTTTGCCAGCTTTTCCACTAATGCCCTTTTGTCTTTAGGATCCAATCCAGGATACCATATATTACATTTAGTCATTGTACCTATTTATATCCTCCATTTTGACAGTTTCTTGTTCTTTCCTTGTCTTTCATAACCTAGACTCTTTAGAAGAATACTAGAAAGGTATTTTTTATACACTTTTTTTCTTTCTGGGCAAAGCAAGGTTTTCCAAAGTTTTTTAGGTTACCTCCTTTCCTCTTGCTTTGTTCAGTGGATTTATGTCCTAAATTTATAGAATAGATATATTTAAACAGCCTGTATCCTATCCTAGGTCCTCCCAACATTTTAGGGACATTTTAAAATAAATTGCATACAGTAAAAGTCACTCTTAGTAATCTGCAATTCTGTGGATTTTGATAATTAGATAGCATCATGTATCTGCTACCAAAGTACCATGTGGAACTGTTTCACCATCTGAAAAACTTCATGTGTCCTCAAAACCTACCCCGACCCCCAGGCAACAACTAATGTGTTTGCCATCCCTAAAGTTTCGTCTTTTTCAGAATTTCATAAAATGGAATCATATAATACTAGGCATTTAGGTCTGGCTTCTTTCAATAAGCAAAATGCTGTTTATAGTTCACCCATTTTGGCTCATGAATCAATAGTTTGTTCTTTTTTATTCTAAATAGTATTTCATTTAGTGAATGTATTAAAGTTTGTTTATCCATTTAAATTTTGAAGGACATTTGGGTTTTCTGTTTTTGGCAGAATGTATAAAAGTGTTTTTGTTCAACACAAGTTTTCAGTTCATGTGGGTAAATTCCTAGGACTAGCAATGCTCAGTCATGTGGTAAGTGTATGTTTAACTTTGTAAGAAACTGGCAAACTATTTTTCAAGTGGTGGTTTTATTTTGCATTTCAAACATCAGTGGATGTGAGTTCCTATTGTTGTATATCCTCATTAGTACTTAAAATTGTCAATTTGTTGATTTGAGCAATTCTGTTAGGTGTGTAGATGTATTTTATTATGTTTTAATTTGTAATTTCCTAATAACTGATGATCAGTGCATCTTTTCATGTGTTTATTTTCCAATTGAAGAACCTCTTTGGTGCCTAGCCAGGTCAAATTTACAATTTTGTTTTTATTGGTTTGCTTTCTATTTTTGAATTTTATGTTTTCTTTATATTTTCTAAATATATGACCTTTGGAAGATCTGTGATTTACCAATATTTTCTCAATGTGTGTGTCATGTCTTTTTGTTCTCTTAAAATGTCATTCACAGACCAAAAGCTTTGGTGATCCATTTATTTTCTGTTCTTTTGTGAATATTGTTTTTGAAGTCATGTCTAAAAATTTCTAATTGAAGTCAAGGTCATGTAGATTTTCTCCTGTTTTCTTTTAGATGAGTTTTTGTTTGTTTGTTTTAAGATTTTATTTGTTTATTTGACAGAGAGAGGGGTAATACAAGCAGGGGAAGTGGGGGAGGGAGAAGCAGGCTTCTTGTGAAGCAGGGAGCCTAATGTGGGGCTCGATCCCAGGACACTGGGATCATGACCTGAGCCAAAGGCAGATGCTTAACGAATGAGCCACCCAGGCGCTCCGCTTTTAGATGAGTTTTTAATTTTATCTTTTACACTCAGGGCTATGATCTGTATTCATTTCGGTGTGAGACATATGTCCAGGTTTACTGTTTTGTAAATGCTGTCTAGTTTTTCCAGCACCATTAGGTGGAAAGATTATTCCGTCTCCCTTAAATTGTGTTTACTTTTGTGAAAAACCAGTTCACTACATGTGTTTTTATCTGTTTCTGAGCTTTCAATCCTCTTTAATCTATGCCTGTTTGTTCAACATTATTGTGGTTAATCACTGCAGATTTAGTTAGTCATAAAATTGGATAGTGTGGAAGCTCTAATTTGTTCTTTTTTTGTAATTATTTTGGCTGTTCTGGTTACTTTCACATTCTCTAAAGAAATTATAGGCCATATCATGACTCTACAAAAAGCTAGTGGAAAAGCGATTGGAATTCCATTCAATCTATAGATAAACTGAAGGGATTTCACTTCTCAACAGTATTGAGTCTTCTAACCCATGAACATGGTATATCTCTCCATTTGAGTATCTTCTTTGAAAAAAATGTACATTCAGATCCTTTGCCAATTTAAAAAATCAGATTGTGTATTTGCTATTGAGTTTCATGACTTCCTTATACATTTTTGGATATCAGTCTATAATCAGTTATATGATTTGCAAATATCTTCTCCCATTTTGTAGTTTGCCTTTCCATCTTCTTGATTGTTTGCTATACAGAAACTTTTTAGTTTGATGTAACTCCATTTGTTTATTTTTGCTTTTTTGGTAATCCAAAAAATCATTGCCAAGAATAATGTCAGGTTAGATTTTCTGCTAGTTTTATAATTTCTGGCCTTATGTTAAAGTCTTTAATCTTTTTGAGTTGACTGTTATGTATGATGTGAAATAAGGATCCATTTTCATTCTTTTATTTGTGGATATCCAGTTTTCCCAACACCACTTATGGGAACAATTGATTCCCTATTGTGTAATTTTGATGCCTTTGTCCACAATGAGCTAACTCTTTATGTGTGAGTTTATTTCAAAGTTCTCAATTTTGCTCATTTCTCTCTGTGTGTATATTCATACATTCTCTCCACTTCAGTTTTTTAGAAGAGTTTGAGAAGGATTGACATTAATTCTTCTTTAAAGTTTTGGTAGAATTCATCAATGAAGCCATCTGGTCCTCGGCTTTTTTTGTTAGGAGAATTTTTATTATTAATTCAATCTCTTTATTTCTTATAAGTCTATTCAGGCCACCTATTTTTTCATTTTTCGGTCTTTGTTATATATTTCCATTTATCCAATTTGTTAGCATATATTTGTTCATAATAGTTTCTTATCATTCATTTTATTTCTGTGGTATCTGTTATAATGTTTCCTCTTTCATTTCTGGCTTTTTAAATATTATTTTATTTATTTTTTAGAGAGAGAGAGAGAGAGCACACACATGTTTGGTTGGAGGTGAGATGGAAGGAGGGGCAAGGGGAGAAGGAAAGAGATAATCTTAAGCAACCTCCATACTCAGTGCAGAGCCTAATGCAGGGCTCCATCTCACAACCCTTAGATTATGACCTGAGCTGAAATCAAGGCTCACACACTTAACTGATTGAGCCACCCAGGTGCCATGTTTCACTCCTGATTTTATTTCAGTTTTCTGTTTTGTTAGTCTTGCTAAAGTTATGTCCATTTTATCATTTTATAAAAACAGGTTAATATCCAAAATACATAAGGAACTCACACAACTCAATGTTTATAAAACAAACAAATGAACAAACAATCCAGCTAAAAAATGAACAGGAGACCTGAATAGACATTTCTCCAAAGAAGACATACAGATGGTCAACAAGCACATGGAAAGAGAGCTGCCCTGTGTCTTTTGATTGGAGCATTTAGTATGTTTACATTAAAGTAATTATTGATAGGTATGTTCTTATTGACATTTTGTTGTTTGGTTTCTGGTTCTTGCAGTTCTCTTCCATTTCTTTCTTCCTTTCTTTCTGTCTTCCCTGTGATCTGGAGACTTTCCTTAGTGTTAGGTCTGTATTCCTTTCTCTTTATATTCTGTCTGTCTGTTTCTCTCTCTCTCTCTCTCTCTCTCTCTCTGTGTGTGTGTGTGTGTATATATATATATATATATATATATACACAAAAGACACAGGGAAGCTATTTTTCCATGTGCTTGTTGACCATCTGTATGTCTTCTTTGGAGAAATGTCTATTCAGGTCTGTGTGTGTGTGTGTGTGTGTGTGTGTGTCTTTCTCCAATTGACTGTTTTTCTCCGATTAAGTTTTTAAATGTCCTTCTGGTTTAGATTTGTTGATTATTTTCCTTATTATGAGTTATATTTGTTTTCCTCTGTGGCATAACTAGTGAGTAACCTTTGATTGGATTCTAGACAGTGAATTTTACCTTGGTGGTTCTGAGTATTTTTGTATTTTTATAAATCTTGAGCATTGTCCTGGGATACAGTTAAGCTCACTGGAAGAAGTTTTTTGGGTTTTTGTTGTTGATGTTTGTTTTGTTTTTTCTTTTGAGTCTTATTTTCATTTTTTTAGGAGGGACTGAAGCATTTCATAGTCTACAGATAATTATTTCTCACTACTGAGATAAGACTATTCTGTTTACATTACCTATTGACCGACACATCTTTGGTTATCCAGAATGGCAAGTAAAAATGGGTGCTGTTCTTAGCCCATTGTGAGTGCCAGGCATGGTTACCTTTAATCTTATTGGGTGGTTCTTTCTCTAGCCTTAAGTAGTTTGTTTTCCTACACACATGGGCTCATTAGTACTTTGTTGATTATTTGAGGAAACTTCTCTGAAGGGGATTCTGGAGTTTTCTATCTAGATCGTTCCTCGCTGATACTATAGTCTGTAAACTTTGGTGGCCTCCAGGTCTCCCCAGATCTCAGCTTCAGGTCACATAATCTTCCATTGCTACCTGGATTCCTTCTCCCTGTGCTGCAGCTTGGAAAGTCTCGAAACAGTAAGGTATAGCAATCACAATAGTCAAACTAACTTCATTTGTTTCCAGTGAAGTGTTTTTTAACTATTTCCTTCCTTCTTTTCTGTCTTTTTTTTTTTTGTTTTTAAGATTTATTTATTTATTTATTTTACAGAGAGAGAGAGAGAGATCACAAGGAGAGCAGCAGGCAGATAGAGTGGGGGAAAGCAGGCTCCCGCTGAGCAGAGAACCCGATGCGGGGCTCAATCCCAGGACCCTGAGATCATGACCTGAGCTGAAAGCAGAGGCCTTAACCCACTGAGCCACCCACGCCCCTTCTGTCTTTATTTTTTTTGTAGTTTCATGAGGATGTTACTTTTTTTTGGTCAGAAGCAGTATTCCAGAAAGCCACTTTTTTATTTCATTTTGAAATAAAAATGGAATATATTTAAAAAACTGTATATACTCAAGGTGTATGACATGATGATTTCATGTTCATAGTGAAATGATTGCTCTAGTCAGGAGATAATTATGTCAAGTAAAATAAACAGACAGAAAAAGAAAAAAAACACTACAGGATCTCATTTTTTGTGAATCTAAAAAAGTCTAATACATAGCAGAGAGTAGAACTAGGCTTCTGACAGGAGCAGGAAGTTGGGAGAAATAAGATGTCAAAAGTTCAAAGTTAAAGTTACATAGGATGAATAAGTCCAGAGCTAAAATACATAGCATAATGACTATAATTAATACTGTATTAATATTGGAAATTTGCTAAGAGAGTAGATTTCAGGTGCTGTCATTACAAGAACTATTTTCTTATTTGTTGCTTTTTAATCTTCTCCATTGTTCCTTTGTTTCTTAAGGGATTATTTTCTGCTTCCTTCTTTGCTCTCACTTTTTTTTTTTTAAAGATTTTATTTATTTATTTGACAGACAGATCACAAGCAGGCAGAGAGGCAGGCAGAGAAAGAAGAGGAAGCAGGCTCCCCTAGAGAGCAGAGAGCCCGATGCGGGGATCGATCCCAGGACTCTGAGATCATGACCTGAGCCGAAGGCAGCGGCTTAACCCACTGAGCCACCCAGGCGCCCCTTTGCTCTCACTTTTAATCAGTTTATTCTATTTTTACTTCCTTTTTTTTTTAAAAGATTTTATTTATTTATTTGACAGAGAGAGATCACAAGTAGGCAGAGAGGCAGGCAGAGAGAGAGGAGGAAGCAGGCTCCCTGCCAAGCAGAGAGCCCGATGTGGGGCTCAATCCCAGGACCCTGAGATCATGACCTGAACCGAAGGCAGAGGCTTAACCCACTGAGCCATCCAGGCACCCCTTTACTTCCTTCTTGACATGGATCCTTGGTTCATTAATTTTTAGTTCTTTTCTACTATAGGTATTCAGTAATTTTTTTCATTAGTTTAACACATCATGCTTTAAATATTGTTCAGTACCAAATATTTTCTAATTCCTATTATGATTCTTTGATAAAAGAATTATTTTTTTTATGCCTAAACATTCAGTTCTAATTCTTTTTTTTTAATTTAATTTTATTTTTTTATAAACATATAATACATTTTTATCCCCAGGGGTACAATTCTGTGAATCGCTAGGTTTACAACTTCACAGCACTCACCATAGCACATACCCTCGCCAATGTCCACAACCCAACCCCCCCCAACCGCCTCCCCCCATCAACCCTCAGTTTGTTTTGTGAGATTAAGAGTCACTTATGGTTTGTCTCCCTCCGAATTCCATCTTGTTTCATGTGCTCTTCTCCTACCCCCTTAATCCCCCATGTTGCATCTCCTCTCCCTCATATCAGGGAGATCATATGATAGTTGTCTTTCTCCGATTGACTTATTTCGCTAAGCATGA
>NW_019154088.1:14824905-14998286 GCF_002288905.1 Enhydra lutris kenyoni | reverse complement strand
AAATTAACTGCAAAGCTAAAGAATCATGGGGAGAAAGCCATGAGTTCCGTGCTTTCCTTTCTCCTCCTCTGGAATTCTGTTGCTCTCCTTGGTACTGAAACTGCACTCCTTGGTAGGTGAACTTGGTCCCGTTGCTCTTCTGGCGGAGGGGCCTGTTTTAGTGATTCTCAAGTGTCTTTGCCCCAGGCTGAATTGCACCACTCTCACCAGGGGCCGGGCTGAGTAATCCGCTCGGATTTGCTTTCAGGAGCTTTTGTCCCCTGAGCACTTTCCGTAGAGTTCCAGAGGACGGGAATGAAGATAGCGGCCTCCCAGTCTCCTGCCCGGAGGAGCTGAGAGCCCGGGCCCCCACTCCTCAGTGCGCCCTCAGAGAACAGCGCCCAATAACTCCCGTCATCCTGGCCCCGGCCACGCTCAGAGCTGACTGAGCCTGCGACCCGTTCAAGGTAACCCCGACCTTAGAGCTCACTCCTCGGCTCTGTCTCTGTAGCCGGCTTCCCCGTTCTAATACCTGTAAGCTCTGCGACACTCAGACACCCCCGATCCTTCTGTGACCCTGCGAGACCTGAGGCCACGCTGACCCCGCGTGGGCTTCACCCCGGTTAAGCCTCTGGAGCGATGTCCCTCAGCGGAACAGACTTTTAAAAGTCCTGATTTTGTGCTCCGTTGCTCCGCTGCTTGCCGGGAGCTGGCCCTTCCCCACACGGTCTATCTTCCCGTCGCTTTAGATTCACTTCTCCGCCAGTCCTACCTTTCAGAAAGTGGTTGATTTTCTGTTTCTAGAATTGCTGTTCTTCTCTTTGATCTCCCGTTGGATTTGTAGGTGTTTGCAATCTTTAGATAAGCTATCTAGCTGATCTCCTGCTACCTAAAGTAGTCTCAGCCTGCTACTTCTCCGCCATCTTGACTCCTCCTGGTCAATGAATTATTTTGAACATTATTTTTTTAAAGTTTTCAAAGTACATGAGTTAGTTACAGTTTTGTTATTGGGTTTCTTATTTAAATAAATTTTTAACAGAGAAAACACTCAACATGGTTGAAATTATTTGGTAATAATTGAGATTTTATGTGTGACCTTGTCTTGTTTTGAGTTCTTTGCTCGTGTTTTGATAAACATTTTATTGATTTAAATTATCTAATATAAATTATTGATATAAATTATTTGAGCTGAATACTGAGTCAAATATAACTCAACACTGTAAACTTTAGATTGTTTTGGTATTTTAATCTGGGCTCTTAAGAAATACTGCATAATCACGCAGTAAGAGAAATGATGAAATAGAGTCCAATCTGATTATTTTAATAACAGTACACTTTGCTCATTCTATTGAATCATGTTGAATTGTCATATTAGTTTTAATTACAGTGATAGCAAATTTGCCAGCAGATAAAAAAGAATCAGGGTATGATTTTAAATACTATAATGATAGAATGACTCTTAAATTCATACTGTGTATGTATATGTTGTTTAAAGATTTTTTTGTAGGACACAAAGCACATTCTTTTAAAGTAGTGTTTCAAAAAATTTAAATGACCTTTAAAATATATCAAGTCAGGTGTTTAAGTTGTAGGTCATATTTACTTTAGCTTATTCGGATCCTTCTTTTCTTCTAATCCTGGAAAGTTTTGAAGAACTTGAATGAATTTTGTACTCACGTATGTTTAATGACATGAGATATTGGAGAGCTCTCTGTGCTTAGAATTGGTTTTCTTTTAAGGAAAATAGTTGGATTTTATAATTGTAATGCCTGAAGTAGGTGTATTGTAAATATTATGTGAAATATAGACTTTATTTCACAGTGACTCTGTCAAGTGGAATTTGACAGGACCAAGAAGTTTAAGTTATGAGTTCCTCTAGCACTGGAAAATATTGCCTCTTTGAGAGGCTGTGAAAAATCATGAAGAGCCAAAAATTGCCTCTAAGCCTTTAAATAAAAAGCTGTCCATTTTCTTTTTTTTTTTTTAATTGGATGCAAATAGTGAATGCAGTTGTATTAACTTATTGTAGCATGGAAGATAAACTTAATAAAAATTCTTGTCTGGGGAGAGAATTCAGAATGGAAGACTACATCTTAGCTGGCCTTGTATTGGTACTCCCTCTGACTAAGTTGAATCAATATCTATCTCTCTCTCTCCATTTTCACTTAGGGATACAGGCAAAAAATATACACCAAACACCCTAGTTCCTGAGTCCCCAAAATAATTAACCAGCATTTAGTACTTTGGTTCTGGAGTAGACCAAAAAGGAAATAATAATTAAGCTACTTTGATGAATCTTTTGAGAGTAACACGTTCGGTAATTAAATTCAGTCTTCTATTGGGATCATATATAAATTGTATAGCTTTTCCTGGGTGGCTGGAAATAGAGTATCCAAGAATAGGTCAAAGAACATGAAAACCAGAGAGAAATGTTTAAATGTGGCCTGCCACTGAGGTCAAAAAGGATAATGTATTCAGCTTCTCAGCAGTGGACCTGAGGACATAAAGTTTGTCAGTCTTTCAGATATACTTCTCTATTTCTTAGTATCCTCCATATGTCAGACTCTTAGTTGAGGAAGTAAAACCAAAGATCTGTTAGGATGTTATATACCACACCATTCCATAAGCTTCTTGAATACAAAGTTTGTTTGTTTGCCTTTGGAACTGCCATATTCCAAAATCATTTCAGGCATAGGAAGTTGACATATATATGTCCTTAAATTAAATTAGTAGAGCAGTCACATATCAGTTACCCTAAAAAAATAATTTTTGTTGGTTAGATATGCTGTTTCTGTTAACTCACACTTCTCAGGCAAATTGATTGTGAGCACATGCCAAAGTGTTTTTGCACTTTTCATGAGAGAAGAGGCTCCTTAAAAAGACTATTCAAAGGTTTCTATCCTGGGAGAGACATTTTATACAAAAGAAAATTTTGTATATAATTATTGATATGACAGATTTAAAAATGTATTTCTGTTAAAATATTTTTAGAATTTTTTACTTAGTGGGATGGCAACCTTGGCTTCCCAGAATTTCTTAATCTCCTTTATGGCTATCAAAGAATTACTCAAGTCTTTTATGAGAAATCCTAAATTACTTCCTAGAAGGAGGTCATGAATTATTTCAAGCAAAAGTATTCTGTCTCAGACCAAGTTTGGGAAAGAGTTCTTTCTCGTTTATTATAAAGTGGATCAAAAACAAAGTAGGTTAGAGATGCTTGGGTGGCTCAGTCAGTTAAGCATCTGCCTAAGTAAGACTAGGTCATGATCCCAGGGTGCTGGGTTGGAGCCTTGTGTCAGGCCCCCTGCTCAGTGGAGAGTCTGCTTCTCCCTCTGCCTCTACCCCAACCCCCACTTGTGTTCTTTCTCTCCCTCACATAAATAAATCTTTTTTAAAAAGTAAGTTAAAACTGCTATAGCATTCTTTAATTAAAATGAATTTGCATATAACATGGTTGGTAGTTGGCTCCTTTCCTCTGGCCAGCCCTTTTCCTCAGTGAGAACAGGCTATTATTACCTTTGTTGGAGGAGGAGAGAGGAAATATGTTGGAAAGATCATGGCTATGCAGAAATTGTAGGTAAGGAAGCAGAGCAGAAAATCCTTAGATTATCCATATTTACTTTCCCCTTTGTTAACTTTATAGCTATAGAATACAGGGTAGGAGAATAAGAATGGAAATGGGAATAAAATGAAATAAATTATTTATTTAAAAAATGACTCTTGAAAGAGGAAATGATAGTAAAGTTTCATTATGACCATAACAACCCTCTGCAGTGAGGTTGAATAAAGAAAATTAAATAATCTGACATCAACTAAATTGTTTTTCCTTTGTAGGTTTTAATTCATGGTTATTTTTTAGAACTCTTTATCTTTGATCTTGTGTAGTTTCACTGTTATGTTTCTGCATTGACAGTTTTTCTTTTTCAGGCTTCCTCAGTCTAACAACTGTGGTCTTTTCAATTCTCAGCCATATTTCTTCAAATGTTGTTCATTGCACATTTCCCCTGATACAGAAATTTGGACTTAATATTTTCAGATATCTCAGCTTTTCCTACATATTTCTTATCTCATTTTTATATTTTCTATCTTTTCATATTTCTGGGTTATACTGTTTTTAGTAATTTGTTGTGTTTGTTTTTTGCAATTTATTTAGCTCTATATTTGGTTCATAAATTGTCTTTAAATATGTCCAATCTGATGTTTAACCCATTTATTGCATTACTATCCTATTATTAACTTCTTTGTTTCAAATGTGTTTGGCCAACTCTGATAGTCCCTTGTGCCTTCATCAGTCCTGACATTCCTTTCATATCTTGTTAGAAATAATTTGTATCTTGTTAATTGTATAATTTGTATCTTGTTAAAATAATTTCTTTATATATTCTGAATCTGATGATTCTATTATCTTCAGTATTCAGAGGTTATGATTCCCTGTTCTTTATGCTGAATTGTGCTTGCAGTTCTTATGTCCTTGTATGCCTAGTGTTTTGGTTTTAGGTTCATACTTTTGAATCACTATTATAGAGTGTGTGTGTGTGTGTGTGTGTGTGTGTGTGTGTCCCCGGAGAGAGGATTTGTGTTTACCCCTTATAAGAACATCATATAAACCACAGTTTTGGATTATTTGGAACGAAATCTCTAGCATGGGCTCTATAGGTGTAAATTTATTTCCTAATAAATGGCATTTTCAGGGGACACCCTTTTTATTTATTTATTTATTTTAATTTTTTTATTTCTTTTCAGCGTAACAGTATTCATTGTTTTTGCACCACACCCAGTGCTCCATGCAATCCGTGCCCTCTCTAATACCCACCACCTAGTTCCCCCAACCTCCCACCCCCCGCCCCTTCAAAACCCTCAGATTGTTTTTCAGAGTCCATAGTCTCTCATGGTTCACCTCCCCTTCCAGTTCCCTCTTTAAATCTTACCTAGAGCAAAGGCTAACACAAGCACATTTCTCAGTTCTCTCTCTGTGAAGTGTCTTGTATGTGTTAGCTCATCTGATGAGGGTGCTGCCCTTCCGGAATTTTGATTTTATCTAGAGGTCTCCAGTTAGACCTCTCTCTCATCTTTATCAAAACCTAGGTGTCATCTCCTATCCATACAGCAGCCATTATAATTGAGGCTATGGGCCACAAGTATGACAGATGCCTTTCGTGTTCTGGTTCCCATGTTGGGTTTATGAAGCCTCAACATTTCTAATTAATTTTTCTGATTGTCATCAAATCAGTCATATTATAACCCACACACTCATACTCATGCTATATTCATTTTGTCCAGGTTTACTACATTGAGGCATTTTCTCTGAGCACCTCATCAGCCTTATTGCTAGAAATGGAAAATTTACAATGTATTCTTAAGCATCATGTGATTCCCCCTTGAGAAGCTTTGCCTTCGTTGCTTTTTCAGCCTCATAACTGTTCCCCATAATAGTCATAAAATGACCACATAATAGTCATAAAATGATTGATAGTTTGATGAGTGCCCTGATGAATGAATAGATGAATATGTAAGAGAAAAAATATTATCCTATGGGCCTATGTAATTTTTGGTATTGGATACCTGAATAAATTTTCCTGGAAGATTTGAGGTTCAAAATATAGTTCATATTTTATTCAGATGGAGAAGTTGACTGATACACTTTTTTATACTCACATGTTTGCTCTACTGAAATTTTCAGACACAGGGCACTACATCTAGTCAACGCTACAATTAATTCCTATCAGAAAAAAACCAAATACTCAGTGTTTTATCTATGGAAAAATATAAAATAACTCACAATTTAACAATGATTAGTGGCTTGTTAAACTTAAATTTCCTATTTTGTATAGAATATAGAATAACAGTAAACACATTAATAGCAAGTAAATGAATTAATTTCAGAATTTTGTATCATATAAACTCCTGAGTACTTATTGCTCTGCCAATACAATATGAATAAACTATTTTTTTACCATTAAATGTTTCTGACAGAAAAGCCTTTTCAACAATTTAATTTGTTTATCACTGGAAATAGGAGTAGTACTTTATTTCTAAAATTTTATTATAACGTAGCTGTTGCTTTTTCCTTTAGCTGTATCTGCAATCTTGTCATTTTCTATAATAGGTAGATCTATAGATAGAACTTTAAATTATTTACAATAAACTTAGGTTAAGCCAGATAAATAATCATGGACAGCAGCAGGCTTTGCATATAAATGTAAATTTTGTTAAAATTCTAGGTTTGTATTATCATACTCCACATTCTACCCTGGGAATGTCTGAAAGCTGGAAGTATTTTAAAAATGTCATTGTTTGGGTGCATTAGTGCATTTGTAATATGGAATATGAAGCACCATTTGTTTTTTTTTTTGTTTTGTTTTGGTTTTTTTAAGATTTTATTTATTTATTTGACAGAGATCACAAGTAGGCAGAGAGGCAGGCAGAGAGAGCAGGGGCGGGCGGGGAGGGGGTGGAGAGGAGAAGCAGGCTCCCTGCTGAGCAGAGAGCCCGATGCGGGGCTCGATCCCAGGACCCTGGGATCACGACCTGAGCCGAAGGCAGAGGCTTTAACCCACTGAGCCACCCAGGTGCCCCATGAAGCACCATTTGTAAAAGAAAATGACTTCTAGGAATGAAAGAAATGCTTTCTCTTTTTTTACACATACAGTGATTTTTAAATGTTCTTCCTTTTCTGAAGAATGTAAAGTGCACATAATAGAGCACAATGAATAGTCAGAGTTGTGGACTCTTAGGCAAGTTCCTTACACCTAAGGTTAGGGGCAGCGCTTTTAGTATGACATAAATCTGGATTAAAGTGTCAGTGTCTTCATCTTACATAACTATTCTAACTGGGCATCCCTTAACCTACTTTTGCATTTCTGAAATGAGTATGATCACACCCTCCATGCAGGGTGATCAGAAGGATCACTGTAAAATGGAAGCAGAGTGCTTACTAATGCTTACTAATGCATACAAGACACTTACCTTCATAACTTGCAGAGTTTCTGTGATATCGATGAAGTGAAAATGCTTTGAAAACACTAAACCACTATAAAGAGGAGGGCCTGGGTGGCTCATTACGTTAAGCATCTGACTCTTGATTTTGGCTCAGGTTAGGATCTCAGGGTCCTGAGATAAAGCCCCATGTCCTTGGTTGGGCTCTGCACTCAGTGGGGAATCTGCTTCTCTCTGTCTCTATCTCTGTCTCTGTCCCTCCCTCCTTCCCTCCCCCCTGTACCTCCTCCCCACTTGGACTCTCTCTCAAATAAATGAATAAAATCTTTAAAAAACAAGCAAACAAACAAACCCACTGATGCACTCTACAGATGTATGTGTTTTAAAAAAAGGTTAAATTAGAATGATAGTGTTACCTTTCTTGAAAATTATCTTTATACAAACTCAGTTTTCCAGAAAAAGCAAGACATTTTAGCTTTTTCCAAGGACTCATGATGAACCAAAAGAATCCTTGTTCTATCCTCTTGTATATACTGAAATAATAGTTTATTGTTATTCTGTCCATCAAATTTTATCAAAAAAAATTTGAAGAAAATTCTATGTACCTAATAGTAGAGATATAGAGAATAAATACATACCTAGAAGATACCATTTGACTGAGGAAATCAGTAGGAAAGCAGAAAACCATTCCAACGACAGGATAAAATATAAGCTCTAACAGGAATAGATACAACGTGATGGAGAACCATAAAGGGAAGTAAAACACATTTTGATTCAGGCGAGAGGGAAGTCTTCAGGGAAACGGCTGAATTTGAGCCAAGTCTTGAAATAAAAATAGCGCATCATCCCGCCTGGGCAAGAATGGGAATGCCACAGGCTGTGTGCTCAGTTTATGCAAAGGCACCAGCGTTTGCATACAGGCAGTGAGCTAGGCACAGGCCAGCAGTCTGATGGTGTTGAAGAGTGTTGCAGACAGGGGCGCCTGGCTGGCTCAGTGGGTTAAGCCGCTGCCTTCAGCTCAGGTCATGATCTCAGGGTCCTGGGATCGACTTCCGCGTCAGGCTCTCTGCTCAGTGGGGAGCCTGCTTCCCTCTCTCTCTCTGCCTGCCTTTCTGTCTACTTGTGATCTCTCTCTGTCAAATAAATAAATAAAATCTTAAAAAAAAAAAAAAAGTATTGCAGACAAAAGGCAAAGCTGTCAATGAGGAGGCCCACCTACTATTGGCTTGGAGTTTGCCAGTGTATCCTGAATTTGGCTGTTATGAATTGGCGGCCTCTCTCCATGGCACTTCTGGATCAGCTCTCCTTATCTCCAGAATGACCTGTGATTGCAGTACAGATTCTGTGTGGAAACTAGTCACTAATCTCTCCATTCTACAAATAAAGAAAATGAGAGAGTTTTGGACCCAGGTCAGCCACTTTTCTTCCCATTCCATTGTAGCTGTACCCACCATGGACTCTATAGTCTCCCGAATATCCATAAAGTCTTCAAGTGGCTTAAAAGACTTTTAACATTAAATTTTTCTCAAGCAAAGGGCAGATCTAGCTCGGGGGTTGAGGCCACTGCCCTTTGGCCATGTAATGAACAGGTAGGTATGAAGAGGACAGCTCTAAGTAAACTAAGAGTCTTAGTCTGGACCAGAATTGGGCCATGACATGATTATTATTATGTTTTCCTCAGTAGAGAATTGAATAATGAAATAAGCAGTGAATTGCCAAGTTGAGTTATACAGAGGTAAAAATGTAAGGACAGCTTTGGGTTGGGGCCCCAGAATTAGAAAAATGTAGACTCACTAGAGATTATAATGCAGATTAAATGTACACCAGAAAGAAGAGGCAACCTTTCAGTGACATTCATCACTTTCTTAAAGCTGTACTTTAGTCTTTCTGTAAGTAAGGGGAAGGTTTGGAAAATACGCAAAACTCGTAAGTATGGAACATGTTTTTAATTATGCCTTACTTTAAAAGTCTTTAAAAGCTGTGTAGATGCGTATCTTAGATTCTTATCTTACTGTTTTTCTTAGTACATCATTATTTTATATTTACATTCATAAATAATAGAAAATATCAAAGTTTAAAGGATGATTAAATCATTAGCTAGTGATATATGTACTTGATGAAATAGCATACCATTATTTAATGACAATTGTAAAGGTGATGTAGCCATGTAGATAAATGTTCTTGGACAAGAGGTGAAATGAAAACAAAATAGAAATTCATATTTACATTGAGATTACCAGGATGAACATATACAGAAAAGTAATAAAAAGAAGCAAAGAAAATAAAATTCAGTGTGCTATTTGATAGGCGATGGGATACTTCTTTCTTTCCATTTTATTTTATAATCCTATTTTTGTGATCAATACTGAAAAAACAATCTTTGTTTAAAATGAAGAGAAAATTTCTGAACTCAATACATGATGCCTGAAATACCATACAACATTTATAATTAAGAAGGTCTCCCCTCCACTTCAAATTTGGTTCACTTCCACTTGAAAATAAATCTGCCTAAGTATTTCCAACAAAATTAGGATACTAGGACAGTAAGAAAAGTTTGAAAGTGCATGCTGGGTCGAGGTAGAGGGATCTCTGAATTACACAAAATTTCAGAGCATTATTGCAGGCAGGACTTATACTGTGTTTAAAATGTAGAATGTACTATTTTACATATTTCAAACAATGCAATGGACATCTCTGGGGTTACTGTTAATATGTTGATGCATATCCTGAAGCATTAGAAAAAAACAGATATCGAAGCTAGAATCAGGAAAAGGAATATTCCCCTGAATCAGATATTTGTAAGGTGGTGATAAACAGGCATAAATTGGGGGAAAAAAAGTATAAATTTTTTTTTCTTTGTAAGCAGAGAAGGGACACTGTAGAATGATAGTGAGGTATGAATGTACACAAAGGGCAAGGGAGAGGAAAACATTGTCTCAAAAATTGAGGCCAGAGAGGTGCCTGCATGGCTTAGTCATTAAGTATCTACTTTCTGCCCTGGTCCTGATCCCAGGGTCCTAGGATTGAGCCCTGCATCAGGCTCCCTGCTCTGCGGGAAGCCTACTTTTCCTCCTCCAACTCCCCCTGCTTGTGTTCCCTCTCTCTCTGTGTCTCTCTCTGTCAAATAAATAAAATCTTAAAAAAAAAAAAATTGAGGCTAGAAAGAAAATAGAGGGAAAACTAGAAAAGTCAATACAGAAGAAAATAAGGAGGCATATAATCAGAAAATAATAACAGTAAAAATCAAGAATTGGTTATCTGTGATTCTTGGGTGAGGAAATAGTGCCCACATCACAGACTAAAATGTGAGGATAAACAGGGATTCCTAGTGGAGGAGAAGCATTAAGTCATTGGATATGGAAAGTGGCAACTATGAATGACCTTCCACTTTCAGTGGAGAAATTCCTAAATATCTAAGTTATCTATTGTACGTGAATCATTGTGGTAGGTGTTTTCATAGATGTGAGCTAACAGATTCTATATCTGCTGCCATTCAGAAAGACAAAAGTTGTGTGTGTGTGTGTGTGTGTGTGTGTGTTTGCCCAAAAGCACACATGTAATTACTATGTAATTAGTTTTACCTTTGCCAAAGATAACAGAGTTACATGATTGTTCCTCTAAAACAGTTTGCATTTACTTAGTTGATGGACACTCAAATAAGAAAGAAATCCTTCATATTTGTACAGTACTTTGCAGGTGAGAAAATATCCTTCCAAGTTATAGGTAAATTTTACTACGACTGCCATGGGGTAAAAAATATAGCAGTGGCTCTTTGAGCGTGATTAAAAGTTACCCAGTCCAGTGCTCAATGGAGAGTAGATAAAGATGAATTAGAAGCAGTTGACTGACTTTGGAAATTCATAATCTGGGTTCTAGAATGATGTAATAAACTGTTGGAACCAGCACCTGGTGCCTTTAATCTGCTGTTGCTGCTGCTTCTGGCTTATGGATTGAACTCGAATTTGCACCTGGGGTATTAGTGAGCCAAGTGTCCCGGCATTGATTTTCCTCACGCTCTGCTCCAAAATGCTCCTTTCCTCTGATTACAGGGAGGCTGGCTGTTTTCTTTCTTGCAGTGCTGTGTGTGAGACAGCTCTTATAAGGTGTAGCAGGTAACTTGGATGCCCCTGCCAAATCCATTTAGCCCACCTGACATGAGTACAGATGCAGCAGGCAGCTTCTTCATGCTGCCAGCCTCTCTAAAGCATGCCGTCATCCACATTTCTCAGGCCAATTTCTGTTCTGCTGTGACCTTTGGTAGCATCAAATAGGTTATCATACCATATCAAACTCCAGAAATGCCCTTTGCCATTAGTGAGCTATGAAGTAAGGTTTTATAGCTATATCCAAAGAGATCTTGCCTCCAGAGATTATAAAGATAGTTGGAAATATGAACAAACAGGAATATCTGACCAGTATATTTGCACAGTACAAATGAGGGAGAGAAAAAATAATGTATAAGAACTTCATTTCTGTTACAAATATAACCCAGGAAAAACTCAAAGATTTGTTACTAAAATTAATACATGCAAACAAATGAAGTTTTCATTCCCAAATCAAAAGAGAACTTCATATTCAAAAATAAAGAAGCTGATTGCCACAAAATGATTCTTATAATGATTAGGATTATAAAATAATAGTTGAATTTATGCTAAAGATAGTTGAATTTATGCTGAAAAGTAGTAGTAGAAAAATCAAAGACATACATGTCTTGATAAGGAAGAAATTATCAGAATGAGAAAATATCAAAAGATATAGAACAAGATTAGAAGTTAGTTACTGAAGAAAACAGAGCAAACAAAAGAGGACTAATAGCAAAAGAAAATATTTAAGGCTATTAAAACACTAAGGCTTAATTTAAAAAAAAATCTATAAATTTGCCACATTGAAATATCAGCAGGCAGCAGTATGCTACTGGTCTTTTGAACATGGTGAACCCTGAAGGTCTCTATCACTGCCTAATGAACAAGGTCTGCTGACTTTTCTTCTGCACACCTGGATGAAATCTTAAGCAAATCCCACTATAGCACTGGTTGTCGGATTCTAGTTTGATTAAAATCACCCGGAGAGCTAACCAAACTAGGTTTCTAGCCCTTATCCTAGAGTCTCTCATTCAGCAGGTCTGGAGTGGCTCTGAGAGTTTGTATTTCTGACAAGTTTCCAAATGATTCTGATGCTGCTGGAGAGGGTGGAGGGACCACACTTTGAGAACTATTACATTAGGGTTTCTGATTACTCTCAAATAATTAGTAGGTACATTTTTGAGATCTTGAAAACACAAAGAATTATCTATAATTGTAGCTTTACTTCTTTATCTTATTCATAGCTTTTCACTCAGCCCAACTAAAAAACAACAACCCCTTCTGCTGCAGTTTTGGCATGGAAATGTATAGTCGGGAAGAGAGATATCTTAGGTTTCCTTTTTCCCTTTGGATGCACCCTTATTCTATTTGTTACCTGCTGCTCTTACCCCCTCAGGCTTACAAAGGGGAGAATAGGCATAGAATAATATGCTGGTGCATTGTTAATGGAGTTCACTGTATGTTGAATATCGAATGTTGGTGTTTTGTTGTGTTTTGTTTTGTTTTGCTTTGCTGGAAAACACAGGCGACTCCGAGGAGCATGTTCAGAAGGAGATGATGTTGTCTCAGTCTAGCCGTATCAACTTCCCCTCAGTTCCTGGCTTCCTGCTCACAGAGTCCCACGGACTCCCTCAATTATATTACATTTCTTCTCAGTCCCTATTTTAAACCTGAGAGGTGGGGTGGGAAATGAGCTAGGGGTCAAAAACCCATCTCAAATTTTTTAGCCAGTCCTGCATTGTCTTCTCATGTTTTCAGACTTTGATGACACTTCAGAAACTTTAATACATCAGGAAAAGGTGAATATAACATCTTTTTACTATAAAATATAAAACCCTTAGATATGTTACATATATTAACTTAAAACCATAGACTGTATTAAAAAATATCTGATTCTGTGTTATCTCGCATGAATTAAAGTTAGACACCCAATCTCTATCTTGCATTTGTCATTGGAATTACACTCCCTTTTTGCTTATACCAATATGTAGGAAGAATGTAGGAAGAATCTCTTCTTCATAATGATTGCCACTGATGTCCTAATTGTCTGAGCTCCCAAACAGCCTGTTATTCTGGTAGCTTTTAGATTCCAAATGCCACATGTTGGACACTGAAGGACTATTTGATGATGTGGGGAACTTGGTGCAGCTGCTCCTTAGGTGTCATCCTTTCCTGAGGACACGGGCACATAGGGAATAGAAGCACTTTGGGGATGGAGTGGCATGATAGTCAGGTAATAACACATGCTGGTGGATGATGACTTGCTAGTAGAGAGCGAGGCCTGGAGCAAAGGAAGTGGTGCTATGTTCCCTTTTTACTGACAATGGTGATGATAAAGATTATTAGTTTAGGTAACTTTGTGACTACCATGGAGAGATCACAAAATGAAAACATTAAATTTAAAGCCTTGTACTCCCAATTCAAGTTATGGGTGGAGAATCAGAAAGCTTCTATATTGTTGCGAAAGGAATCCCTTATCATTTTAAACTGCAAGCCAGACATGGCCAAGGTTCAGATCCAGAACCTGACTGTACTAGTTACAGTGTTGTAAAGTCATTTAATCTCAATCTTGCCAGGTCTGTTAGGCTAAATTAAAATAAATAGGACATAGTGGAATCCTGAGACTTGGGATAGGGACAAATTTGGGCATACCCAAGTATGGTTGAGAATTTTTAACTGAAATTACGATAAAATCTTCCTTACTTATGGAAACAGATCTGTTTCCATCTCAATAAGAGAACCAGACTTTCCTAACAGAGGTTTTTCAAGGACTTCAAATAGGGATCATCTTTCATAGGGAGATTCATATTTGTCTTCAGGACCTACACTCAATATATATTATTGCCTCTAGACCCACAAATAGACATGTTTCAGCAGAGTCCCAGTGATATATGTGGTCCATCCAAGAAGGAAATAGTGTGGACACTGAAGTCCTACAGAGTCTTGCCTATGCGAATCTGTAAGCACTGAAGGAGTGTGTATGGAAATGGTTTCTAAGGATATTGGTCCGAAAAGTTGGCTTAAACCTATGTTATTGGTGTATGACTCATCTGGAATTTGTGATTTATATTGTTTAGCTCAAGGCATGTGACTGTGGGACTGGCCTTAAACGTGACGTAAAGGGAACGGAGCTGGTGTCATTTCCCAAACTAGAGGAAAGTTTTTGAAAATCCAAGGAGATGGGAATGTTGGGAATAGAACTCTTACGTGTAATTTGTTCAGTCACATCCTAACTCTAGGAAAGACAATGAATAGTCCCTTGATGAGGAAAAAAATCAACATCTGTAAAGAGTTTTCTAGAGTCTGTCCTCTCGAGGCCAGTGATGATTATGGACATGCCAGTATGTGACTAGGTTCCCCAATTATTATGAGAATAATTGGTAGAAGGTGGTAACACTTCACCATGGGTGGCCAAATTTTCACAAACAATTAACTGAGTTGAATGTGGAATGTTTTGACTCTCAGGCTTCCATATTGGTGAGTAACCAGTTGATCAAGGGAACGAATTCTGTGTATGAAATGAAAGGGTAGCCTCTACTTATGTAAATAGATAAATTCCAGATCCAGTTGGAAGAAATTGGACTCAGGTCAGGTCTCCATAATGGTGATGATTCATAACTCCTTACTCAGTTTGCAGACTCAGAGTTACTTAATTAAGAAGGAGTTTGGGGCACCTGGGTGGCTCAGTGGGTTAAAGCCTCTGCCTTCGGCTCAGGTCATGATCCCAAGTTTCTGGGATCGAGCCCCGTTATCGGGCTCTCTGCTCTGCGGGGAGCCTGCTTCCCCCTCTCTCTCTGCCTGCCTCTCTGCCTACTTGTGATCTGTCTGTCAAAAAAATAAAATCTTAAAAAAAAAAAAAAAAAAAAAAGGAGTTTGATCCCTTGCAGTGCGGACAGAAGTATATGGTGTAATTCTACCTCTAAGTCTTTGTGATGTGGCCATATATTAGGGTGTGTGCACTGGAAAAAGAAAAAATTTCAAGTTTTCTGGAGGATATTAGGTATTGAATTGAAAAAAAAAAAACTAGTTCTTAACTATCCCACTTTCCCATTTACCACATGGCCACTGATAAATTTGTGGCTTGTAGATATTAGATGACAGAAAAGTATCTTGGCCAGAATCCATCTCTGTGTATATCCAAATGGTACCACAGAAATCTCTGTGGTTATTTCCCTAGTTTGAGTATGTACAGTAGAAATCTGTTATCTATCTATCTATCTATCTGTTATCTATCTTTATTTACCTAACAACTGGCAGAATTCCCACATTGGTTCCCTGTCCATGAAATAACGGCTGTTACGGAGAAAAGACCAAACTCACATTCCTGGCCCTAACCCCTTGCCATGATAGTATACTATAAAGCAACTTTACTTGAAAGGAAGCACAGAAATTATTGTCACTGTCAAAGACTTGAACATTGTACAAGTATTTATTCCTGTCACACCTTTACTTAAATTGCCTTTTTGACCAAGCCAATGACATAGAGATCTTGGGGAATGACTAGATGATCTTAAATCAGATGGTGTCTTGATTTGATTTCTTGCAAAAATCTGAGACAAGGATTTGAGTACAGTTTATAGGAAAAGTGATCTCAGGAAGCACAAATATGGGCATGGGGAGTCAGATAGGGAACTTTGTATTTTAATGTGCATTTATGGGATGGGTTTATTGCAATGGAAAACTGGGGCCTAATTCTTTTGGGAGTTCTTTGAGGACCATATAACAATTGTCCAACAAGGGATTGGGAAGCTGGCATGTTTACCACTGATCTCAGTTCTTTACTGGTTGAGATTTGCCTTTGCTAACCGTGTATCTGGCATTTTGAGGCTGAATTTTGCTTGGACTGAGCCAGTTCTTGTGTTCCAAAGTAAAGCAGTCAAGCCAAGAAGCAGAAAAATACATGTGTTCAGCTCAAAAGTCATTAGTGTCCGTTATAGTCCATGGCTACATGTAAACTGAGACGGTGGGTAAGAGAATAACAATCTGGGGTATAAACATCATCTGCTGTAGGTAAGGATGATAATAAGACTTCCTGACCCCTGGTATGGAGCTATTAACATGGCAGATAGTTCATTTCTATTTTAATCACAGACACTCTGGATATGACTAAATATACTGCTTTCAAGACTCTCTCTTCTTTCCCCCCTCAATGACAGTTCTGTCACTCCCCTGTGCCAGGTGGATATGTATAATAATCTCTTCAATTTGTTTAGTCTTTAAAAAAAGAAAAAGACAAAAACTAAAACTGCCTCTGACTTTTAGCATCTTTTGTTCTTCACCTTACAAAATACATCAGCAAATAGTAAAGCATCCAGATTTCTGAAGCAAGGAATGAATTATCTAACTACCATGATTGAAAAACAGCATACACAGGTTATTATTTTTTTAAGTAGGCTCCATGCCCAGCATGGAGCTCAAAACAGGGCTTGAACTCATGACCCTGAGATCAAGACCTGAGCTGAGATCAGTAGTGGACTGAGCCACCCAAGCACCACTACACAGGTTAATATTTTAAATGTATACTACTATACATTTTCTCCCAGTGTTCTCCTAGTATGATTTTCACTGTTCCCTCATACTGTTCCCTCAAGATTTGGCTGGGCATGTTTCTCACATATGAATAGTAAATGAACACAAAAGCCTCCAGTAAGAACAAGAAAATCTCACCTAGCTGAAACTTGGGAACATATTCAAGAGTTTTATTTATACAGAATGTAATAAAAATTGTCACTTTTTAAATGTTTGCTGTATTCTAGGCATTGTGTTAAGCAGTTTGCATACAACTAGCTCATTAATCCTCATAGAAATTCTGTGATGCAAGTGTGTTATCCCCATTTTAAAGTCTAGGAAACTGAGACTCAGAAGGGTCAAGTAGTTTGTCTAGGGTCACATAATTGGAAAGTGGCAGTATAGGGTCTTGGACCAAGTTCTCAGCCTCTAGAATCATGTTTTCTTATACTATTACATACCTGTGCAAATGCCCAGGAGTTGAGGAGACTAACTATTGGTACCAAAACTCAAGAGACTCCTCTTTAGATGGTGGCATAGTGATGAAAAGCTTAGGGGAAGCTTGTTGAAGTATATGGGTAGTACTCATTATGTGTATATGTTTGTGTGTATGTGTTTGTGTGTGTAGATGCCCACATTTGTGAGAGAGAGGGCATAGTCAAACCACAGAAGTTGTCTGAGACATGGGCTAGAATTCAGACATGGAAATATATTCCTTTTGCCTACTGTTTCTCTGTCGCTGACATTAGGGTTGCTGGCAGTGTAGGCAAAACTGAGGCCAGGCAGATTTCCATCCTCTTCACTCTGCCTTGGAAGGTCTTGGGATACTCTTTTAAAGAGAAGAAAGAACGGATCCAAGAGACACTGATACAGGTTAATGGAAGCCAGGATTCCACAGGGAGTAACCAAGCATTCTCCAAATTCATCCAGTATAGCACATCCCACATAAAGAATGAGAAATGTATTAGGCATTTAGAAATAGGCAGAATATACATCAACTGTATGTAGTTTGAATAAATGTTCTTGGATGAAACATTAATATTATAAAGAGGTTAAGTCTTCCAAAATTAATTTATAAATACAGTCCAGTGTCAGTTAACAGTGGTGAGAGAAGGATTTCTGGTTATGTTAGTAAGAGGTAAATGGATAATGCCAAGAAAAGAAATAAATAAATTGGCCATAATATTCAAAAACAATCATTTCAAGGCACAGGAAATTGAGCAGAAGTGGTCAAAAAATTGGAAATGCTTAGTCTTGAAAAATCACAGGAACTTTGGGTCAGAACATTGTGTGTGTGTGTGTGTGTGTGTGTGTGTGTGTGTGTCCTTTTGAGTGGGGCTGTTACATTCATATGACCCAAACTCTACCCGATGTCTGCTTACCCCCAAGTTTGGTTGGTGAGAATAGCAATTTTACTAGCATGTAGCTTACCATGAAACCCAGAAACTTTGCTGAGGTGGGCTAAAGTCTGGAGGTAGAAGGCAAAAACACATGGTTTTCTGGGCTAAAAAAAAGAAATAGATTTGGAGCAAACAGTAAAAACCAGTGTCTTTGATATCCTAATGCTGTAGGCCCTATTGAGGAGAATAGCAGATCAACCTGCTGTTTTTTAATAAGGAGATTCTAGAAATGAAAGAGCCATGGGAAGGCTGGTTTAAGCTTTCCACACATTCCAGTTGAACTGGAAAACTAAGCATGTACAAGAAAGAACTAAGTGATGGCAATGGAAAGTGAAGGCCAAGGGAGATATGAAAAGTGGCTCCAACTTTGACTATATTCCCCAACCCATTCACAACTCACTTGGCCAAGTGAGGAAACCATATAGGATTACGGGTAGTCGAGCACAATCTTTGCCAAAATCATTGGCCAATCACATATGCAGACACAGAGGGGACCACTAGGAAGACTGGTTACACAGTAAAAGTAAGTTTTTTTGTTTTTTTTTTTTTGGTAAAAGTAACTGAGCAGAGACATTAGTATTTACATACCACAGCAGAGATAGGTTCCATAGTGTCATGCCATATTAAAACAAAACCAACAATCTTCAGAAAAATAAAACACAGTCCAGTGTTTTTATAATATGATGTATTCTAAAATGTCTATTTTCAGCAAAAACAACAACAAAATACTAGTGTGCAGATAAAAAGGAAAGTGTGACCCATACTGAAGGAAAAAAAAAGCTAACAGAAACTGAATTAAAGAAAAACATATGAAAATGACCCAATAAATAGGAGAGCTTAATAGGAAAATAAAAATGATAAAAAAGGATAACATAGAATATATAGAGTTGAAAACTGAAACAACCAAAATGGAAAGTGTAGTGGTAGATGGACTCAAGAAAAAATTATAACAAATAGTCAATGAATTTTTGAAGATAGAGCACTAGAGATTTCCAACCCAGAAAATACAGAAAAACAATTGAAAGAGAATGAACAGAATCTTAGAAACTTGTCATACAGTCTTAGGCATCAGTCCCAGCAAGAGAAAAGTAATTAAATGGTGCTGGAAGAACTATTGAGGAAAAAATGTCTGAAAATTAAAAGTTGATTTTAAAAAATTAACTTATCAATTCAAGAAGCTGAAAGAATCTCTAGTAGGAAAAACATAAAGAAACTGACTTCTAGACCAATCACAGCCATGGTACTAAAAGGCAAAAATAAAGAAACCGTTATTAACCTGTGTTTCCGCCTCAGGAAACCACAAAAAGAAAGAAAAATCAAGGAAAGAATCAAGATCAGACCATAAGTCAATGAAATAGAAAACAAAATGTTTTAAAGAAAATGAGTGAAAACAAAAGATGTTTCTGGAGAAAGATCAATAAAATGGGTAATTTTTGAGCTAGCTCAAAGGAAAAAAAGAAAGAATGTGTGAATTATCACCAGAAATGAAAGAGTGGACTTCTCTAGAAACTCTATCCCAATTAAAAGATGAAGGAAACATTATCAACAACTTTATCCCAACATATTACATAGATGAAATGGGTAGATTCCTAGAAAGACACAAGCTAGCCAGATCAGGTTTTTTTTTTGTTTTTTTTTATAATTTTTAAAAAAATTTTTAATAATCATATAATGTATTATTAGCTCCAGGGGTACAGGTCTGTGAATCGCCAGGTTTACACACTTCACAGCACTCACCATAGCACATACCCTCCCCAATGTCCATAACCCCACCACCCTCTCCCTACCCCACTCCCCCAGTAACCCTCAGTTTGTTTTGTGAGATTAAGAGTCTCTTATGGTTTTTCTCCCTCCCAATCCCATCTTCTTTCATTTATTCTTTTCCTACCCCCCAAACCCAGCACATTGCATCTCCACTTACTCATCAGATCAGTTTTTTTTTTTTAAAAAAAAAAAAACTTCCGTCAGGCAAAAATGTTGAATGTTTATTATAAACATTAATTGAAAGAAAAAAAAAAAAAAAGCACCACGAAGCAAAATGACTCCATTGGTGAATTTTGTCAAAAGGAAAAAATAATAACAATCCTGTATACATTTCTTCAGATTTAGAGAAGGGACAATTTCCTAATTCATTTATGAGACCAGTTTTAAAGTTAGCAAAAGATCACAAGAAAGTGACATCATATATATTGCATCAACACTGATGCAAACATTTTTAAAAAAAATATTAGCAAACTAAGTCAAAAATTTAGAAAAAGAACTATTCATCATGACCAAATGTGATTTATTTCAGGAATATAAGTTTGTTTTCTTTTTTTAAACATCTGAGAATAAATTTAGAGGATATACCATATTAGTGAAATGAAGATTAAAAGCCATATAATAGATATCAAGAAAGCGTTTGACAAAATCCAGTATTCATTCATAGTAAAACCTCAAAAAATATGAATAGAAGGAAATAGTTGAGAGAAAATTGTCCATAAGTCTCTTGTGTATTTGTGTGTCTTACAAGCAATGTACTGATAATTCTTTTGTCTGGGACTATCTTCCCAAGGATGCTTGCTTATAGCACATATTTAAAAAACAGACAAAGTGTCTCTTTCCAGAATAAATAATGGACATCCTTACATGTTTGATAAGGACAATGTCTACCTCTGGAGCACAAGGAATGCATACTTAAACTGCCTTTTATAAAAGATTAGGGTCTTCTAAGATAAATTTTCTCCTTAGTAACACAACCCACTGAATGTGCATGTATAACTTGGCTCTGTTTAAATGACATTGTGGAAATTAGGTCTCAAGGAACTAGTGCAAAAAATGCTGATACTTTAATAGCAGCTAAGGATGTAAGTTAAAATATTTTGTCTTTGAGGGTGCCTGGGTGGCTCAGTGGGTTAAAGCCTCTGCCTTTGGCTCAGGTCATGATCCTGGGGTCTTGGGATACAGCCAAGCATCAGGCTCTCTGCTCAGCAGAGAGCTTCCTCTCTCTCTGCCTACTTGTGATCTCTGTCTGTCAAATAAATAAATAAAATATTAAAAAAAAAAAATATATATATATATATTTTTTGTCTTTGATTCAGAAGTCTTATGCTTTCTCCCAGCATCCATTAATCTGTGGCAGGCTAACTTATTAGCTTGAAAATTTGCTAAAATCTTAGACTCTGCAATTCTTCAAAGAAATTTCCTCCATTTGATAAAGTATACCTAACAATAACCTACATCTACCATTATGCTTAATGCTGAAAGACTTCTTTTCCTCTAAGATCATGAACAAGCCAAAGGTGTTGTTGTTACCACTTCTACTTAATATTATCCCTGAGATTGTAGTCAGTACAATAAGGAAGAGGAAAAAAAGAGGCATAAAGTTTAGAAAGGAAGAAGCAAAACTTTCCTTATTTTGAGATAACTTGATTTCTATGTAGAATGTCCCACAGAATGTCAAAGACATTCTCATAGTTTTGTGGAAATGAAAAAGACATTCAAAACAACTTTGAAATAGAACAGTAGAATCATGGACTTGTATTATTTCAACTCGTCTTTTTATAGACCTAAAATAATCAAGTATAGCAAAGACAAATTAATCAATGAAACAAAAGAGATAACTCAGAATTTCTAGTCATTCCTTCTTCTTAAACTTGACATTTTTCCTTGTTTTTATATTCACAGCTAAGATTTATTTGAAAAGATATAAAGCAAGATCAACGAAGGGAAGAGATACACGGGGTAAAATCCAGAGGAATCCTCACATGAGCTTTCATGAATCCTCTCCAGCTGGAGTCACACAGACCTGTGCAATGTCTGAAGTATGTCAGGTGATTTTTTCATGGTTAGACCATAGTTACGGGTTTTGGGGAATACCACAAAGGTAGTACCTTCTCATTGCAGGATATCAGATTGTATATCATAATGACATGATCATATGTTTTCTTCTCTCTTACTATCAAAGAATGTCCTAACTCTTTAATTATGCTAATATTATTTTGTATTTCTCAGTAACATTTGGAAAATTTTTGATTTTGAGGATTTCCTCATATAACAAATATTTTAATAAGTTTATTTCTGTGTAACTAATACTTTTATTGCTTTCTTATTTCATTTTATGTGTTAACAGATTATTATATGTCTAAAGGAAAAACACAGATTTTTGCATATTTACTCTTTATTGAGCTACTGGACTGTCTTACAGTTTATGGTGGTTCTTAATTGATTATTTTAATATTACAAATTACTACATACAATAAAAATTAATAGGTTATAACATTGCCACATGGCAAAATATTATATGTCTTTAAAACAATTTGGAATACTATTTTAATACACAGAGAAGCTATTATGTTAAGTAAACAAAGCAAAACAGAAAATGATGGATTTCAACTAGGGTTAAATTTACTTGGGATGCTTACTAACAATGTAGACTACTGTCCTCACCATCCCAAAACTACTGAATAATAAATTAAGGGGGCAAGACCCAGAATTCTGCATTATTAATAAATACTCCTGGTCATTCTGACATGCATAGATAATGCACAATAAAATCTGATTATATAATAAGACACATATATAAGAAAATCTGTATAGTAGAGAATTCAGTAATGATTTTCATAAATTCTTTTAGTCTCTTATCATCATACTATCTCTCAATTTAAAAGAAGATTTGACAGGATCCCATCATAGTATAAGGAATTCATCAAATAAATTACTTGTGCTTCATTTTTAGCAGGAAATTAATAGGTCTTTTAAATGTTTATTTTAAGAAGCCATTTAAGGTTGTGGTGTTTTATAATATTTTTAAAATGATTGTGGTTTTGTTAATGTGAGAAAGACACCGACACTGTGGAAGTAGGACTGTCTTATTGGTTTAGAGGAATCAATAATGACTCACTTGAAAAAATCAGGATTATCTAAAAATTCAGGAGGTCCAGTGGAAGGTGAGAATATGACTCCTTTTGTACAAAAATCTTGAAGAATTTTGAGACAGCAACACACAGCATTAAACTAAGTACAGGGCATTTCGTAGCATAGGTTCCTTTGTGACTCTCCAGGTTGCACACTCATAAAGCTGCTCTGCAGTTAATATTCTAAGAGCAAGTTATAACCTAAAAAAAATAAAGAATTACAGTTTCAGCTTTTGTAGTCACAGCTTACTCACTATCATTTGTTTTTTAAACTGTTATGCATGGAGTTCTGAACAAGATTGCAAATGGTAAGTCTTTATAACATATTCATTTTTCGAACATTCTTCCCTCAGGTGACCTAAATGACTGTATTTCTTTTTCAAACGTAAAACATTTCTTGCTTAGTGATTTAAATTCATCCCATGGAAATGTCCTTGCTTCTGTAAATAATTTTTAAAAAATATTTAATGTGTCTGTATAGTAAAATCTTAGTAAATAATAAACAAATATATATGAGGGTAATGGTTAATGTGTATTTTAGAATGCTTAGAAAGATAAAAGCAATTTTTAGCCAGTTGCTGTTGCTTTAAAAAAAAAAAAATTCAATTATTCTAGGAAACAAAGACTGTTTTTATCTTTCAGGAATATTCATCCTAAGAGGTTAAAAGGTTTGAGCCTTAGAACAATTTAAACTGTCTCAAGTTTCTTTCACTATAGGATTCCTTCCAGTGGAGGGAGAAATTCTTTCTTCTTCACTATAATGTCATTAGTAAAGCTTTCTCATTTGAACTCTTTTACCACTAGTCATAAATCCTGGCATCTTTTGAGTAATAGGGGAAAGGGCTTTTTAAATGTGTGAGTTATGTCTTTTTGTAGTTCTTCTGAATTATCTGTCTTCAAAAAATTAGAAAATGAGGCCTTGGTTCACAAAAAAATGTACTCTCTCACACCCCACACCCATACATCCTCCCACCCCTGCTCCCATGCACATTCAATGTGAGACTAGCATAGTCTGATTTTTAACTGTAAGTGTTATTATTCTAATGGAAATGTACAGTGGAATAATTTACATTGTCTTAAGTCACATCAGTAAGTTCTCAATGTTAATAAAATCTCTGTGGTCTTGGGGCAGTGTATTATAGCCCATTCTGGCTCTCTACTAAGGATTTAATTTAGCAATCGGAGTATCTTTTGTGGATTTGTTATTCTTTCTGTTTTTGTTTTCCATTGAATGTAGTAATATGAGAAACAAAGATATATATTGAGCAAAAATAATTTGTAAAATTAATTCTACAATCATGCAATTGTATCTACATAGGCAGGAAGAACTAACATTTGTTAGTCAATTCAAATAGCATTAAAACTTCCTTATAGTTCTGTGAAATTCGTATCATTCCCATTATACTGAAGAGGAAGCAGACTCACAGAGGACAACAGGACCTTAGGTAAAGCAAAATTACTTCCCTTAACCTTATTCTTCAGCCTCCAAATCCCAGGATTATTCCCCATATGCCATAGAAGATCAGCATAGAAGTATATAATGCACTATATTTTTCCCTCTCCATTTGTTCAGTCCCCAATATCTGCATATATTTCCCTAGTTCCATCACAGCTCCTCATTTTCACATTTCTGCCCAAAGAGGAATTGGGTAGTTCACCTTAGTTATTTTCAAACTCATAGTCTTGCTATTTATTTGTGCCCATTAACTATTCTTAGTACATTCAAAATCCAAGTCAAGTTTAATTCTAGAATTATTCTTTAAATCTAAACTACATGGAGTTCTGTTAAACTTAAGAACATGATTTGTATTAGGTACTGAGGTGGCAGTCAGTTATTTTGGAAGGGAAATAACTTTAGAGGCAGAGAAACCTGGGTTTATGACATAAGTGATATGATATTTTAAAGATACTATATTTCAGCTTTCTTAAATATAGTGTCTGTAGACCATTAATGGAGGTAATAGCTACCACATAGTTTTATGAAGATTAAATAAAAAACTATGTCTAAAGTATTAAACAGTCATTAGCACATGGAAAGTCATTAGAAATATTATTTTCCTTTTAATTTTTTGTTGTTGTTGTATATCTGTGAAGTCTTACCATCTGTAATCAACCCAATTAATACATTCAGATTGCCTGCTATCTTAATCTAGCATTTTAACAATTGATGTTCACCAAATGATACAGAACGCCACTAGTTCCTGGAGGATATTTCAAATAAAGGTAAATTTACATGTGTGTTTTACAACAATCTTCCTTTTAAAACTTCCTGTAGCAGTGTTAGTCTTCTGGTCAAATCAGAACAATGTGCATATTTTGTTGGGCCTGATAGTGTTTTAAAATTTTTTGATCAATGACCAACATTTAAAAATCAAGATATTTCTGATTTATCTTAAAACATTTGAAAAATTTGTAATATTGGTGGTGTATTTCTTTTGGGCAGAAATCAGCCAGAATTCCTAAGTAGCTGCCCCCCTGGTTTGGGACATCCCTTCTCCATTTCTCTGTGTTCCCATTTCCTCCTATTTCCCTCTGTCCAAGCATGTTCATTCAATTACTTGCTAGGTGATTAGTACTTCCCTCTGAATCCACGCTAGCAGAATTATTAAATTCAAAAGCCTAATAACAGTCTGCTTAATGCAATCTAGACTTTTTCTGTCATGTCCTTTAATATTCTTTCAGTCTCTTCCCACTGTCCAATACTAAAGCCATATTCACATTTTTTAGGTATTTGTTATGGTTGGCACTCTACTTTCAGTTACTTAAATCTGCATTATTTTTCTGTTGCTGTTATAACAATTTTTTATCACAAGTTTTGTGGCTTAAAACAAGATAAATTTATTATGTTTCAGCTTTATAGAAATCAGAACTCTGAAATTTGGACTAAAATCATGTTCTCAACTGATTTGTATTCCTTCTGGGAGCTCTAGAGGAAAATCCATTTCCTTTCATTTTCCTGCTTCTACAATTTTCTCTCATTCTTTGGGTCATTTGCCTCTTTCCAGTAATCAGATGACTTCAACCTGTTTCCTTTATCATATCCTCTCAGACTCATATCCTTCTGTCTCCCTCTTATAAGGATCCAGAGTAATCTCCCCATCTCAAAACCCTTAATGTAGTCATATCCCTTTTGCTATGTAAAATAACATATTTACAGGTTCTGGGGATTCATTTGTGTACCTCCTTAAGGGTTATTATTCTGCCTACTACACCTTTTTAAAGTGATTCAACCCTTAGTGCCCGACCATTCATGGTAAGAGTCATATTATTTGACCCTTCAAGAAGGTGAGGTCTGGTGGCCTGTCCCTAAAACAGTCTTGGTTCTGCAGCCAAGTGTCTTCAGAAAGTGTCTTCCTCCGGTGGCTCAATAACTTAGGGTTCAGTTCTTTGTGTATCCATTATCTGCCTCCATCATAATGCAGAGTATCTTCCTGAAATAGTTAGAAATCACCACCTTTAACTTTATTGCTAGGAATCCTCTACTTTTCTGAGAAAGAAGGAGAGGCAGCATTATAACTTGCCTGTTTTGTTTGTTTGTTTGTTTGTTTGTTTGTTTTTTCAATGATGTTCTATGAAAGGAATTCTTCTGTGGAGATCCTCTCATCTAGAGAGGGAAATATAACCCAGCTCAAAAACCCACCTGTACGGATGCCTGGGTGACTCGGTCAGTTAAGTGTCAACCTTCAGCTCAGGTCATGATCCCAGGGTCCTTGGATCCAGTTCATTATGAGCTCCTTGCTCAGCAGGGAGCCTGCTTCTGCCTCTGCCTGCCACTCCCCTGCTTGTGGTCTCATTCTCTATCTCTGAGAAATAAATAAGTAAAGTCTTTAAAAAAAGAAAAAACCCACCTATAAAAATAAAAGTCTTTAAAATAAAACTGATACACAGCTCCATTAATGAAAGTACTTTCTTATAATATGTCATAAGGGTAAAATACATTGCAGGAAGCATGTATAGGAAGGTGTGAGAATGCATTCATGTTATGCTTGCTAAAACCTCTTGAGAGAGGCTTTGCCTGCGTCTCATTGACTTGGGGTGATCATTATCTTTCTGAATCTAAGAATTCCATTCCATGAGCCATTCTCTCAGCCTCACTCTTGTCTTGACCTAACTTCAAAGAATAGTCAATTAAGGGAATATGATTGAAGAAATCTTCTTCAAAACCATTTATACTAACCCATAGCTGAGAGAACCAAGACTATATGCCACCTTTATATAAATCAACCAACATTAGTTTCTAGAAATTTTTAAATTATATACAAGTTTTCAGAAGCATTAATTTTTTCAGTCATCCTAATGAAAAGCTAATGAAGTATAGATTTCTTTGTCACTATCAGAAGTTTTATATTTAATGGCTAATGACCACATTAATAAGTAATTTACTTAAATTTAACTTTTAGTTGTTAGAGTATAAAACAGGAAAACAGCAGCATTACTGAAAAACACATTGTCATTTTTTTTCAATGCTATTGTATTTTGTAATTACTGTTACCTCCCAGGTGTTTATCTCCCAAGTCCTCATTGATGCCTTTATTTACTTTTAGATATGGTAAAGTCCATGAAATTAGGTACTTAATCTTCTAGAATCTGAATTTCCAATCTTCATTCTTCCCAATGCAGGTCTTCCTATTGATCACCTGAATGTCTGGCCAAACAACTATGATAAAAACCAGATTAAAAACCAGATTTTTAGAAAGGAAATGTAAGTTAATCTATAGTTTTCTTTCCAAAAATCTGATTTTTTAAGCACATTTTACACTGATTGTAAAATTGTTTTAGTTATTATAACTACTTAGGAAATGTAAACATCAGGAACTTTCCCATTTTCTATTGTTTAGTACATATCTTGCACTGTAACATCAGCTCATTAAGATGGAGAAGATAGGAGAAAATAACTTTTTCTGCCAGCAGTCGAGCAGAACCTTAATTTGCTGTTACATACTATTATACATCAGAGAATATCAGGATATAAGAGACTGATTTTACTACTGAAGAGAAGAATCTGGATGACAATCTAAAGATGAGAAAGATAAGTAAAGCTAAGGCTGCCTTACCTTACCCCTGAAAATATTTACGAAGCTACTTAGAAAAAATGTATCCTTTCTTCTAAGGGAAAATAATTAACACAATTAATCATGTTCTTTTTATAGCCTATGGATACAGTTTTCTAGTCTAATCTTTGTTCATTTAAAACTGTTTTAAAGTTTTTAATATAAAAGTATCTACTAAATGTTAAGTAGAAAAGGGAAAAAATAAAAACCTGTTCAGGATTATTTCAAGTGTGTGTTCTTATTAATATTATAATATTATAAAATTGTAGAAATAATGAAATTGTTCTTGATCTAGGCATGGGATGAACCAAAAAGCAATGTATCTTCTGTAGTGTAGAATGGTCACAACTACCCAAAGTCCAAAACTGAATGAAAAATAAAACCATATCTTAAGACAGTTTGGGAGAACTTCCAGAGTTATTGTCATTTGCTCCATATAATGAGGGGATAATTAACCTTAAGGACACACATAGAATAATAACAGCATCACCTGAAAAGGCTAGATTTTTTTTTAATTTAAATTTTAGTTAGTGAATATAGAGTACAGTGTTGGTTTCTAGAGTAGAATTCAGTGGTTCATCACTTCCATACAATACCCAGTGCTCATCCATAAATGCCCTCCTTACTGCCCATACCCCATCTATCCCATTCCCCATCTACCTCCCTCCAGAAACCCTCAGTTTTTCTTAATCATTAAGACTGTCTCTCTTTCCCCCACCTTTCCATATGATCATCTGTTTTGTTTCTTAAATTCCACATGTGAGTGAGATCATATGGTACTTGTCCCTAAGTGACTTATTTCACTTTTCATAGTGCCCCCTGGCTCCATCCCCGTTGTTGCAAATGGCAAGTTTTCATTCTTTTTTATGGCTGAGTAATATTCCATTGTGTGTGTGTATGTGTGTGTGTGTGTGTGTGTATGAGACATATTCTTTATCCATTCATCAGTCATTGGACATGTGGGTTCTTTCCATAGTTTGGCTATTGTTGATAATGCTGCTATAAACATTAGGGTACATGTATCCCTTCAAATCTGTATTTTTGTATCTTTTGGGTAAATACCTAGCAGAGCAATTGCTGGATCATAGGGTATTTCTCTTTTTAACTTTTTGAGGAACCTCCAAACTGTTCCTCAGAGTGGCCATACCCATTTGCATTCCCACCAGCAGTGCAAAAAGGTTTCCCTTTCTCTACATCCTTGCCAATACCTCTTGTTTTTTTGTTAATTTTATCCATTCTGACAGGTGTGAGGTAGTAGATTCATATTTCCCTAATGATCTGTGATACTGAGCATCCTTTTATGTGTCTGTTAATCACCTGGATGTCTTCTTTGGAAAAGTGTCTATTCATGTAAAGAAATGAGATATTTGATATATATGAATACATTAAGAATTAATTAGCAAATGAAACTTTACAAATTTTGTTAGGGACATGAAAGATACTATTAGTTTTCCATATAGTAAAGCCAAAGGAGATGTCTTTCTATTTAAAATAAAAATAACAATAATTTTGAGAGTAGATTTACAATATTACTTTAAGCATAAAGAAGTTCTGGTGTTTTAGCATTCCTTTGTATTTTTGGATCTCTTTTCTATTTTAGCATTCCTTTGTATTTTTGGATTGTATTTTCTATTCATTTTCATCCAACCCAGTGCTGCCCCATAGGGATGACATTAATAGTTGTTTTGTTTGTTTCCTCTTGCTTCCAGATAGGTTTTGTCAAGGAGAATAAGGGGAGGGTCGCATGCAGGAGATAAGAGGGAAGGAACGATATCCGCATATTTTTTCTCTTGGGTCTTTCTCTTCAGTCCTGTTATGTTAGTTATATGTCCCCACCAAAATATCTTAGCCTCATACCCTCTCTATCCAGCCCTCTCTTTATTCATATTGTAGTTACCTTCCTTCCCTTTACATTTCACGTCTAAGAGTGATACTGGTCTTTACTATTGCTAGCCTACTTGCCCAAGTATGAGATTCTTTTTTCTTTATCTGTTGGCTATGACTGTAATACACATTCTATTAAACTGCCTTCATGTTATCTCGAGTATTCCGTATATTTCCTCCTAAGACTCAGTCTGAAATGTCAAGTATGTGTCTATATGGCCTTAGTTAAAAGACATGACTCTCTTTAATTGTCTGAGTCACCAGATCAGAAATTTCCAAGAACAAGAATTGAACTGATAAGAAGTTACTCCCCAATTTTCATTATGTAAATATTTCTACATGTTTATAGTCTAAATAAGAGTATTTGTATACATATAGTATGACCGACTTCCAAATATTCCAAAACCCCTGTGAATGATGGTCTGATCATTATCACTGGGATAATAATAATTCTTGGCATTTATGTATTAATTTATAAAGAGTTTGCATGTATCCCATATCATTTTGATTCTTTTCAACAACTCTCAATAGTATTATTAAGGAAGGAAATCTATTGAGAGAATTGTTTCCTCTCAAAGTTCATCCGGCTAGTAACTATTAAAGCCAGGTCTCAAACCAGGTTTTTCTGATTAGATGTTTAATGTTTTTGTCTTTAGTATACAAACATGAATGTTTTCTGAAATGTCAAAGGAGCTAGAAAATAGCAATATGGATGATGTGGTCATATCAGCCATAGTGAATCAGAGTCTTATGTTAATTAAGTTACATGTTATGTTACTTATATTCCATGTAGTCCTCTAATCTAGTATTTTGAAATTCAAGCCTTTTTTATGAGCTAGATAATAAAAAAATGCACCAAAACTCTTTGGGAGAGTTAATAGGCTTTTGACTGATAGGTAGTAATACTCTGAATATGATAAGTAAGAAGCCACATGAATTAACTAAATTATTTTATTCAGAAATATCTGAGTTATTTATTCAGATACTGAGTTCTGTTGAATATTTGTCAAGGAAATGACCAATGTCAGCAATTATTCTGTGAAATCCCTTAGAGTCAATGAAACACTGTAATAAAAAAAGAAAAGGTCTGTGTCACATTTAAATAAATATATGCCCTTAATGAGTCTGAAAATATATTTCATTGCCTTATATGAGAAAATTAAAATTATATATTTTTAAATTCAAAATTATTTACATGATTATATATAAATTGTAATATATACCAACGTATTAATGACTTTAATAGTAAGATTCTCATGGAAGTGTGTTAGAGAAAGCCTTTTTCCTGTATCTAGAGATACCCTTCTCTTCCTAATACCACCCCTCCATGAATTAAAAGATTGAAACTCACAGGAAAAAAAAAAAATAGGGCATTAAAGAACAGAGAACTTTGGTCCCATACTGCTTGCCAGAAGGGATACTGCTAACACATCAGGAGTTGCAAGAAAAGGTACGGGGAGGGTTGCACAAATAGTACTTTCTAGAGTGAATAGTCATGTGTGTCTTCCATCAGTTCAGAGATTAAAAGGTTGGAAAAAACTACCTTAATCAAGACTTGCTGCACTGGATGAATGCATACTAGGTCCTGAGAATCAAGCTAGGAAGAAGCTATACCTGTGAACTTGTCCTTCAGGCAAATATTTGGAAAACTTTGGCAACATCAGACTGTGGAGCTATTCATTGTCAGTATTTTAAATGTGAAAGTTTATCGTACAAGGTATTTGGACAATAAAACATGTTACAACATAACATATACATAAACTTTCCACTTACTAGTTATGCTATATGGCATCTCAATGATTTGCAGCGTACGTGAAAGACCATGAACATAATATTACTTTGCTTTAATTGAAACTGCTGATACCTATTCCAAGTGACCTATGACTAATTCCAAGGACATATTAACTTAGCCTACTAGCAAAATCATATGTAGATAAAAATTACCTTATTTAAAAGTCAGTATGAGTTGATTAGTGTTCCCTCAGAAAGATATGTTGAAGTCTTTAGCAGAATATAAGCGCATCTGTAAATAGTGTCATTGCAAATGTTAAGATGAGGAAACACTGCAGTATTGTGGACCCTCAATCCAATGAGACTGTGCCCTTAGAAGAAGACAGTGTGAAGATACACAAAGGCACATGAAGAGAACTTCATGTGATCACAGTGTGGCAATTAAGCACAAGGTTTGCCACCTACTGGAAGCTAGGAAGAGGCAAGGAACGATTCTACCCAGTCTCAGAAAGAGCATTTCTCTGCTGAGACCTTGGTTTGAACCTGTCACTTCCGTAACTGTGAGGGAAGAATTTCTGTTGTTTTAAGTGACCCAGTCTGTGGTATTCTGTTACAGCAGCCCTAGGAAGCAAATACAGAAGTGGAGCAACAATAATGCAAAATACAATGTAATGTGTGAAAATTACTTTAACACTTTAAAAAGGAAACATTCTAAAAACTCACAGAGAAAGTATAGTTTAAATTACATTTAAAGTATTTAAGTTCGGAATGATTAGAATAGCCTTGTTTTTCTTTTATCATTTATATCTTCATTCAAGAATATGTGGGGCTTCTTAAAAATGGGGCACACATTTATGAAAAGGAGAATCTAAGATGAAGACAAAGACAAAAAAGAAGAAAGTTGATAAGAATACAATGCTATCAGAAAACCCAAATTTCAAAGCAAAATTGAAATTCATTTTAGAGTGAAGTAGAAAGGTTATTCATACTGCTGAAAATGAGATCAATGAAATGTTTAGTCATTTAAAAATTCCCCAAGATTGAAGAAGTAATGAGAGAAGATAACGGAAAATACTAAAGGAGAGCAAATGTAACAATTGTGATTCTTCACAAGAAAAGAAGGTAGAATAATTTAACAGAATCAGTAATACCAGATATATTTCAAGAAAATAGTGTAGATATGAATAAATATTGAACTAAATCAATGCATTTAGAGAAATATTAACACATTTTTCAATATTAATTTCAGATAAAGTAGAATTTGAAGGAAGAACACTACTAAATAATGCAAAAACACTTTTTATGTAGAAAGCAGGTTTAAAATATCAAAAAACAATTACAACACAAGAATATGTAAAATAATGTTGTATTAAAATGTAAAGAAAGGAGGAGTTCCTGGATGGCTCAGTGGGTTAAAGCCTCTGCCTTCAGCTCAGGTCATGATCCCGGGGTCCTGGGATGGAGCCTGGCATCTGGCTCTCTGCTCAGAGGGAAGCCTGATTTCTCCTCTTTCACTGCCTGCCTCTCTGCCTATTTGTGATCTCTGTCTATCAAATAAATAAATAAATAAATAAATAAGTCTTTTTTAAAAAATGTAAAGAAAGGGAATTATGAATTCAGCCATCATCAGTATGAAATTTAACTTCGTAATATATATAGGTATGAAATTAAAGTGTGCAATGCTACTTTTTACAGGTATTGCAGAGCAAAAAGATCAGAACTGATATTCCTAGGAGAGGGGGAAGCCTAAATTTGTGGTCTGCATTTGACCTTGCTTGCTTTGAGGTGATTGCTAAGCTGTGGAATAGAGAGATAAAGTTCAAGGAAAGACCATTTGCTTCAGTTTGCAAAACAAATATATCTTAACCAGAGGGAGAAGTTGGAATTGGGGCCAAAAAATGCAACTGGAATTTGCAGGTCAAAGTTACTAGAAAGGTTAGAGCTCCTAGAATCTGCACTGGGGTTGCCCTCAGGTCTCTGTCCAAATCTTGAGCTATGTAGTTGTAAGACAAGACTCTCTGATTTTGAGAAAGTGAAAACTTCTGGAGTGCTTAAAATGGAAGAAATTTGAGAGGATGCACACCACTGGAGAGATGTTAGAGTTTTTTAAATCCAGCTAGAAAGGAAAGAGTTTTTTGAAAAACACTGACATTTGGTGTAGGCTCCTGAAAGACTGTTCATTAGAGTAAGGGCCGTACTGTAGAGTAAGAGCTATTACGAAGAACAAAGGGCAGAACCAAAATATTCCTAAAACCAAGCCTTAGCAAGAGATCCCCTAGTAATATAGCTGCTTACCAGAACAAAAGTCAGCATGCTTTAGAACAAGATAAGATAATCAAGAAGAAACTCTACAATGTATCTCTTATACTATCCAAGATAAAATTAAAATGTAATAGATATGCAAATAAAAAAATTGACCCTTAGCCAGAAAAGAGAAAGATAATAAAAACAGTACTCCTTGATACTTGTTAGACTTAGCAGAACTTTAAAGGACTTAATATCACTCTGTGTAAATTAAATGTAGAAAAAGTATATAGAATGTAAACAGATGAATTTAGGGGGAAAAACAGGATCTTTAAAAAGAAACAAATAGAAGTTCTAGAACTAAAGCACTCAAAATCTGAAAAAGAAATTTATTGAAAGCATTTAGATATAGACTGGCACAGTAGGAAACATCAACATATCAGTGACTCAAATTATATAAACCAAAGTGCATAAGAAAAAGAAAGACAGAAAATCACCTAAGAGCTGTGGAAAAACAATATTATAATTGATGTTTAATTAATTTTAATTAATATCCAACAAAGAGACAATGAAGTGAATGGGAATATTTTGCAACAATAATATAAAACTTTTCATAATTGTTGAACAAATCAACCCACAGATGCAAACTCCAAGCATCCTAAATACAAAAAGGGCATTAATGATGCCCAAGCCAAAACTAAGTCTGAGGCAAAATTAATGAAGACTGTTGATTCATAAATTTATGGCAAGAGAACATATCTGCCATCATTTCAGCAGAGATTCAGAAATTTTAGAAAAGAAAATAATTTTTATAGGGTAAAAAATAGTAAGTCAGTAATGAATTGACAAGCATCCTATTAAGGTGAGATTTTGGAAATAAGGAGACTTTCTAACTGATCTTGGTATATTTGTTGGTCCCCGATGGCTGCAAAACTATAGGCAGGCAGTTTGGGAACATTTCAAAAGAGGAAGGAGTATTAAGTATTAGGGGTAGAGTTTTTTCTCTGGCTAGCCATGTCCTGCAACAAGTAGAGGTTGATGAGGTACTTCTGTTTATGTCTGTGTGTGTGTGTGTGTGTTTGGGGGGGGGGGGTCAGGCTGTCATTATGGTCCTTATATGGTGATGTCTGCTGTGGGAGGCAGTTTCTTTCTTTTTTTTTTTTTTTAAAGATTTTATTTATTTATTTGACAGAGAGAGAGAGATCACAAGTAAGCAGAGCAGCAGGCAGAGAGAGAGAGGGGGAAGCAGGCTCCCTGCTGAGAAGAGAGCCTGATGCGGGGTTCGATCCCAGGACCCTGAGATCATGACCTGAGCTGAAGGCAGAGGCTTAACCCACTGAGCCACCCAGGCACCCCTGGGAGTCAGTTTCTTAATGGAACACTGGTGAAATCTAAAGTCTGGCATTTCATTAATAGTGATGTACCAATGTCAGTTTCTTAGTTTTGACAAATGTACCATGTTAATATGTTAACAACAGAGGAAAATGAATGGGAGGTATGTAGGAACTGTATATATCTCTGTAAATCTATAATCATGACAAAATATAAAGTGTATTTTTAAAAAAATGTCCTTGTTCTTGCTTCAGCCAAGTGAAGCAAAAGAAGTACATTAAATTACTCATTGCTACCATGTACTCTTTTACTTATGTCATAAAAGACAGGTATAGGACTTTGGAGTGTGCAAGACAAATGCCACCCAACAATGAAGAGGATGAGTTTATTGTAGCTACTGCAATCAGGACAATATTGGTCAATGCAAAGGATCCTCTTAAAGAAAAGAAAAGGAATGTGGGATTTTGCAGTGGAAGGTAAACAGGGGAGTCGTGAGGGAGAGTGGATATTGAGTCTTAGCTGAAGGTTTGGAGGCAAGGCTTGTATCTGAATAGGTGAAACCAACGTAGTACTTTGGATTAGCTCTTTCTCAGAACACTGCTGGGTGGGGGAATGTCTGAGTCCTAAAGGCTTTTTAGAAGCACAGAGTTTACTTACAGTTCGACATTGTCAGGGGCTTGAATGCTAATGCTGCTACATTTGCTCCCCAGGAAACCATTTTCTCAGACCCGAGTTCATGTAGAGGGACTGAAATGGAGTCATCATATCTCATCTAGAGGCCCCTGAGAGGGGAATGCCAAATAGGACTGACTCTCAGTGGAAGGACTCTCTTAGGTAACAGAATTACACATTATAACTCTTGAGGAGAAAGGCTTAAAGATTAACAAAGTGCTTGAGGAAACAATGGTAATAGAGGGCTGTTAACAGTTGTCTGCCACTCCCTCCCAGCTGACTAGAATTGCCAGTCTTGTTTCTCCCTTTTTGCAGCCAACCCCTGAAAGAGGGCTGGTTCCTTTTTTGCTGGTTTTGCTAATCTACATAATAATATACTAAGCAGAAGGAAATGGTGAGGAATGGAAATTAAAGAGGCAGAAAATGGGAAACCAGAGGGCTGATGGTAGAAGGAGAGAGCACTGAATCCTAACCACTAGACCGTGAGCGACTGATGGTAGAAGGTATGATTTTCAGTGTTTAAAAATGCAGCTGAAGAAGTTGTAGAATATGAGGGAATACATAGGAAACATATGTTATAACATTAAAAAATATATATATTTAAAGTTAAATAAATTTAAATATTTAATATTTAATATATATTTAAATCATCTTTAATAATCATTAAATAGATACATAAACATTGAAATTTTTAAAAATTATTTCTGGCCATTTAATTGCTTTTCTTGAACACAGTATCATTCTGAGACTGAACTACCTGAGTTCAGCTTTTTTTTTTCTTTTTTTTTTTTTCTTTTTTAAGATTTTATTTATTTATTTGACAGAGAGAGATCACAAGTAGGCAGAGAGGCAGGCAGAGAGGGGGAAGCAGACTCCCTGGTGAGTAGAGAGCCGGATGCAGGGCTTGAGGGGCTCGATTCCTGGACCCTGAGATCATGACCTGAGCCAAAGGCAGAGGCTTAACCCACTGAGCCACCCAGGCGCCCTTGAGTTCAGCTTTCTTAAATTAAAGTTTACTGAAGAAAATATGTTCACATCGGTGCTAACAGTTGGGGTTTGTCTCAGTGGTTCTGTCTTGGTTGTTCCTTAGAATCATCTCAGGAACCCAAAAACAGTAATTTCCAGATTCCATCCTCGGAGATTCTGATTAAAATGATCCAAAGGTGGCCTAGGACTCAGTATTTTTAAAATATAAGCTGTCCTGGGGCACCTGGGTGGCTCAGTGGGTTAAAGCCTCTACCTTAGGCTCAGGTCATGATCCCAGCGTCCTGAGATCGAATTCCACATCAGGCTCCCTGCTCAGTGGGGAGCCTGCTTCCCCCCCACCCCCACCGCCTGCCTCTCTGCCCACTTGTGATCTCTGTCTATTAAATAAATAAATAAAATCTTTTAAAAAATGAAAAAAATATAAGCCCTCCCAAAAAACCCCAACATTCTAATGTGCAGCCATGATTGAGAATCACTGAGTTTTGCATCTAATGATGCAAAGCCAACAGTAATAGATAAGCTGTTTCTGCTTATAAAATTACTGGTTGTTTTTAGCTCAAGTTAGGAACAGTTCTCTGATACCTTCTTAATGAAATACCTGCCATCTTTGTAAACATTTTTGGTAAGCAAGAGCTAAAAGAGCACATCTTTCAGATTGTCTTTATCTGTGAGCCATTTCTGTCCATTCTCACTAATCCCAGTTTCCCACCATCTTGGTCATGCTGAGGAACACAAATAAAGAGGATGCAGCCATGGTAGACAGTATGGAATCTAGGAACACGAGGATTGTCTAAATATAGCTTTTTTTTTTACCCAACTATAGAAATACATACTTTACAGACAACTTTTCAAGATGGTAGCTAATATCTAAAACAAGGTTGGAGCATAAATCATAATTACATAGTTTTTATTTTATTCCTTTAATATGGACTGGAAATATCCAATAGCATTTTATGTGATCTTTTCAACTCTGTTTAAAGAGAAGCTATGAAACAGATGGCTGTCCTGCTGACAACCACCCAGGAGACCAGCTTCTGAGAGATATGTGTGAAGCTGAAAGCAGTTTCAAAGTGATGAGGGGGAGTAGCAAAATCTTATTAGCAAATAATGGAATTTGTACATTCACTGCACCTCTAAAGAGGAAGTGGCCTGCATGTCTTTTCTTACTATTTGTTTTCACTTAAAAGGCTATTAAAGCCTTCTCTACCCTTGGAATAGAGCATATCTTCTCATTGTGCCCATTATCGGCCACAATAAATAGATTTGAGCTCAGAGACTCAGGCACTTTAATTGCCACTATGCACTTTTCTCAAGTAATAAAAAGAAAATACCAACTTTTATGTGTCCCCTTTGATATGGTCTATGTATAGTGCCAGCTCTTTATTCCTCCAAAGACTCAGCTTCTGGAAAAGAAAAACGAGTCTGATGGTATTGTTTGCCTTTAAAGAAAATCAATAGTCAAACTTAAAAAGTGATCCAACTTGAAGTAAAACAGAGAAGCTATTCAGCATATTAAAGAGATACACATGGGTCACAGTTTGCTTCCTTTGGTTAAAAATGACCTAAAAAAGGAAGTTACTGAAACAAGATGGAGAATGGCCTAAATATAAGTGTTGAGTGACTTTATCAGCTTGTTGTAGACATAACCAACTTCAGGTTTGGCTGTATTGCATAGTGTAAAAAGCATACACCTTAATGTAAAGAAAATACAGATTTAAGTCTTGACTTCCTCGTTACAATTTGCATGACATTGGGTGACTTACCTAACTTGCTCATGCCCCATTTCCACAGGCATAAACTAAGAATAACAGTATCTATTGTATAATGCTGTTGTCTTAATAAGAGACATTGTATAATGCCTAACTTAGCATATAGTAAGCATTCAGTCATACAGCTACTCTTCTGTCCTCTAAATCCCACAGTGCTTATTTTTCAGAAAGTACCTTAGGTGCTGTTACTAGGGAAGAGAATGAGGATTGAGTAAGAGGTCACAAGGTCAGTAGAAGTCACAGTGACATCCTCAATAGTGTTCTCCCCGATTCAAGAGGAAAAGGCGATCTGATGATTTCCCTAGGACATGGTATTGGGAATATGATTTGTTATCCTATATGGTAGAATTTGGAAGCTTATAATTAAAAGAGTGATGGAAATGTCACTCAAATTACCAGCTTTCAGAGTGGAATCATTATGCCAGGAATATGTTGTTATTAATTGGTCAATATCTTACATTGCAGACTTTTTTTTTTTAAATATCTAATGCTGTGTCTAAAGTCCTCATTTGCGTAGTAATAGTCATTTGCCAGAATTTTACAATAATAAAACCAAAAGCAATGGGATTATTTAGTTGGTAAAAGAGAGGAATAGCCAACAAACAAAAATTGAAATAAGATATGCACAATACAGTATTTTTTTGGTTGATATTGTTTGAGAAAACGACATTTTCAATTTAACATCTCTCTAACCATAGAGACAGGCTGGACCACTCAACATATGCTAAGCCTGGAATGAACTTTGCTGACTTATACCTTACATTCAGTTACCACTCTTTCACTGCATCGCTGTTTTTTAGAATAGGACACTGGGGATTCCTGGGTGGCTCATTCGGGTAAGCATCTGCCTTCACCTCAGGTCATGATCCCAGAGTCCTGGGCTGCTCTTGAGGTGAGCCTGCTCCTCCCTCTCCCACCCCCCTGCTGTTCCCCCTGCTCGTGCTCTTTCTATCTGTCAAATGAATAAATAAAATCTTTTTAAAAAGATAAAATAGGGCACTGAATTAAGTAAAGTATTGTGCAAGAAATCTACTTGATATTAGCTAAAAAGTATAATCCAGTTTTCATCTAGTTACTTAAAACTTGAGAATTTCTATACTTGTTTAGTGTCATATCTAGCCAGTCTTGCATCATTTATGTAATGACATTACAAATGTTTCTTTCTAAAGGATAACTTTCTATTAGTGATATGAGATAGGCCAGACAGATCCCCATTATTTGTATATCTGATTATAAATATGTCACCATTTTTAGTTATATTAACATAGTTTAAGAGTACATGTTTATTTATTTACTTGGTCCTTAAGCAAGCAGAAACTGAGTTGAATAGAAAGAAATTTCACTGTTTGCTTTTAAAAAGCCCTCAGGCCAGGAGATAATTCATATATTAAATATTAAAATTAATTAAAATAATATATTTAATATAAATAAATATATATATAAAATAAATATATTTCATATCACTGTCATTATAACAAATACTATTTATGGCTTGTCCAATGTGCTATAGTGCTCTAATGATTTTTCCCTTTGTTTTCACCATGACTTCTCAATCATTGCTTCTCTAAAATCAAAAGACTATTTTATACCGAAAAGCATATCACTTCAAATTATGTTTTCAAGGGTTCCCATTTGGGTAATTGTGTTGCAGCATTTAAAGCTTAGGTATGGGACGCCTGGGTGGTTCAGTTGGTTAAGTGTCCCACTCTTGGTTTGGCTCAGGTCATGATCTCTCATGAGATCATGAGATCGAGCCTCGCATCCAGCTCTATGCTCAGTGCAGAGTCTGTTTCGGGTTCTTTCTCCCTCCCCCCTGCCCTCCTCTCTTTCTCAAATAAATATATAACATCTTTTTTAAAGAAAATGAAGCATAGGTATGTATTAAGGGAAGCATTCTTAAGTTCAGGTACACTTTCGTAAATATTTGGAATGAAATGAGCAGTATACCAAAAGAGATCAGTTGCTTCTTTATGACCAATTTCTTTCTGGTTGCATAAAATATAGCTTGATAGTCTGCTAGTATTCAGTTCAGAGATTTGAATGCTTAATAACTGAGTCCATTATCTTAAACCAAACCTCAGTATTCCTCTATAATTCCTTTGAGAAACCACAGTTATCTTCAAAGTAGATTGCATTTGTGGGATAAATTCCTTTTTGTGTCTCTAACCAGTCATTAAAAATGCTTATCAGATCACTCTTCATCATGTCTGCTCCTCTTTCATTAATAAAAACTGGCATTTCATTCAGCTGTTATGTACCTAAATATATGGATTATATAAACAAAAGAGCAACTGCAGAAATTTCCCATATCTATTCTGCCATGTGGGGCCATCTGAAAATATTTTATTTAGATTTTATTTTAGTTGGCTTCCCAGATGTGATTATGCCAAAGTTTTTTTCATAGGCTCTCAAGAATATTAGTAGCAAGAAGGCAGTATTTGTCTATAGATTTAAATTCTAGAGAAACATCAGTAGATACTGTGATCAGTAATGTGTTATCAGTGCTTGACCTTTTGCTTTCCCTGAGGAATTTTATTAATTCTGATATAGATTGGGAAAAGATATGTTTGCAAAAATTTTCATGACTCAATGAAATTGCATTCTTCTGGTATGTGACTTACTCTGTAGAGGTGATATTAGTGACAGTAGGTTCATTTCAGAAATAACAAATTCAAGGTAAAATTAAATAACAAAATGGGTACAGAAATTGCTGGAATTAAAATGAAGAAGATATAAAAGTTAATTGTGGGATTAGAAATTATTTAATATTCATCATGTGTTCAGTCATTCCACAAGTATGGATTGCCTATAATGTGCCAGGTAATAAGGGACCTAGGTGAGGTATTCAATGATACCTCACCTCTTACACAAGTACAAAGAGGGAATTATACAAGAGGGAATTCACCTCTTATACAAGTACAGAGGGGGCTACTAGTATGTACACAAAAACACAGTGTAATAAAATCTGTAAGGGCAAAGAACAAAGATCTGGGTGAATATGGGAGGGGCATGTAATTTATAATTCACTGTGGAAGAACCAGATAAAGACCACGGGAAGGAGATAAAAACATTTCCCAAGGGAAGGAAGCAATCAGAAAATGCAGCAATTAAGAGACAAGAGAAGACAGGGCATGTCCAAAAAGTAGTAACATTCAGGATGGTTAGAACAATAGTATGAAGAACAGGCGTGGTAAAAGGTGAAATTTAAGTGGTTTGAGGTTTTGTATTTCATATTAGGGTGTATCTTAAGACCTTTAAAACCACTGAGAAGTTTTAAGCAGAGAAGAACCATGATCAGATTAACACTTTAGAGAAATCACTTTGTATATGCAATATGGGGGATTGATGATGGGGTGAGAAGAAACAGCAGTACCAGTTAGTCCATAACAGAAATCTGGCCAAAGAATAGTATGGAATACAATTATGGTAATGACATGAATGGATTCATTGACTCAAGATATAAAGGATATAAATGGATATAAAACTTGGTGGCTTATGAAATATACAGGATAAGGTAGAAAGAGATGTTAGCACCTATACTTCTTGGCTAGGTTATGGGGTAGTCGCTGGAATACCTCCATGAGATAGGAAAAGAAGATAAGCATGAAGGGAAAATAATGAATTGCTGTTTTACTGTCAGCGTTATAATCAAAAAGGGATATGTAGTGGCAATTAGATATTAGGGTCAGGGCCTCAGAAAAAGAACTAGGTTGGAAATATGGTTTTGAGAATCAGGAACACAAAAGTGGATATGATTATCCTGAGATAAAGTGTGCATTGAGAAGGATGAAACTGTTAAGATTCAAGGTTTTAGAGAGTGACCAAAGAAGAATGACCCATGAAGGAAACTCAGACATATGTGAAATCACAAAAGCCAAGGAAATAGCTGTAGGAAAAAAAAAAAATCAGTAATGCCCAATTCTTATTAGAAGTTTTGTAACATTAGGACCAAAGTTGGTATTTTCAATGGTGGTTATTATAAGAGCAGTTTCAGTGCAGAGAAGTAAATGGCAAATAGGGAAATTTTGGTCATGGGTCACATCATGAAATGGGAGAGCAGAGAATGATGGGATGAATATCTCAAGGTATTGAAGGGTGCCTTTGTTTAAAGGGTAAAGTAAAGCAAAAATTGGACTCAAGAAAAATGTAGTGAGAAAGATGGAGAGGACAAATTGTGCCAAACCAAAAGAGGACAGTCCTTTAGGATTAGATAAAAGCTTAAAGATACAAATTAAGTAGAGTAGCTAAAACGATGTAGAGTTCTTTTGTATCTTGAGAAGTTATTGGTGACCTTGGAGAGTATCTTCTTTAGAAGAACACTAAATTAGAAGACTAAATAGTAAAGGGTTGGGTTACCAGTCTATCAGTTCAGGTCCCCCAAGAAGTAGACGCAAGATAGGATTGAAGATGCAAAGATTTTATTTACAAGAAATGCCTGTGAAGGAAAATGGGATGGTTGGGGTGGGGAGGGAGGGGGGACGGAGAAAGCTGGGAGCATCTTGAAATAGTGACACAAGTCTGACTCCAAGTAAAGGAGGGAGGGAGGTGAGGTAAGTAGAAGCTCTTAGACTTATGTAGAGTTTAATGAATCTTCAGCAAGATCATCAGGGAGTCCTTGAGCCAATATGGGCCATCAGAAGAATCCTGTGTCTCCCAGAAATGACCTTGTCTTAGTATCCCGGTTGCACTCAGTGATTACCTAAAAGCAGCTCATAGGAAACTTGATCTCTGAGAAAATGTGTCAATGGATATCAGAGCACAGCAACCAGGACCCTTGATCAGTTTTGTTCCATGTGGTTGGAGGCCTACAAGGCAAATTTTCATGCTCAGCACAGCAGAGGTGAATGGTCATGGGTCATGGGGGAAAATTGGCAGTAAAGCATCTCCAAAATTAAAGCAAAGAGAAGAGATGAGAAGGTTAAGACATTGAGCAATCAAAGTATTTTATGTAATATAAGATGATATGGTATCACACATTCTATTTTATTTATTAGGATACTGAGGATGTGAGAATTTTTAAAGGATTTACATATTGTCTACAGTACTAATTGCAAACATAACTGCTAGCAGATAATAAAAAAAAATAGCCCTGTAATTGAATTTAGGGCTTGAAGCCAAAGGTACAGATGGAGGGCTTATTTGGGCAAGGAAGAGAAATAGTTTAACCTCAAACACCAAAGTGAGAAAAATACGGAAGGGGAAACAAGCACTTTTAAAAGGAGAGGAGGGAAAACAAATCGACTTCTGTAAATTAGGAAGCAAGATCATCTGGTGGAAGAAAAGCAAGGATGAGATCAAGTTAGGGTTGAGCCAAGAGAATAAAATTTGCTCCTCACAATGTTGAGGGTATCTGCTTGATACCAGCATTGGGTTAAGGAAGGGATTTCTAGAAGGCTACATGAATGAATACACACAGAAAACGTTCTTCAAAGGATATGTGATTTTCCATCAAGTGGTATGTGATTCCCCAGTATTTGTCAACCTGGGATCTCAGGATGAGTTTTAAAATTTGGGAAGAGCAGATAAGTAGAGAAGTTATTCTAAAATGTTACTGAAAATAGAAACAAAAAGATTCTAAATGTGAAAAGGCAAGTGAATGTGCAACCTGAGTGGCAGACTCTCATACTATAAATTTTAAAGCTTATAATTATTCAGAAAATATTGTTTTTTCTGTAGTATTATTTAACTTCTTATTTTTCTTAGATACAGTCTATTTTAATATCTCCAGATAATAATAAAATTGATAATAAATCACAATAAAATTTGATCATGTTAAAAACTGAGTTCCTTAGTATCATTGACTACAGATACAGAATTCTGTTTCTCTTAGAGGAATTGGGGTTAATGGACTTTATGACTCATGGATTTAAGTGAAACATACATGTCATGCATCCACCTTCTTCTATCCCTTCATTAGGTTACCCACAAATCACTCATGTGTGATTAAGAAGAAAATGTGGTGACTTGGGCCCAGAAAAGCAGTTTGTGATATATCAGACTGCTGAAGATATATAGGCAATAGGTATTATCTGTGTAACAGAACCAAAAACCAGACTCATGTGAACAAAGCAGAATAGATTTTATTCAAATAGCCATGATCAGACATGGAGCCCAAATAGTTGATAAATAAATATTGATTCTCAATTTCTTTTTAGCAGCCAGTCTTCTAAAGAGCATGAATCATATCTTTATTAATTCTTACATGGCTATAGTATATTATTTAAGTGTCTGCTCTGTGCCAGCCATGGTGCTAAACAATGGTGCTACAAGTGTGATCACAATAGCCTCAGTTTCCACCTTTTGAATTTTGCCTCCTGTTAGGGTCTTGCTGCTTCAACTGTGGTTCACAGAATTGCATTACCTGGGATGAGTTATTGAAATGCAAAATATGTGGCCCAGTCAAAATCCAGGGAATCCAAATCTACATGTTAATGAAAGTTCTGAGTGATTCAAATTCAGAGAAATGTTTGATAAGCACTATTTAGTGAATGCTAGTGAGCTAAAACAATATTACACTGCTATACGTACATTCCTAGGAGTAGAGGTACCATGGGACAGACAGGGAAAGACCAGCTGACTAATTGGGGTGCCAGGGAAAAGTAGTCATTGATCCTTTACTCTTGTGAAACTTCCTTAAAGTGAGAAGATTCTGACTATTCACAATATACAAGACCAAGAAGGTTCTGAGTAGAAAATGCTCCTGGTTCCCCGTTCCAGTGTGACTCTCTCCAATCTCTTTGGCAAATTATTAGATGTAGGCTGGAGTGTTGCAACTTTTAAACATTTTCTACATTCCATATTAATCCCATTTTTGTTTAAAATCTATTTTACTGGGGCACCTGGGTGGCTCAGTGGGTTAAAGCCTCTGCCTTCAGCTCAGGTCATGATCCCAGGGTCCTGGGATCGAGCCCCTCATTGGGCTCTCTGCTCGGCGGGGAGCCTGCTTCCTCCTCTCTCTTTGCCTGCTTCTCTGCCTACTCGTGATCTCTGTCAAGTAAATAAATAAAATCTTTAAAAAAATAAAATAAAATCTATTTTACCTTATTGTTATCTTATATTATCATTCTGTAACTTTTCTTTAGTTTATACATCCTATTAGAAATTGCATTTTTGGGGCACCTGGGTGGCTCAGATGGTTAAGCATCTCCCTTTGGCTCAGGTCATGATCTCAGAGTCCTGGAATCAAGCCCTGCATCAGGCTCTCTGCTCAGCAGGGAGCCTGCCTTCTCCTCTCTCTCTGCCTGCCTCTCTGGTACTTGTGATCTCTCTCTCTGTCAAATAAATAAAATCCTTAAAAAAAAAAAATAGAAAAAAAAAAAAGAAATTGCGTATTTTGTGGGTCATCTTCCAGTTGTCTTGAGAAAGTTTCTGTAGCTGATAACATCCCTCAAAACATACATACTAATAACTGTTTTCCAGAAGGTCAATTTTCAGACTTCCCCCTATGCCCATTTTACTTAATCCCTGCTCACATTAAGGTCTAGAATCCATTATAAGTCACCTCTGACAATAATCAGTTTTATTTTTGCTTTTCTCCAGATCTTTTGAAATCTTTACTAAACGATCCCACTAAAAATGGTTTGATGCGATAGTGCTCTGTTAAAAATCACTGCTACTAGTGGGGCGCCTGGGTGGCTCAGTGGGTTAGGCCGCTGCCTTCGGCTCAGGTCATGATCTCGGGGTCCTGGGATCGAGTCCCACATCGGGCTCTCTGCTCAGCGGGGAGCCTGCTTCCCTCTCTCTCTCTCTCTGCCTGCCTGTCTACTGTGATCTCTCTCTGTCAAATTAAAAAAAAAAAAAATCACTGCTACTAGTAATAGTGATAATAATAGTTATTTTTACTTACATTTATAGAAACTGTTTTATAGTACTAGACCATGCATTTTCCCATCCCATCTCATGACCCCATCATGTATTTACAATTATTAGTCTGATTTGAGCACTAAAATCAATGCTTAGAGGTTAAACAAATTGCTTAACACTGTATAAATGGCAAAGCCAGAAATCACATCCAAATATGTTGAATCTCATCACCTAACCTTGATGTTCCAACTATCCTGAGGAGGACATAAAAAATAAGTAGTGGTAAACATGTTACTACACATCTTCTATTGGGAGGAAATCACTCAAGAAATCACATCTCTCACATACCTCTGCAAATCTGCTTTTTTAAATATTAGATCTTGGGATTCTAATAAGATTATTTCTGAAAGGTAGGAACATGTTTAGGGAAGAAATCATTCTTACTGGTCAAGTCAATGAGCCTCGTCAAGAGAGGCCTCCTAGCTACTGTGTTTTAGTTTCTTGGTTTCCCAGCAAACCTGAGTGTTTGTTCTACTAAAATAATATCTGTCTTGCCTCTTCTGGTCCAAAGTGCCTTTATTTATTTAGAAAATATACTGCCTTAACTATCCAATTTGTCTGAATTTGCAACTATGAAAACTGTGTGTGTTTTCCTACCTATCCACAAGCACTTCTTTTTTTTTAATCATATTTTTTAATTTATTTTCAGCATAACAGTATTCATTGTTTTTGTACCACACCTAGTGCTCCATGCAGTCCGTGCCCTCTCTAATACCCACCACCTGGTTCCCCCAACCTCCCACCCCCCGCCCTTTTCAAACCCTTCAGATTGTTTTTTCAGAGTCCATAGTTTCTCATGGTTCACCTCCCCTTCCAATTTCCCCCAACTGCCTTCCCCTAACTCCCCATGTCCTCCATGCTATTTGTTATGCTCCACAAGTAAGTGAAACCATATGATAATTGACTCTCTCTGCTTATTTCACTCAGCATAATCTCTTCCAGTCCCATCCATGTTGCTACAAAAGTTGGGTATTCATCCTTTCTAATGGAGGCATAATACTCCATAGTGTATATGGACCCCATCTTCCTTATCCATTCTTCCTTTGAAGGACATCTTGGTTCTTTCCACAGTTTGGCGACCGTGGCCATTGCTGCTATAAACATTGGGGTACAGATGGCCCTTCTTTTCACTACATCTGTATCTTTGGGGTAAATACCCAGTAGTGCAATTGCAGGGTCATAGGGAAGTTCTATTTTTAATTTCTTGAGGAATCTCCACACTGTTCTCCAAAGAGGCTGCACCAACTTGCATTCCCACCAACAGTGTAAGAGGGTTCCCCTTTCTCCACATCCCCTCCAACACATGTTGTTTCCTGTCTTGCTAATTTTGGCCATTCTAACTGGTGTAAGGTGATATCTCAATGTGGTTTTAATTTGAATCTCCCTGATGGCTAGTGATGATGAACATTTTTTCATGTGTCTGATAGCCATTTGTATGTCTTCATTGGAGAAGTGTCCGTTCATATCTTCTACCCATTTTTTGATATGATTGTCTGTTTTGTGTGTGTTGAGTTTGAGGAGTTCTTTATAGATCCTGGATATCAATCTTTTGTCTGTACTGTCATTTGCAAATATCTTCTCCCATTCCGTGGGTTGCCTCTTTGTTTTCTTGACTGTTTCCTTTGCTGTGCAGAAGCTTTTGATTTTGATGAAGTCCCAGAAGTTTATTTTGGCTTTTGTTTCCTTTGCCTTTGGAGATATATCTTGAAAGAAGTTGCTGTGGCTGATATCGAAGAGATTACTGCCTATCTTCTCCTCTAGGATTCTGATGGATTCCTGTCTCATGTTGAGGTCTGTTATCCATTTTGAGTTTATCTTTGTGTACGGTGTAAGAGAATGGTCGAGTTTCATTCTTCTACATATAGCTGCCCAGATTTCCCAGCACCATTTATTGAAGAGACTGTCTTTTTTCCACTGTATATTTTTTTCTGTTTTGTCGAAGATTAACTGACCATAGAGTTGAGGGTCCATATCTGGGCTCCCTACTCTGTTCCACTGGTCTATGTGTCTGTTTTTATGCCAGTACCATGCTGTCTTGGTGATCACAGCTTTGTAGTAAAGTTTGAAATCAGGTAACGTGATGCCCCCAGTTTTATTTTTGTTTTTCAACATTTCCTTAGCGATTCGGGGTCTCTTCTGGTTCCATACAAATTTTTGGATTATTTGCTCCAGCTCTTTGAAGAATACCGGTGGAATTTTGATTGGAATGGCATTAAAAGTATAGATTGCTCTAGGCAGTATAGACATTTTAACAATGTTTATTCTTCCGATCCAAGAGCATGGAATGGTCTTCCATCTTTTTGTGTCTTCTTCAATTTCTTTCATGAGTGTTCTGTAGTTCCTCGAGTACAGATCCTTCACCTCTTAGGTTAGGTTTATTCCCAGGTATCTTATGGTTCTTGGTGCTATAGTAAATGGAATTGATTCTCTAATTTCCCTTTCTGTATTTTCATTGTTAGTGTGTAAGAAAGCCACTGATTTCTGTACATTGACTTTGTATCCTGCTACGTTACTGAATTGCTGTATGAGTTCTAGTAGTTTGGGGGTGGAGTCTTTTGGGTTTTCCATATAAAGAATCATGTCATCTGCAAAGAGAGAGAGTTTGACTTCTTCATTGCCAATTTGGATATCTTTTATTTCTCTTTGTTGTCTGATTGCTGTTGCTAGGACTTCTAATACTATGTTGAACAAGAGTGGTGAGAGTGGGCATCCTTGTCATGTTCCTGATCTCAACGGGAAGGCTGCAAGCTTTTTCCCATTGAGGATGATATTTGCTGTGGGTTTTTCATAGATAGATTTTATGAAGTTCAGATATGTTCCCTCTATCCCTATACTTTGAAGCGTTTTAATCAGGAACAGATGCTGGATTTTGTCAAATGCTTTTTCTGCATCAATTGAGAGGACCATGTGGTTCTTCTCTCTTTTCTTATTAATTTGTTCTCTCACATTGATTGATTTGCTAATGTTGAACCATCCTTGTAGCCCAGGAATGAATCCCACCTGGTCATGGTGGATAATCTTTTTAATGTGCTGTTGGATCCTGTTTGCTAGGATCTTGTTGAGAATCTTAGCATCCATATTCATCAGTGATATTGGTCTGAAATTCTCCTTTTTGGTAGGGTCTTTGCCTGGTTTGGGGATCAGGGTAATGCTGGCTTCATAGAAAGAGTCTGGAAGTTTTCCTTCTGCTTCAATTTTTTGAAACAGCTTCAGGAGAATAGGTGTTATTTCTTCTTTGAAAGTTTGGTAGAATTCCCCAGGGAATCCGTCAGGTCCTGGGCTCTTGTTTTTTTGGAGGTTTTTGATCACTGCTTCAATCTCGTTACTAGATATCAGTCTATTTAGGTTGTCTATTTCTTCCTGGTTCAATTTTGGGAGTTTACAGTTTTCCAGGAATGCATCCATTTCATCTAGGTTGCTTAGCTTATTGGCATATAACTGTTGATAATAACTTCTGATGATTGTTTCTACTTCCTTGGTGTTAGTTGTGATCTCTCTCTTTTCATTCATAATTTTATTAATTTGGGCTTTCTCTCTTTTCTTTTGGATTAGTGTGGCCAATGGTTTATCGATCTTATTGATTCTTTCAAAAAACCAGCTTCAAGTTTCATTGATACGTTCTACTGTATCTCTGGTTTCTACCTCATTGATCTCAGCTCTAATCTTGATTATTTCCCTTCTTATGTGTGGAGTTGGTTTGATTTGTTGTTGATTCTCCAGTTCTTTAAGGTGTAGAGACAGCTGCTGTGTTCTGGATTTTTCAGTTTTTTTGAGGGAGGCTTGGATGGCTATGTGTTTCCCCCTTAGGACCGCCTTTGCTGTATCCCATAGGTTTTGGACCGAAGTGTCTTCATTCTCATTGGTTTCCATGAATTGTTTCAGTTCTTCTTTGATCTCCTGGTTGATCCAAGCATTCTTAAGCAAGGTGGTCTTTAGCTTCCAGGTGTTTGAGTTCCTTCTGAACTTCTCCTTGTGATTGAGCTCCAGTTTCAAAGCATTGTGTTCTGAGAATATGCAGGGAATAATCTCAGTCTTTTGGTATCGGTTGAGTCCTGATTTGTGACCCAGTATGTGGTCTATTCTTGAGAAGGTTCCATGTGCACTTGAGAAGAATGAGTATTCTGTTGTTTTAGGGTGGAATATTCTGTATATATCTATGAGGTCTATCTGGTCCAATGTGTCATTCAATGCTCTTGTTTCTTTATTGATTTTCTGCTTCGATGATCTATTTCTCAGAGAGGTGTGTTAAGATCTCCTACTATTAATGTATTCATATCAATATGACTCTTTATCTTGATTAACAGTTTTCTTATATAATTGGCTGCTCCCATATTGGGGGCATAGATATTTACAATTGTTAGATCATCTTGATGGATAGTCCCTTTAAGAATGATGTAGTGTCCTTCTGTATCTCTGACTACAGTCTTTAGTTTAAAATCTAATTTATTTTATATGAGAATTGCTACCCCAGCCTTCTTTTGAGGCCCATTGGCATGAAAGATGCTTTTCCATCCCTTCACTTTCAGTCTGGGTGTATCTTTAGGTTCAAAATGGGTCTCTTGTAGACAACATATGGATGGGTCCTGTCATTTTATCCAATCTGCAACCCTGTGCCGTTTTATGGGCGCATTTAGGCCATTCACATTGAGAGTGATTATTGATAGATACGTTTTTATTGACATCATGTTACCTTTGAAGTCTTTCTTTCTGTAGATTGTCTCTATATTTCTGTTCAATGCTATTCTTAGGATTTTTCCTCTTTTATAGAACCCCCCTTAATATTTCCTGCAGTGTTGGCTTGGTGGTTGCATAGTCTTTTAAGCCTTGCCGGTCTTGGAAACTCTTTATCTCTCCATCCATTTTGAATGTCAGTCTTGCTGGATAAAGTATTCTTGGCTGCATGTTCTTCTCATTTAGTGCCCTGAATATATCTTGCCAGCCCTTTCTGGCTTGCCAGGTCTCTGTGGACAGGTCTGACATTATTCTGATGGGCTTTCCTCTATAAGTAAGGAGCCTCTTTGTCCTAGCGGCTTTCAAGAGATTATACCTACAATTATGATTCCTCAATTTGACAATCAGGTGCCTTGATGTTTTTCTGGAATCTGTCATCTTGGGTGGAGACCGTTCGGCCTCCAGTAAATGAACGCTGGTTCCATTCGTGAGATTGGGAAAATTTTCATGAAGAACTTGTTCCACTATATCTTCTAGACTTCTTTCTTTCTCCTCCCCTTCAGGGATTCCAATGATTCTGACGTTGGAACGTTTCATGGCGTCATTTATTTCCCTGATTCTGTTTTCATGGTTTCTAAGCTGTTTGTTCCAGGCTTCCTCTTGATCCTTTCTCTCCATCTGTTTGTCCTCCAGATCACTAATTCTATCTTCTGTCTCAGTTACCCTAGCTTTGAGAGAATTTAGATTAGATTGGAACTCATTGAGAGCATTGTGAACCTCAGCCCTGGTAGCTTTTAGCTCTGCCCTAACATTGTGAACATCCTGTCTAGTCACTTTCATCTTGGCCCTAATCAATTCCGTTTGGTCATCCATGGCTTTCTCCAACCTAGCTATTGCCTGGATAATTGTTAGCCTGAATTCTCTTTCCGGCATATTGTCTATGTTGATAGCCATTAGCTCTGTTGTAGAAGGTCCATCCTCTGTATCTTTCTTCTGTTGGGCCTTCCTCCTCCTAGTCATTTTGGTGAGAGATGACTGAACAGATGTAGCTGGTTGTATCAACCGTGGTGCAATCTGGGTGCACCCTGGAACAATTCTGAGCAGTCAGGATTCCCCACCCAAATGAGAGAAAAAAGAAAAGAAAAAGAAAAAAAGAGAGAGAGAGAGAGACAGGAAAGAAAGGGAAGATGAAAGAGAAGGTTCAGCCCAAATGGGCCCCAAGGTAAGATTTATGAGGTATACAAACAAAAACAGACAAACAAAAAGGCTGATAAAAGTATATAACAAGGGAAAAAAATTATATATATGCAAATAAAGGAAGAACCTTGACGAAAAGCACCCCAAGTGTAAGATTTATATACTATCAGGACAAACACAAAAACACAGAAACACTGGTGGAAGAAAAAGATGGGAGAGTGGTTATAAATTCTCAGTGTGGGCGAGGAAGGTTGTTTTGATTCTTCCTGGATGTATCTTGATATCTTTGTTAAAGGACTCAACTTTCCTAGGCTAAAGGGGGATTAAAAATTGGTTTACCTATAGGGGTAGTATTGATTGGGGAAAGGGGATTACTTTGAAGTTTAACTCTATATGAATATTAGAAAATAAAAATAAAAAAGGAATAAACTAGACTAAACTAAACTAAAATTTTAAAAAATTCAAAAAATAGAAATGCAAAAGAAAAACACAGGTTATATATCAAAAAGTTCAGGTTAGAAGGTTATTATGGAATTTGATGTGCTGGATAGCTCACTGTGATGGTAAATAGGTTAAAAATTATCTATTAAAAAAATGAGCCAGAATAGTGGGAACAAATTAAAAATAAAAGTTGTCCTATGAAGTGGTGGTGGTGGTTCTCTTGTAGTCTTTTTTTTTTTTCCTGGTTGGTTTTCTGGGGGAGGGGCCTGCCACGTGGGTTTTTAGTCAATGATGTTCCCTGAGTTAAGTCCTCCAGTCCCCCTCAAGGCTGTGGGCTCTGAGGAAACTGTTTTTTTCAGGCTTTTGTTCTCTGGAGGTTTTTATGTTTGTTCACCTTTTTTTTTTTTTTTTCCTCTCGCCTTGACCGCTTTTGATGGTTTTTGTAGGTTTGGAGGAAAACAAACTGCACCCTGACCTCCCTCTCAGAGAGAAGCCTCAGTCTGTTCTTCTGTGGGTGTTGCAGAGCCCATATAAATCCTCCCTTGGCCTCTGGCAGAGCAGGTTCTGAGTCACGGTCCCTGGGGACGCTGGATCTTCTGCTTGTACCCAAAACCACGGCAGCAGCGGAGGCTGTCTGGGCAGCTCCAGACTGCCAGAGAGGTTCCAAGCAGCGATCGCACACTGAGTTTTTCCCGCTGGCCCGGGCTGGGAGTGCCTGGTCTTTCTGGGTCTAAGAGCGCCTGGCTTGCGCGCACCTCTTTCAGGGGAGAGTCTGGGGCACGCGTCTTAGGCTCTGCCCACTGGTGTCTTCTGGCCCTGTAGAGATCCAGACGTGTATAATTCTGATCTCAGGCTGATTTCATGGGTGATCGGAGTTCTTTGGTAGGTAATCAGATCACTTTAGGGTACAGGTTGAAAAGGCGCCTCCTCCTACTTCCCCGCCATCTTGTCCCCCTCCACAAGCACTTCTAATAGCGAATCTTGCATTGATTACAAATGGTAAATGGCACAATATGCCTCAACCAAGCATAGTTTGTTGATTTAGTTGGCTGTTGATTTTTCAGATCTTTTTCAATCTCCAAATTCTATTTAAGCAATAAAGTTTGATCAATAATTGTGAGCATGACTCTCAGGAAACAAAGATTTATGGGGGGAAAAAAAGAGTAAGAAGTCAAGGAAATTTTACCCCCCAAGGAGTAGAACAATAACTTTGCTATATAGAATATGGGGCATCGTATTATAAATCTAGAACAGAATGCATACAAACCAAAGCGGCAGTAAGAAAAGAGGCTTGGCTGGGTTCCATTGAGGTGACCCTGACATCCTGGTGGGACCAAACTAAAGATCTATTTTTAACTTGAACGCTCAATTGAATGTGCCACAATCTTTCAAAAATTAAAACTAATGAAACTATTCTATGTGATAAGTTTTCTACAAATACTGAAAATGATGCTTGTTTTTTTTCTGATGTTCACTAATGTTTTCATATTAGGGAGATGAAAGATAAAACCCTTCTCCTTCAAACCTGTTCATTAGAATAAATGTGGGTGCATTTCACAAATCTAGAGTTTTGTAGAGTGCATCTCATAGTAGGGATCAGGTTCATCAGGTCTGTCAGTATGGTCTTACTCCAAGAGAACCATAGGAAATGAATGTAGAACTTTACATAGGTAGAGTTTTCAAATTTATCTTTCAAAATAGAGATGTAAATCGGTATGCAACTCATGAGTCAGCTAATTATCTCATCCTCAGGTTTCAGCTTTGAATCCCTCACTGTGAATATCAAAATGAAGAATAAATTATAAAAAACTTTTTAAAAACATTAAAATAATTAACTATGAACAATGTATTTGCCATGTGGTATGGTCATTTTTTAGAAACATTTAGTAAATATTTAGTAATTTTTTTTTGCGAAATTTTGAAGTACAAGGTAATGGATACAACAAGTTTTCTTTCAAGAAGGATAGCTTCAAAGTCATATAAAGTTGTTTACTCTTAATAGGAGACCTGGAAGAAGGATGGAAGAGGCTAAGGTTTAGCCACTGTGAAGGAGTTGGTAAAACTGGGGCCCCATTTTTTCTGACTTGTCTTATTTGGGGTCTTCTACATCCCAACCACTCAAAAGGTATTTCTGTCTTTTCAAGGACTCAGTAGCCAAGGTGCTTGGGGGAAAGGAGAGAGAAAGAGGGAGAAAAAGGGGAGGATTTCTTTTTTATTTGACTCTCTTCAGAACTTACTTTGCATTTAGAAACTCAGTAATTTGAAGCAACATTATAACTAGTTTGGTTGGTGTTCTTTGTTCTGGCTTGAAGTAGTTATGCACCTAGCAAAAATAATATCTAGTTTTGCCAAAGCACTGCTGTGGATATGATAGCAATTATGGAGACCAATGAGAAGTAGAAACACAGTTCTTTTTTTTTTTTTTTAAATTCAGTTAGCCAACATATAGTACCTCATTAGTGAAACAGAGTTCTTTTTTATTAATTTTTATTGTGTTAGTCACCATAAAATACATCATTAGTTTTTGATGCAGTGACCAACCTCCCCTTAATACATCCAGTACTTTCGTACAGGTCATTCTACTGCTTAAAAAGTCTCCTGACTTTTGTTTCAAAAGTTTAGTACAAATTCTCTCAGTTATCATATAATCTTGATCCCTACTACAAGTTTTGAATAGTCTTCCTTGTTTTATTTAATTCTGTATTATGCAAGTTTTTTTTTTCCTTTGACAGGCTTCAAATACATATTTTTTAAGTGTAATTTAAAAAATGTTATAAGTATCATGAAGTCTCATTTGGAGCAACCAAAAAGCCTCTAAGCAGAAAGAAAAACAAAACAGAGAAACTCTTATTATTGGTGATATTGCCACTGGAATTCACCAGAAAACATTTATTTGTCTTTTAAGTTTAACATAAGATTTTTCTGTTTAGATTCTCCCACTCCTGTAGCATTCGTGCACCTAGAAAATACATGTTTTCTCTTATAGATTCCGCTAGTATTTACTCCACAAATTCCTCCTAGCAATTACTCCTCCTTTCAGCATTCCCTTTTTGTGTTTTTGTTTTGTTGAACAATTGAAATTGTCCCTTGACAAATGCCATAAACCACAATGACTTACCCACTTGATATTTAACAACAACAACAAAAATCTAGTTTTGTGGTACGTATCCTAAAACTAGAATGAATGCTGGTAAGTTTTATGCATTATTTTACTAGAATTGTAACCTTTAAATCTAACCCCCCAAATCTCAATTGCTTAATACAGATATATTTTCCTAAACAATGAAATCTTTATATGTCTCATCGGTCATAAAAATATCTTCCAATTATCACTTTTCTTCCTTGGTCCATGTCACTCACTTTGTGGTTGATAATACTGCAAATCAGATAGCAATCAGAATAATGATCTGCCACTGGTCGGAGTCATAGTTGGTGCTACATATTGTCAAAGATTGTTCACACTAATCAACTAATAATGACATTGCTGCTTCCATCATGCTAAACAAAATTCCCTCAGTTGTGCAACACAATTACTACTAATAACCTCTGAAACCTTTGCGTGCTTAAGAAGACTGTTTTAGAGATCATCTGCAGACTTATCAGAGAATAAACCAGGGAAGACAGAATCTACCAGATGGAGATTACTCTTTAGTAATTAACTAGACATTGCTCCTTTGGGTCCATAACATTTTCTAACATCATGAGGCATTTCCTTTAGCATAATGATGCGTCTATATTAATATATTAGATTGGGAGCAGCTAGGAGATAGTGTTAAATATTTAACATTTCATACATGAATTATATTATTAATAACCTTTCTTTAGTTTAAAAAAAAGATATGCTAAAGTGACAGTCAATAAACAAATTTAGAGGCATTAATATTAAAGGAGAACCAATGAATTCAGACTTGTGACAAAATGGGTGTTTGTTCATTTCTCAAGAGAGACATACCTTCATGATTATTAATATAGTAGTTAGAGATTTACTTTGAAACGGAAAAGCTGGAAATACCTTCAGTAGAGTTAAAACAATGAGTCACACTTTCAAAGCATTGGAATTCACCACCTTAGGGAACTGTTCTCTTCCCCTGTGGGTACCAGGCTGTTCAGGGGTGTGAGGTTAGATAACAAATGAGCCGTGACATCTTCTATGACACAGACATTGTACATCTTGTTTCAGGAAACATTTAAGAGGAGGGGGGTATCTTTCAGAGGTGGTGAGAGTTTCATTAGGTTAAAGAAGCCATCCCTCCATTTGTCACTGTTAAATGTGTGGTGAAAAGCGTAAAAATACATTTAGGTTCAAGCTGAATGATTTCTGACAGGCTGACAGACAGCTGCGTTTGTTGGTTTTGAAATGCAGATTTAGGGCAATACAGTGTGGTGTCATTATTTCAGACCTTATAAGGCATTTCGTCTAAGTGACAGCTGGTTGCTTCAAGGTCATTTTATTAAGAATCCAGGGTCAGGGCCTCAGTAACTCATGAAGCTTTACATTGTTAATTAACCCTTTAATACTGGCAAGGAATTTGCATATAGCCTAATCACAATTACTGGGAGTATTTTATAGGAATTTCTAATTTAATTGTCAAAAGTATTCCATGGGATAATTAAGACTTAAGCAAACCTGCCACAAGGAAAGCCACATTAGGGATGATGGGAAAAGTGTTTGAAACATACCTATTTCAACAAAGGTATTTACTGAACACCAGACTCTGGTGATTTAATTGAATTGCTATTTTCACTTCTTTACAGCAACCACAGAGAGAGTTAGGATATGTTCCCTAGAGACTAAAAACTGAGCCTTAGCAATCTTATGTGGTTTGTCCTAGGACCTTGCAAGTAGGAGGGTAGTTCTTGGGCCAGAGGCATGAGCATCACCTGAGAGCTTGTTAGAAATGAAGAATCTCAGGAATCCCCATAAATACACTGATTCAAAACCAATGTGAACAAGATTCCTAAGTGATTAGTATGCACTTAAGCTGGACAGTCACTACTGCGACACATAGCTAGTAACTCACAGAGTCTGCTTTCAGATCCAGTTTTAGCAACGAAGGAATCCCATTCTCTTTCCTAAGTCATGCCATTTGTTACATGTTTTATTGTTGTTCTCATTTTTTGTTTTGTTCTGTTTTTATGAAACTGTTCTTCAGTGAGGCATGAACTGGAATTGAAGCCTGTTATGCAGGGTCAAGGCTAGTTTCATTTTAGATCTTTTCAGATTCTTTTCTTTCTCCACTACCAAATTTTGATGTTATGGGTATCTGCAATCAGTGAAAAACAGAGTTAGACTTAGGAAGTAGAGATTTAAAATATAACTGTACCAAGTACTTGGCAAAGATTATATATGCAGGTTTGAGTCTGTGTGGAGCAGGCCACAATTATAAACACAATGAAGTGAAATGCTAGTGTTAATATTTTAATGTATACCATTGAATGGGATGTTGGAGATAATTGGAAGTTGAAACCATTGACAAATTTCTTTCATTCCACAAATCTTACTGTGTGCTTCATGTTTTCTTACCAGTCATTGTATCTTTGTTTCTTTTTCTTCTCCTTTCCTCTTCCCTTTCTCTCCCCAATTCTGATATATTTATTCATAAATTTGGGCAACATTCTCCATTCATATTTATATATAGGTCCTAAGAGCTTAGCACTCCATATTAAGGACTGTTAAGAATCAGTCTTGTGGATTTTATATATTTTTAAATTGTGACTTTCACATAAAGTAAAAAACATGCATAAGTCACTGAAACACTTTACACACTATCGTGTTTAGAAAATCTTATTCATTATGAATAAATGTGAGTTAAAAAAATATCTGGATAGGGTGACTGGGTGGCTGAGTCATTAAGTGTCTCCCTTCAGCTCAGGTCATGATCCCAGGGTCCCGGAATCGAGCCCTGGATCAGGCTCCCTGCTCCACGGGGAGCCTGCTTCTCCCTCTTCCACTCCCCCTGCTAATGTTCTCTCTCTCTCACTGTCTCTCTGTGAAATAAATAAATAAACAAAATCTTAAAAAAAATATCTGGATAGCCGTTATTCCAACATTCTGATTATTTGGTTCTCAATATGTTTTTGACATAAAAATTTATTTTTCTTAAATGCAGTAAATATATCCAACTTGTGATACAGCTGAAATGTGATTAGGTTTGTTATCTTTGTTATCTATGTTTGTATCTTTGTTATTTTTTTAAAAACGTGATTCAGCTATTGCTTAAAGAAAAGTTCACACTTTTATGATATTGTCGTGGACTGAATGTTCCTCCCCCACCCCAATTCAAAGTTGAAACCCTAACTCCCAAGGTGATAGGAGTAGAAGACTGGGCTTTTGGGAGGTATTGGATCACAAGGATAGGGCCCTCATGAATGGGATTTGTGCTATTTAAAAGAATGGCAAGAAGATGGTCATCTTTGAACAAGGGAGCAAGCTCTTACCTGACAATGAATCTACCAGCATCTTACTCTTAGATTTCCCAGACTCTGAACTGTAAGAAATATATTTCTGTTATATATAATCCACCTAGTCTAAGGTATTTTTGTTATAGCAGCCCAAATAGACTAAGACAGAAGTCAAGTATCTTATTCTATTATCTCAGTAACTCCAAATGATTATTTTTATAAAACATATTGGATTCCTAGCTTAAGTAGATTCAGAAGGACAAAACACAGAGCCATCACAAATTTAAGCCTGAAGTATCTGATATCTTTTCCATTTTTCTCACCTGTAAAAGCTTCCTGCTTTGGATCTGTCTCTAAAGACTTCCCATTCTCTCAGGCCCACCTTAAACCCAGCTTCTTCTGCTGGTCTTTCTCACTAAACTCTGTGTCAGATAAGTACTGACCTTCTTTTCCTTATCACTTGCTGCTTCTAACACTCATTTTTTAACACTTGATTATATTTTATTTATGTTTTTCCTAAGAAGGAACTAAATCCTTAAAGAGCAGAAACCTCATACCTCTTTTCGTCACTCACAGTACTGTGTATGGCACTAGAAACTCAGAACACACAGGTACTTATTGAAAAAGAAGATTTCTCCAAGCTAGAAGAGGTGCTTATACAGAGAAAGTAAGTTCTTTCATCATGTAATTATTCAGAAAACAGTGACATCTTTCTTATTGTCCTTTGTTACCAGGCAGTTAGAACATCCATTAAAAATGGTTATTAATGGCTGGAGGTGTTAGAAAAATGTCCTGTTCAAGTAGTACAGAGAAAAGGAATAGAATTATGGCTTTGCTTCTTACCAACTCCATGACTTGAACAGTTTCTTAACATTTCCAAGTCAAATGCATTGTATACAATGGTGCTGTGGTGCTACCATTATGTGGACTTTTCTGATGTTAATTACTTAGTGTAATACCTTGTGAAAATGGGCACTCAGTGACTATTTTTGTCAAAATGTGTGAATTCATTTTCTGTGTTCAAGTCCAGTGAATACTGTAAAATATATCTTCATGGTAAGTAAAATGTCCAAGTGAGCTAGAAGAGATCTAGTAGGTGCTATTTATTTAGTTATTTGTTCAAGTCAAACAGTGTTAGATAATTTAAGTAATAAAGCTTCTTATAACTTAAAAAATTGAGTCTTCATAGCAATATTATGAAGTACTAATAGTTAACTTAATTTTAAGTAACTTGCTCAAGGCCATAAACCTAATGGAATTAATCATGCAAGACTTAGTGTTTAAACATGAAAGCAGTTTTATTTCTGTTTCCTTCTGGCCCTTTAAACTATCTCTGTGGTCATAGTCGTTCCATTACCCCGGAGAAAAACTTGGACGAAGTGAGATTTTTTTTTTGGTCAGTGGTGGCTAGTAGATAGTCCAGGTCAATTTGTTTCACAAACAATTAAATTTTTTAATTAAAAATGTCCATTTCCATATAATCATCAAAGCTTCCAACTTGATCAAAGACAAAGCTTCTTTCTACCTTCTCTGGCTACAGCTAGTTACCTCAAGGAAGGGGCTATGGTCAGCTTCATCTCTCTTGTTCACTTCGTTTCCTACTATATAGCTACAACTTTGAACCCCTTTAAGATAGTAAGAAACAAGTCGAGGGAAGAGAGTGAAAGGGTATAGGAGAATTATTTTTTGACTGGTACTGTTGCAAATTGGCTTTCTGCTTTCTGGTCTGAGGAATGTTTAAAGTTCATTTTTTAGAACCTTAGAGCCCTTTGGAGATCACTTCTACCACTCACACATGCTACTGTTGATGTTTTGTTACCTCCAGTTTCCTAAATCTGGGCAAGTACACTCTATTCTGGAGGCTGCTGACTCTTCTCAGACCCTAGGAATATAGTCACTTAATTCATTATTAGCTGTGCCAACTCTATGTTGTGTAGGCTTATCTAGCACATTATTATCCTCCTTCATATTGTCAACGCTGCTAGCTAGCCCATACTTGGGCTACAGCCTCCTAGGCAGGAGGAAGACACTAACTTAATGTGTCTTATAAGTACTCGGGATACCTATCCAACTCTTTGAATGGTCCCGTTAAAGACTCTGTCATTACAATTAAGGTGAAAGAAGTTGTGTGTGTGTGTGTATGTGTGTGTGTGTGTGTGTGTGTGTGTGTGAAAGAGAGAGAGAGAGAGAGAATGGCTGTTGGGGAGGGTGTTAACAGCATATCAACAGTTTTATCCAAAATTATCTTCATAAAATCCCTTATACCACCCTCTCCACCCCATCTAGTCTATAACATCACAGTACTTTTATAAAATTCATGGCTATACATGTCAAAACCTGCCAAGCTATTTTAGGCTAAATCTTTGCAAAGTTTATATATGGTTGATCACTTCCTTTGAAAAAGACAATGTGAGGAGCCTGTGTGGCTCAGTGGGTTAAAGCCTCTGCCTTCAGCTCAGGTCATGATCCCAGGGTCTTGGGATCTAGCCCCACATTGGGCTGTCTGCTCAGCAGGGAGCCTGCTTCCCTTCCTCTCTGTCTTTCTGCCTCTCTGCCTGCTTGTGAACTCTGCCTGTCAAATAAATAAATAAATAAAATCTTTTAAAAAAGAAAAGAAAAAGACAATGTAAGACATAGAGTTTAAATTGACCCTACAAAATCTGTGGTCATGCACTCTCACTTTATAGAGGAAATTAGGTCAAAGATAGTTTGAGTTAATTATTCAGCTTAGGCTCAAAGTGATTTCTGAAATATATGTATCATTTAATCAGTTAAAGAAGGCAGTAATGATTCCTTTTTGTATCTCCTTTGGTCAAATCCAATTATACTTTATTTCCAGCCCCATTGTATAACTGGAGACAATATTTTCTAAAGAGATCAGTGACAGGAATTTCAGAAATGGAATCTCCCAAAACACAAGATTTCAGAAGTGTGAGAACATCAAAAAACAAAAGACACAAGACTTGTAAATTAGATAATAATACTGGAAAACTGGCTACTTCTTGAGAAAGTTCTGTACAGATGAATCCATAGCTGTGGCAGAGAGAATATGGAGATGGGAAAAAAGTATAAGAAAAAAGTATAAGAAAATATACAATGATGCATTTAGGATAGATTTTTAAACTGTACAGAAAAAATTTATTTTATTCTTACATAATCTAATATGGCAAATGCCAGAGGCATTAAGAATAAAAACAAATATTGATAGGGTGTGCCTGGGTAGTTCAGTTGGTTAAGTATCCTACTGTTGATTTCAGCTCAGGTTGTGATCTCAGGGATATCGATTGAGACCCATGTTGAGCTCTGTGCTGGGCACGGAGCCTGCTTTACATTCTCTCCCTACACTCTTAAAAAGAAGAAAAAGAACAAACAATGATATAAAAATTTCAATAGAACTTCTGAAACTAGCCAGTTTACAAAGATAGCAGATAAAAGAATGGATAAAGGAAATAAAGAAGAAAAAGTGTACATGTTTGTACACTTGTGCACAATCAAGAAAGAATAATGGCACCACTGAAACTTTGGAACTTTTGAGAGTTGGCTCACATTTACTTATTTTTATATTTAAAAATATTTTAATTTTAATTTTTTATTTAAATTAAATTTAGTTAACATATAGTGTATAATGGTTTCAGGGATAGAATTAAGTGATTCATCAGTTGCATATTAACACCCAGTGCTCATTACATCAAGTGCCCTCCTTAATGCCCATCACCCAGTAACCCATTACCCCTCCCCGCCAGCAACCCTCAGTTTGTTCCTTATAGTAGAGTCTCTTATGGGTTGCCTCTCTGTTTTTATCTTATTTTATTCTTCCTCCCCTTCCTCTATGTTCATCTGTTTTATTTCTTTAATTCCACATATGACTAAATCATGATTGTTTCTCTGACTTATGTCACTTAGCATAATACCCTCTGGCTCTATCCACGTTGTTGCAAATGGCAAGATATCATTCTTTTTGATGGCTGAGTAATATTTCATTATGTATGTATGTGGATACACACACGCACACACACACACACACACACACCCACACACCACACACCCCACATCTTTATTCATTCACCTGTCACTGGAGTTCTCAGCTCTTTCCATAATTTGGCTTTTGTGGACATTGTTGCTATAAGCTTTGGGGTACGTGTGGCCCTTGGAATCATTATTTTTGTATCTTTTGCATAAATATCTAAAAGTGTAATTGCTAGGTCATAAAGTAGTTCTACTTTTAACTTTTTGAAATACCTCCATACTCTTGTTCACAGTGGTTGCAAAAGTTGGCTAGCATTTAGTCCAGACACTCCCCTATAAGTTTTCCTTTGGCATGCTTAAATCATTCAATGTCTGGAACTAGGTAAATGAAGAAAGCTCCATTTATGTTTCTATTACAATTTTGGAATCACTACATTAAGCATTTTTTGAGAGATATTTTTATTCTTTTCCCCTCATCATCTTCCTTATGCTGGTTAAGACAAATTTATATATAAAACCTACCCATGGTTTTCATACCCAGGATCACATTTTAAAAATATTTGTATAGAACAGCTTCATATTTTTGCAAATCATTTCTTTACTTAAAAATTATACTTAATTTTTAAAAATAATTTTTATTTGAGTATAGTTGACAAACAATGTTACATTAGAGTCAGCTGTGGAACATAGTGATTCAACAAGTTTATACATTATGGTATCCTCACCACAAGTGTAGCTGTATCTGTCACCATACAGTGCTATCATAATACCGTAGACAATATTCCTTTTACTGTGTCTTTTATTCCTATAACTTACTCATTTCAAAGCTGGAAGCCTCTATCTCCCACTGCTCTTCACCTATTTTGTCCAACTTCCTACCCCTTTCCCTTTGGCAACCATTAGTTTGTTCTCTTTATTGATACGTCTGATTATGTTTTCTGATTTTTATTCATTTTTTTTAAGATTCTACATATTAGTACAATAATACGGTATTTGTCTTTCTCAATCTGATTTATTGCACTTGGCATGATACCCTCTAGGTCTATCTATGTTGTCACAGATTTCATGATTGTATCCTTTTTTATTATTTAGTATCCTGTTATATATATGATAATATATATTTATATTATACATTATATATAATCTCTCTCTGTATATATGGACATCCTCAGATACACACACAGACACACACACACACACACACACTCACACCCCACATCTTCCTTATCTATCTATCAATGGATACCTATGTTTCTTCCATATTTTGGCTATTACAAATAATGTTGCAATAAATATAGGATGCATATCTTTTAGAATTAGTGTTTTAATTTTCTTTGGGTAAATACCTGGTAGTGGAATTACTGGATTGTATGGTATTTCTATTTTTAATTTTTTGAGGAACCTCCATAATGTTTTCCACAGTGGCTGTACCAATTTATATTCCCACCAAACATCAGGATTCCTTTTTCTCCTCATCCTCACCAATACTTGGTATTTCTTGTCTTTTTTATTTTAGCCATTCTGACAGGTGTGAGGTGATATATCATTCTTTCAGTTCTTAGTTTTAGTAAGATATGATTGACATATAACATTATATTAGTTTCAGGTATACAATATAATGATTTGTTATTTGTATGTATTGTGAAATGATCATCCCACTAAGGGTATTTGGCATTTTTTGTCATACATAGTTACAAAATGTTTTTTCTTATGATGAGAACTTATGAGATCTGTTGTCTTATGAACTTTCAAATACACAACACAGTACTATTAACTGTAGTTACCATGCTGTACATTATATCCCTGTGACGTATTTATTTTATAACTGGAAGTTTGTACCTTTTGACATTCATCCATTTCATCCACTGTCTACCCCTTCCCTCTGGCAAATACCTGTTTGTTTTTCCTGTCTATGAGCTTATTATTTTTTCTTTTTTTTAAATTCCCCATAGAAGTCAGATCATCTGGTATGTTTTTCTCTGACTTATTTCACAAACATTAATGCTCTTAAGACCAGTGCACATTGTCACAAATGGTAAGATTTCATTCTATTTTGTGGCTGAATAATAAATATTACATTGTGTATATATATGTATATTTTTTCTTATCCATTTTTCTTATTAATCCATCAGTGGATACTAAAGTTGCTTCCATCTCTTGATTATTATAAATAATGCTACAGTGAACATGGGAGTGCATACATCCTTTCAAATAAGTGTTTTTGTTATCTTAGGATAGATACCCTTAAGTGGAATCCCTGGATCGTATTGTAATTCTAACTTTAATATTTTGCTGGACCTCCATACTGTTCTGAATATGTAGTGGCTGAATGTAGTGGCTAAACCAGTTTACAATCCCTCCAACAGTGAAGAAGATTTTCTTTTTTTTTTTTTTTTTACATTTTTGCCAACACTTTTTATCTCTTGTCTTCTTGATAATAGTCCTTTTAACAGGTGTATAGTGGTATCTCATTGTGGTTTTGAGATGCATTTCCCTGTGATTATAGATTGAGCACTCTTTCAAGTACCTATTGACCATCTGTATGTCTTCTTCAGAAAAATGCCTGTTGAGGTTTTCTGCCCATTTTTTAATCAGGGATTTGCTTTTCTGCTATTGATTTGTATGAGTTCTTTATTAATTTAATTTAATCATGGGAAATTTATATGCAAATTAATTATTCCAGCAACTTCTAATCTGGTATACTCAATATTGAAGCAATAATGTCCATGTCTTATTTTAAATCAGATCATCTTATACTTTTCTTGAAGTGCATAAAGATTAGTATGGTATATTATTATATTATATGGATTTAAATGGTATTTTTTTCTTTTTTCAAGTTTTTATTTAAATTCTTATTGGTTAGCATACAATATAATAAGCAAGGGAAACAAAAGCAAAATAAACTATTGGGACTTCATAAATGTAAAAACCTTCTGCATAGCAAAGAAAACAACAAAACTAAAAGGCAAACTGTGGAGTGAAAGAAGATATTTGCGAATGATGTATCTGGTAAAGGGTTAGTATCCAAAATCTATAAAGAACTTAGAGATTCAACACTCCCTCCCCCGCAAAAATAAATAAATGACCAAGGTAAGAAATGGGTAGAAGATATGAACAGACATTTGTCCAAAGAAGACATCCAGATGGGTAACAGACACATGAAAAGAGGCTCAGCATCACTCATTCTTAGGGAAATACAAATCAAAACCACAATGATATACCACCTAATATCTGTCAGCATGGCTAAAATTAACAACACAAGAAACAGTAGGTGTTGGTGAGGATATGAAGAAAGGGGAACACTTGTGTACTGTTGGTGGGAATGCAAACTGGTGCAGCCACTTTGGAAAACAGTATGGAGGTTCCTCAAAAAATATAAAACAGAACTACCCTATAATCCAGCAATGGTACTGCTATGTATTTACCCAAAGGATACAAGAATACTGATTTGAAGGGATACCTGCAACCCCAGTATTTATAGCAGCATTATCACCAAAGCCAAATTATGGAAAGAGCCCAAATGTCCAATGACTGATAAATGGATAAAGAAGATGTGATATAAATACTATGGAATATTACCCAGCCATCAAAAAGAATGAAATTTTGCTACTTTCAACAATGCGGATAGAGCTAGATGGTATTATGCTAAGCAAAAGAAGCCAGTCAGAGGTACAAAAATAAAATAAATAAAAATTTTTAAAAAGTCAGTCAGAGATAGACAAATACCATATGATTTCACTCATATGTGGAATTTAAGAAACAAAATATAGGAACATATGAATTCTTTGTATATTTTAGATATTAACCCTTTATCATATATATGGTTTGTAATTCTCCCATTTCATAGGCTGCCTTTTCATTCTGTTGATAGTTTCTTTTGTTGTTCTTGTTGTTGATTATGCTTTCCTTTGCTGTACAGGTGTGTTTTAGTTTGAAGTAGTCTCATTTGTTTAGTTTTGCTTTTGTTGTCTTGACATTAGGTGTCAGTTCAAAAATATATTTTCCAAGATCAATGCCAAGGACATTACCACCTATGTTTTCTTCTAGGAGATTTTTGGTTTCTAATCTTATATTCAAATCCTAAAACCATTTTGAGTTCGTTTTTGTTCATGGTATAACATACAGGTTCAGTTTCATTCTTTTGCATGAAGTAGCTCAGTTTCCCCAATACCACTTATTGAAGAAACTGTCTTTTCCTCATTTTATGTTCTTTCCTCATTTATTATAGATTAATTGATCAAATAAGCATGGGTTTATTTCTAGGATCTCTCTTCTGTTCCATTGATCTGTGTGTGTTGGTACCATATTGCTATGATTACCATAGCTTTGTAGTAACATTGGAAATTGGAACTTTGTTCTTCTTTCTCAAGATTGCTTTAGCTATTTGGGGTCTCTTGTGGTTACATACAAATTTTAGTATTATTTGTTCTGTTTCTGTGAAAAATGACACTGCTCTTTTGAGAGGAACTGTATTGAATCAGTATATTGCTTTGAGTAGTATAAACATTTTAACAGTATTCTTACAGTCCCTGAGAATCGACTACCTTTCTATTCATTTGTGTCTTTTTAAACTTCTTTCATCAATGACTTGTATTTTTCAGTGTACGGCTCTTTGACCTTTTCAGTCAAATTTATTTCTAGGTATTTTGTTCTTTCTGATGTAATTGTCAATTGGATTATTTTCTTAATTTCTTTCTTTCATGGTTTACTATTAGTATATAGAAACACAGATTTTTGAATATTGATTTTTTCCTACAACTTTACTGAATTTATTCATTAGTTCTAATAGCTTTTTGGTGGAGTCTTTAGTGTTTTCTATATAATACCATGTCATCTGAAAATAGTGATAGTTTTACTTTTTCCTTTTCAATTTAGATGCTTTTTTATTATTAATTGTTCTTGCCTGATTACCCTGGCTTGGACTCCAATACTTGTTGAGTAAACCTGGTGAGTGGGCATCCTTGTCTTGTTTCTGATCTTTAAAGATAAACTTCAACTTTTACCTACTAAGTGTGATGTTAGCTAAGGGCTGTTATAGGCCTTTGTTTTGTTGAAAATTTTTATCATAAGTTCATTTAAACTTTGTCAAAATTTTTTTGCATCTAATGTGATGATCATATGATTTTTATCCTTTATTTTGTTGATGTGTCCTATTGATTGATTTGTGAATGTTAAACTATCCTATCCTTGCATACCTAGAATAAATATCACTTGATGAAGGTTCTTTTAATGTGCTTTTGAAATCAGTTTGCTAATATTTTATTGAGGATCATTAAATCTGTCTTCTTCAGCGATACTGGCTTCTCATTTTCTCATGTCATCTTTGTCTGGTTTTGATATTAGGGTAATGCTGGCCTCATAAAATGAGTTTGGAACTACCTCTCCTCTTCTATTTTTTGGAAGAGTTTAAGAAGTATTAGTATTATTTCTTCTTTAAATGTTTGGTAGACCACCAGTAAAGCCATGCAGTCCTTCACTTTTATGTACAGCTTTTTATTGTCAACCAAAACTCAATAAAATAGTTTTACAAAATGTGCAAAAGTTCTGAATGGATACCTCATCAAATAAATAAGTGGCAAATAAGAAAATGAAAAATGCTTAAATTGATATGTCATTAGGAAACTGAAAATTAAAACACACACTACTACACACCTTTTAGAATAGCTAAAATCCAAAACATTGACTTCATATGCTAGAGAAGTTGTGCAGTAACAGGTACTTCCATCCATTGCTGGTGGACATGCAGAATGGTATAGCTACTTTGAAAGATAGTTTGGCATTTTCCTTGCAAACCTAGATATGTTTACCATACACTCCAATAATTGTATACCTCGATATTTATCCAAATGAGTTGAAGCTTGATGTCTATAAAAATAGCTGCATACCACCTATTTATAACAGATATATTCATAATTGCTCAATGCTGTAAATAACCAAGATGTTCTTTAAAAGTTAAATGAATATGCAAACTCTTATGAATCCACAGAATGAAATATTATTCAGGAATAAAAGGCAATGAGCTATCAATTTACCAGAAGACCACAGAGAAACCTTCAATACATTTGACTAAGTGAAAGAAGCTCGTCAGAAAAGGATACATACTGTATGAATTCAGCTGTATAGCATTTTGGAAAAACAAAACTGCAGAGACATTATAAATATCAGTGGTTTACAGTGTTCTAGGAAAGGAGAAGAGGGATTAATAGGTGAAGTAAAGGTGTTTTTAGGACAGTGAAACTATTCTGTATGACAATATAATGGTGGATACATGGCATTAGGCATTTGCCAAAACCCATGGTACTGTACAACAAAGAGAAAACCCTAATGTAAACTATAGACTTTAGTTAATAATGTATAAATATTGGTTCATCAGTTATAACAAATATAACAAATTAATGCGAGGTACTAATAATTGTTATTTAATAAAGTTTATGAAAATCTATCATCTCACATAATAAAAAATATTAATGGAGGATACCTTTCAGTTTGGCTTAGTCAGTAATTGGAAATGCTTTTCTCTCTAATGATAGAAACATCAAAACATAATGCCTTTGCCAAGATAAAGGTTTTATTTTATTCCCATTATGGTAAGTCTAGCATCTAGAGTTTGGTGTTTGCAGACATTGATCCAGGGGCTCACTGGTATTAGAGTCAAGATCTCTATGAATCTCTTGCTCTTTTTCTCATGGTTTCTTGTTGCAGAATGTCATTTCTATCTCAAGTATAACATAACTTTTCCAGTCAGGAAAAAGAATAAGTCAGAATAAAAGGTTGCATTTCACATGATTCTGTTTCCCTGTTAAATAGTTTTCCTGAATGCTTCCCTCACCCATTCACCCCTTTTACATAACCTCTCTTGCCACAATAATATAGCATGGTCTCCCATCTGCAAGGAATGCTAGGAAAGGTAGTTTTTTAGGTCATTACATTAATGACTCCAATAAAATCAAAGTTGTATTAGTAGGGAAGAATGGATATTGTGCATGCAACTAGAGTTTTCCAGCACAAGATGTCCATATCTCTACTCTGCTACCCACAAGTCTCTCAGCTTTATCCTTGACCTGACTCTCTTCATTTTTGCAAATTTACTGTAACAGTACCAAAAATTAACCACATTCAGACTTACAAATATTCAGAGACTGAAAGAACTGTTTACTTTAGTTGTAGCCTCCTATTGCAGCCAAGAACCATTTCTCAGGTACCCCTATCCTTACAGGTCTTTGATTCATTGACTGGGTAGACCATAAACATACTCTTTTTTTTTTTTTTAAGATTTTATTTATTTATTTGACAGACAGAGATCACAAGTAGACAGAGAGGCAGGCAGAGAGAGGAGGAAGCAGGCTCACTGCCAAGCAGAGAGCCTGATGCGGGGCTCAATCCCAGACCCTGAGACCATGACCCGAGCTGAAGGCAGAGGCTTAACCCACTGAGCCACACAGGCGCCCCCATAAACATACTCTTAAACTAATCTCCTTCAAGGACTGTGGTATTGTCATAATTGCTCTAGAATGATCATGATTCACAAAATCTAAATTCTGACATCGAATAAGAATTGAGTATTTGCTGGGTAGTTACCCAAAAATATTTGCTAGAGTATTCCTGCACCCTGCAATAAATAATAGTCTCAGTATCAGCCTCAGTGATCAAATAAATTGGCTTTTCTTGATAACTTGCTTCTTTATTTAGAAAATTTACCTCTGTGGAACTCTTCATTCCCTGATGAAAAATAAATCAGTCACTCCCATATGCTCGTCATAAAAAAACCTTTTCATACTTTCTCACAAGGTTGTATTTGTGGATATGGCAAATGGCATGTATGGTTTTGCCTCCTCATGAGGGTCATCTTCAAAATGAACCACCATTACTCATCCTGAATGGCTGCCTTTGCTGTTATAGATTGTGCTCCTCAATCTAAGCTTTTAGGTTAGTGAAATATGGACAGTAATCACTTTGTGCTAGAATATAATACAAGCACAATAATATATACCATTGATTAAACACTTACTAACCATCTTACATGCATTATTATATTTAATTTGCATTATAGGCATATGAGATATCAAATGGTTATTACTGTTTCAGAAAATTTAAGTAACATGGCCTAAGGCATACACCTAGGAAGTGGCAAGTCCAAGATTTGAACCCAGTATTGGCTCCATATGTTTTTATGTTTTTTACAAACTTGATATACTCCCAGCTTCCTTTATGAAAGATGTTTTTTGATGCTTAGTAGGAAGCTAGATTTATTCAAGCAACAGAGTTCTTATTTAGAGATATTACTACATACAAGAGCAAACAAATACTAGGTTTTGATTGATGGTAATTATGTAATCTTTTGTTTCTTTTCATCTGTTCTTCCCTCTCTTTTGATGATGGCATGCTTAAAATAAAAACTCTTTGAAGGTAAACTTAAGAGGAGACAAGTTATTCCTCCAGTAATATGGACTTGGGGAGACATACCAAAGCAAATAACTCCTAGTGCAGAACCAGACTTTGGGTAGAATAAGCATATCCAGAAGCTCATCTAGTCTCAACAGTGGCTAGGAGAGCTATCGATATGTAGGTCTGTTCTCAGTTCAAGGCCATAAATATCATTTTAGGTGAGAATTAGAAATTGATGCCAAGGGATGGAAAACAGAGCTTGGTTAGAACTTAGATGTTGGAGTTTAAGGAAAGGTTCCAGTCATAAACACAAACCAGAGCACGTAATCAGGAGCACAAACCAAATAACTAGAAAATTAGGAGGAGGTCAGAATAATAAATATAGAGTAACAGCAAGAAACAAGAAGTATTAAGTCAGTCACTCATAGAAAGACAATTCCTTTACTAGCAGATAATTTTGTCCTTTATTTTAAGCTTTAGAATAATCTTGTGGTATAAATTGGATAAGTTCACCACCATATGTCACCAGAGATCGGATATAAGTCAATATGGAAGTGGACTGGAGAACAGGTTTCCAAGTTTCATATTTTTGGTTACTTAATAAGCACCTTTAAATATCCTTTTGGGGGCGCCTGTTTGGCTCAGTGGGTTAAGCCTCTGCCTTCGGCTCAGGTCATGATCCCAGGGTCCTGGGATCGAGTCCCGCATCGGGCTCTCTGCTCGGGCAGGGAGCATGCTTCCTCCTCTCTCTCTCTCTGCCTACTTGTGATTTCTCCCTGTCAAATAAATAAATAAAATCTTTAAATAAATAAATAAATAAATATCCTTTTGGTTAAGATAAAATATCTAACAATTATCTTCCATTGCTGTTATAGATCATTTTTAAGATTTAAAAATGTTTCAATACTACAAATTCAAAGCAATTTGTGGAATATGAAAAAAATCACTGATGACGTTAGAATATCAAAATGATACTGACATTCTACTGAAGAATATATCATTAAAATAGAAGCTTCAAGCACTATAATAAAAATGATTTTTAAGGTCCTCTTTTTCTTTTTTTGCATTTTCCTTGTTTGTGTTTAGAATTCATACCATAACTTAAAGTTTCTAGCCTATGTAGGAAGAAATGTGGCAAAAATGTTTTTATGATTTAAAAACAATATTATTTTATTTAAATAAGGTGTATTAGTGCTCAGACATTTGGAGAATTTATAAAGTTAGAATATGATTTAGTAAAGTGTATGTATTTATGGCCAAATGTACCAAGCAAATAAACAAATAAACAAACAAAAACTGCTATAATGCATTTGAAATAGTCTGACTTCATTTAGTGGAATTAAACTGAACATACACTCTACCTTATTTTCTGAAAGTTATAAAATATACATTATTTTATCCGTTAAATGAAAATGAATGTGAATCTACAGTTGCAGCAGCCACTATATAACAATGAATAAAAGTACTCCATTCCTAATTATGCCCAAGTAAATGCAGTATAATGGTGGAAATGAGAATGAGTCAGAAAAAAATAAAAGGCCACCACAATAAGGAGATTTTGACATATAATAGCCAAATAGGAGCTTATTTAACAATACTGTTCCTTGTATATACAGTTTTAAAGTATAACTTTAAAAAATTTAAGGACACGACTCTTCTAAAAACACGTCAAATAATTCATTAAAGTCATTAATTTATGAAGGAATTAGTAAGACAATTAAGCTGGTTCTAGTAGCACTTGGAGGAATACAGGTATATGTAGCCCATTATAGTGGTATTAAAAAAAAAAATGACTGTTAGCTGCTGCCTGTTGGTCAGGGGGACATCATGGAAGAGGAGCTTAGTTGGGCCATCTTATAGGCAACAAAGAAGAGAAACTCTAGTAACAAGAGGCTGTAGGAATATGCTTGGTCAGAGTATGAGGGAGAATGGGAAGAGGAAAATCCAGAATGGACCTTCCACAAGAACCTTAGCTTCCACCAGGAATCCTAGAAACTTGCAGCCCCCTCTCCTCAGAACCAACATTTGAAGGCCTAAAACACAGAAAGCATTCCCAGAGATTTGGTTTAAGGAAAAAAAAAATGTTAGGATAAAGTTTTCAGAGATTATAAGTTAAATAAAATTGATGAAATCATAGAATGAAATAAAACTATAACATGTGGGGTTACCTTTCTACTCACCAGAAATCTGCAAGTAAGTGTAACTTCAGAGTTTCTCAGTTCTAATGAATTAACATATAGCAAAGTTAAATAGACATATATTAGAAAATTATATAATCCTTGGGTGGCCTTGATAGACTATTTCCCAGGATGAACAAATAATCATGCTACCCACTTTTTTAAAGCTTATTTTCTGGTTTTAAATAATTATTAACACATTTAAATAGAGTTACAAGCAGACTTTTTAAGTGTTTTAATTCTTTATTGATCTGGGAAATATTCTTGGAAATCTGTTTCAATTGTGGAGAATGTAGAGTTTCATGTGGCAAAAGGCTGTTTTTGAAGGAATGCCTTTATTTTACCAGAATCTCATCTCTAATAATTGTCTAATCCATGATTGTTATTATCTCTAATTCTAATTCCTGAGACTGAGAAAAACTATGTTAAAACTGGTTCTGCCTTTGTATTACACCAACTGTGAATAGAAAAGGTCTGGATTCTTAGACATAAAAGAAAGTCTTGGAGAACTAAAGGGCAGATATTCCAAACTGTGAAATTATTAAAATTACCCAAGTTTTGTGGTCTTTTGAGAATCTGTGTTAGGGAACTTCTAAAAGCATTAGGGTATAAGATACAAATACAGTAACAGAAAACTTTTTTGAAGAGAGAAACTGTGTCACATTAATTAGTTTCTTAAATTTTTTATTTGAAAAGAATAGCTTACAATTAAAGTGAACAGAGGCTGAGCTGTTGAACAAATGGTAGAACAATCTAACTATTGCTAGACAAATAGATTTTTATATATGCTGTAGATTAGTATTGAAAATTATTTGTAGATATCAATAAACAACAATAAATCCCATGGTTACCCATGGTAAATGAAGGGAAACAGCATGTGAGAAGGAAGATAGACCAGAAAATTACTCTGATCTAGTACACTTTAATTGACTACAGGACTGTAAAAGTGTTCCTCTTATTTTGTCCTCAGTTCTGTCATTACCTGAAAAAAAAGTAGAAGCTCTAGAATACAAGATCTCACCATTTGAGGGCTGGAAGCTATTATACTCGATTTATAATACAAAATCAAGCATAAACTTTCAGTTTCAGCTCTATCAGGTAGTTTTAAGGCTGTCATGTCTTTCCTTACAATAAGAAAAAAACTGAAAATAAATAATTTTGACCCATCAGAGAATCTAGAATATGGGGCAAGACATAACGTTGAAATCTGGAAATACAGGCAAATCCAGAGCACAACCAAGATCTGCTTTCCTACAGCACAAGCTGCTGGAGCCACAAGCTGGTATAAACACGTAAATGTTTATATTGAAAATTTGCTGAAAATTAAGAATGAATTACATGAAATAGAAATTTCTGAGAACTGTAGATTTAAGGGGATCCTTTCTTTCATGGCCTTTTTTTTTTTTTTTTTTTTTTTTTAAAGTAGGCTCCGCATCCAGTGTAGAACCCAGTGCAGGGCTTGATCTCCCAACCTGGAGATCAAGACCTGAGTTGAGATCCAGAGTTGGATGTTTAACTCACTGAGCCATCCAGGCACCTGTCATAGCCTTTAACTTTACTTTTTTTTTTTTTTTTAAGATTTTATTTATTAGACACAGAGAGAGAGACCACAAGTAGGCAGAGAGGCAGGCAGAGAGCCAGGGGGAAGCAGGCCTTCTGCTGAGCAGAGAGCCTGATGCGGGGCTCAATCCCAGGACCTGAGATCATGACCTGAGCCAAAGGCAGAGGCTTAACCCACTGAGCCACCCAGGTGCCCCAGCCTTTAATTTTAGAACTGCCAAATTCTCATGGTAAAAATCTTCAGGAGATTTTTTTTTTTTTTCCTGGCTCCAACAGTGTAAGGGAAAGGGTGACTATTATGAAATATGCCCATAGTACTCTCCATAACAGAGGTATACTCTCTAGGAAAAAAATAATTTTTGAGAGATTTATCCCCCTAGGAGAAGAACATTTCTGCAACTTTAGCACCACCCCCTGGAAACTTGCTATCTCATTTAAGGGGGAAATAATTATACCAATGGAGAAACACTTGTGGAAGTGGGACAAAAACAAGGACACAAGAGGAATTTGAAGGTCTAGTACCTACAACTATAAGCAATAAATACAACCTATCTCTTAGCCAGATTATCCATAAGTCCTCATACTAAAAGCCTGTTTAACTCAGTTCCTACTACCCAATACAACAGGTCTAGTTTTCAACAAAAAATTATAAAATATACCAAAGGCAAGATTAAAAAAAAAAAAAACACTGAATGACCAAAGCAAACATCACAATCAGAGTCAGATAAGACAAAAATATTGGAATCATATGACAGAAAATTTTTTTTAAAAAATGATAATGTTTGGGGCACCTTGATGGTTCAGTGGGTTAAGACTCTGCCTTTGGCTCAGGTCATGATCTCAGGGTCCTGGGATCGAGCCCCACATCGGGCTCTCTGCTCAGTGGGGAGCCCATTTTCCTCTCTCTCTCTGCCTGCCTCTTTGCCTACTTGTGAACTCTCTCTCTCCGTGTCAAATAAATAAATAAAATCTTTAAAAAATAAAAAAAATAAATAAATGGCACCAAGCTATTAAAAAAAAAATGACACTTGCTTGGAAATAGTGGAAAAGTACATAGTATGTAAGAACAAATTGGTAATATAAGTAGAGAGTTTGAAATCATATGAAAAACATTGAAAGGAAATGCTAGAAATTATAAAGTCTGTAAGGGAATTGCAAGCCTCAGACCCTTTTTAAGGAGTCTTTGGGTTTCCCTACAGACTCAGATTTTCAGTGAAAACTTACAAGGCATGCTAAAAGGCAGTAACAACAAACACAGTTTAAAAAAGACAAACATTTGGGGCAGTTGGGTGGCTCAATCAGTTAAGCATCTGCCTTCAGCTCAGGTCATGATCTCCAGGGCTTGGGATCAAATGTCACCCCAATGTCCCCATTCAGTGGGGAGTCTGCTTCTCCCTAGAGCTCTTCTCCTGCTCATGCTCCCATTTCCTCCCTCTCTCACTCAAATAAATAAAATCTTTTAAAAAACTTAAAAAATAAAAAGACAAAACTTAGTATACAAAATCATACACACAAAAAAAACCAAGTCAGATATGGCAGGTATTTCAAAAATTTAAAACCAGAAAATTAAATAACCATGACCAGTATACTGAGGGCTCTATTGGGAAAAGTGAATAACATTCAAAAATAGATGGGTAATGTAATCAGATTAATGGAAACTCAAAGAAAGAATTGAAAGGAAATGCTAGAAATAAAAAACAGTGTAAAAATGAAGAATGTCTTTGATGGGATCATGACTAGACTGGACACAGATGAAGAAAGAATCATGAACTTAAAGATAGGTCAATAGGATTTTTCTAAAGCAAGGATTTTTTGCTTTCTAAAGCAAAAAGCAAAGAGAAAACAATAAAAAAAATTAAAAAAGAAAGAATACTGAGCCCAATATCAAGTACCATGGTTTAAAATGGAAATGCCAGAAGGAGCAAAAAGAGAGAAAGGAGTAGAATAAATATTTGAAGTAATGGTGGCTGCTAATTTTCCAAACTTAATTTGCAAAATGAAATTCAGAGAAAACAGAATGGGAGAAAAAATGAATACTGAAGACAGTATCAAGTACCAAGTACAATTATAGTAGGTGTGATATACACAAAGTGGAAATACCAAAAGGAGCAAAAAGAGAGAAAGGAATAAAAGAAATGTTTGAAGAAATGATGACTGCTAATTTTCCAAAATTAAATTCAGATACCAATCTACAGATCCATGGAACCTAGAGAGCACCTGGCAGGGAAAATACTAAAAACTACATCTAGGTATATCATATTCAAACTATAGGAAATCAAAGATGAAGGGAAAATTTTGAAAGAAGCCAGAAGGAAAAAAAAAATCCCTATGTATAAAAAAAGAAGGAAAATAATTAAATTGGACTTTTTTTCAAAAAGAGAGTAGAGTGAAGTATTTACTGTTGAAAGAAAAAATACCATTCTATAATTGTGTATCCAGTGAAACTATCCTTCAAAACTCAGGGGAATACTCACTTGGACAAACAGAAATTGATCAAATTTGTCACAAGTAGCCATACTTTGCCAGAAATGTTGAGAAAAGCATTCAAAAGGAAGATGATCTAGGTCAGAAACATGGATCTACACAAAGAAGGAAGAATATTAAAGAAGCAATAAATAAAAGTAAAAATTAATTTTTTTTGTAAATGATGTAACTAACATTTGAATAGTTTGTCTAAAATGACATTAGCAACAATTGGGTGTTTATCACTTATGGATAAGTGAAATGAAGAACAAATGTAATAAGTGATAGAGGGAAGATTTGGGAATATTCTGTTATAAGGACCCTATACTCCCCATGAAGTGGAATAGTTTTATTTGAATGTGGACTTGTTAAAAGGTTTTGCACAGTGAAAGAAACCACCACCAACAACAAAAAGTCAACCTATTGAATGGGAAGAGATATCTGCACATGATATATCTGATAAGGAGTTAATGTCCAAAATATATAAACTTACATGACTCAATAACAAACAAAAATCAAGTAATCTGATTAAAGAATGGGCAGAGGAGCTGAATAGACATCTCTTTTTCAAAGAAGACCTAGCAGTGGGAAACAAACATATGAAAAGATGCTCAATATTACTAATCATCAGGGAAATGCAAATCTGAACCACAATGAGATATCACCTTATACCTGTCAGGATGGCTAAAATCAAAAAGACAAAAAATAACAAGCGTTGATGAGGACATAGAGGGAAAATAACCCTTATGCATTGTTGGAAGGAATGTAAGGTGGTACACCCACTGTGGAGAGTAATATGTAGGTTCCTCAAAAGATTAAAAATAGAAATACCATATGATCCTAATAATTCCACTACTGGGTATTAACCAAAGAAAATGAAAATGCTAATTCAAAAAGATATAGACAACCCTTAGTGTGCCTGGATGGCTCACTTGGTTAAATGTCCAACTCTTGCTTTCAGCTCAGGTCATGAGATCAAGCCCCATATTAACCTCTGCACTCAGCGTAGACTCTGCTTGAGATCTCTCTCTTTCTCCATCTCCTTCTATCTCTACCCTGCTTGCATAATAAATATATATACGTACATACATAGATAAAATCTTAAAGGAAAGATATATGCACCCTATGTTTATTGCAGCATTGTTTACAATAGCCAAAATATGGAAGCAGCCCAAGTGTTCATTGATAAATGAATGGATAAAGGAGATGTGGTGTGTGTGTGTGTGTGTGTGTGTGTATGAATGATAGAATAATATGCAGCCATAAAAAGGATGAGATCTTGCCATTTGCGACAACCTACAGATCCAGGGAGGATGGCCTCAAAGGGTAATGTGGTAATTTCATTAAGTCAGAGAAAGACAGATGTCATAGGATTTCATTTACTGGTGAATCTTAAAAACAAAACACACAAACAAACAAACAAAAAGCAGAATCAGACCGATAAATACAGAGAACAAACAGATGGTTTCCAAAGGGTGGGAGATAGGACAAAATGGATGAAGGGGAAAGGGAGAAAAACAGGCTTCCAATTATGAAATGAACAAGTCATAGGAATAAGAGGTACAGCATCAGAAATATAGTCAATTATATTGTAATAGCATTGTATTGTGACAGATGGTTGCTATATTTGTGGTGAGTGTAGCATAATGTATAGAGTTGTTAAATCAGTATGTCATGCACCTGAAACTAATGTAACACTGTATTTCACCTGTACTCACATTACAAAAATAGCACTAAGTGCATAATCTCAAATTTTTAAAAAATGGACTTGAATTTGTTCTGAAGATATATTTCAAACTTTAAAACAACCACCAAAATATTTGAAAAAGAAGTACTGTTGATATGCTAAAAGAAGAGAGAAAATGGAATCATAAAAAATTTTCAGTTAAAATTAGAGAAGGCAGAAAATAGTGGGAGACAAAAAGAAATTGCAGTTGCTATAGAAAATCTATAGAATTAAGGTACTAAAGAAATACACACACACACACACACACACACACACACACACACATAAAATTCAGGTATGACACAAAGGCAGAAGCTATAGGGAAAAAAAGAAAAAAAGATTTTAACACAAAATTTATTTATTTATTTATTTATTTATTTATTTATTTATTTAGAATTCCAAAGAGACACAGTGAGAGAAGGAACACAAGCAGGGAGAATGGGAGAGGGAGAAGCAAGCTTCCCAATGAGCAGGGAGCCCAATGCCCAGCTAGATCCCAGGACCCCGGGATCATGCCCTGAGCCTATGGCAGATGCTTAAGGACTGAGCCACCTAAGTGCTCCTATTTTTGTAAAAATTTTTGTAAATATTAAATATTAAATATTTTTGTAAATGCTATAAATAAAATTTTTAAAGGGGGCAATAATTTACACAAACATGATAAAGAATTATCTTAACATATGATAAACACTTGCAGATCACTGTGAAAATAATGCAGGTTTCTTCTTGTTTACCTCCCTTCTGTCCTCCCTCCTGGAATGTAGACAAAGGGAATAAACAGTTGTTTTGAAAAATGAATGAATATAAGTAGGAATATATAATGAATTTGTTTTATGAATAATGAGATAATTGTAAATTTAAATATGACATATCCCCTGCTCAGAAGTTCTGTAAAGAGAGAAATCAATAATGATATCTAGTGTTGGCAAAGATCAAGAGAAATAATTATCACTGTTTCTTATTTCAAAAGATAGTTCCAAAATTTGTCAGTCTGTTGACCCAAGAATTCTATTCCTAGGAGTTTAGCTTAAAAAGTAACCACACAAATACATAAAAACATACATCTAAAGTTCATAGCACTATTTATAACATTTGGGAAACCCCTACATCTCCAATAATATGGCTCATTTAAAAGGGTCATCACATATTCAGAAACAAAAATGATATACCACCAATAAAAACAGCTGTAGATTTCTTTCTGGGTGATAAGGAAAAATTTTTATAATATATTGTTGAGTGGCAATTAACACATTTCTTTAGACTGTAGCTATTGTCTCCCTGCTGTAAAGGGTGATAACACAAACTTTTACTTCTCGAATCTCTATATTAACCAGTTTTAATCTATATTATTGCCTTTTTTAGTATTCAGTTTGGTACTATAAATTATGTGTAAATTTCTCTTATATGATTTATTCCACTCCATTCTAATTTTCACATTTATTTTACTCGTTGTTCTACAATTAAATAGAATTTATGCATACTGCTAATCCTTTTCTGGTAGATTTCAAAGTCATGTATTAGTTTGCTGAAGTTCATTCTTTAATAAGTTTCCTCAAGGAAGAACTCCGAAGAACAACATTCCCTGACTTGTGGCAAAGTCAAAAAGGATTTCTTTAGCTTTTCTGCTTGAATGTTGGCTTGTCTGAATATAAAATCTTTTCTGTATCTTGTAGTTATCTCCCTATTATATTCTGCTGTTGAATGTTGCTATGGGGAAATCTGAAGCCTTTTTTATATTTTTTCCCCTAAGAGGTGACTTGAACTCCCTGCTTAATTAACTGAAAGATTTCTTTTTACTCCTTTAAATTTAAATTCCTTTAAATTGAATACATTTACCAAAAGTCTTGCTGTTCAGGGTTCTATGTTGATTTTTCCTGAAAAATCATGTTCTCCACTTTGAATTTAATAGTCCCATCATTTTTCCTGTCAGGAAAGCTTTAATAAATATTATCTTTAAATATTTATATTGATATTGTTTTGATTTTCTTTTTTAGTGTCATATTTTTGTTATTAAAAAAAAGGCCATACTTGAAGGAAGCTTTTTTCTTTCAGTAGTAGAGAAGGAATGAGAGGTGAAGACTGAAAGACTACAAAAGTATAACCTACTTGTATAAACTCTCTTTTGAATTCTGCTGTTCTTTTCCATCTTTTTTCCTTGCAAAATTTTTGTGTTACTACTATAACAGTTTATTACTCATCATTGAACAAATTATTTATTTCTGGAACAATCATATATAGGAAGATTCTATGCAAACTCTCCCCTTCAGCCTTTCTCAATAAAATGGAATTCCCGACAGCTTAATTTGGTTCCTGCCTCTGTTCTTACAGTGAAGGGATAAACTTTTGCAATCCAGGATGAGTCCCTCACTTTAAAGAAATGAAATTTTTTTCCTTAGCTTTTTTCTGAGGTTTTCTACCACTGGATTAACCTCTGTTCATCATTTCTTCATGATGGCTTTTCTGCAATCTTCACCCTTCCGTTTATTTATAGTCTATAGATCAAATATGTCTAAGTTTCCCTGAAAATGGAGTTCTCTAATTCTCTGTCCCTGGGTAAATTTTTATATGATTTCTAAATGGAGCTAACTTATACAGGAGGATTTATACCATAATTCCCTGATACATTTCTTCTTTAAAAGGATTCACAGACCTGTACCCCTGGGGATAAAAATATATTATATGTTTATAAAAAATAAAATTAAAAAAAAATAAAAATAAAAGGATTTACCAGCTACATATTTAAATTTGCATTTGCTGGATTTAATGCAGTTGATCTACAAAAAGCAATTAGATACAGATTAATGTTATATTCCATGAGAGACAAAGTTGAAAATTTGAAGTTCAGACATTATAAATGGGACTACTAGCAATTTAAACTACCTAGTGAAACTATTTATGGCTACAAGGTACAGATGCAAAATTACAATATGCAGAACAGGTGCAAATCTGATGTGGGGGTGCTTCAGGTACCACAGTTTATGATTATTTCTGTATTATCTCCAAGTCAGACTCTTCTAAAAATTCTCACCTTTCATTTTTATCTAATAATCTTCTAAATGACTAGGCAGCTTTAAATCATGTCTTCTCATAGCTCTCATATACTTCCCAAAGATCCACTAATAATTGATGATTAGAGGATTATAGTCTGGATTCAGTCATGATTTGACTAATAGGGAGAATATATAGTTTTTGGATACAGTTTTAGACCTGAACCAAAGACTGGAGGACTTAAAATTTTGCCATAAATAATTACATTACTTTTTTTCACTACGGATCAAATCCAGGAATGAATGTGAAGGCTTACTATGAGTCTAGCACAAAGAAAGAATGTCATAGTGCTTCTTGTTTGTATTATATATCATCATCATCATTATTGCTATCTACTAGGGAATAAATATAAGGGCTCCCCCCCCCAATAAATTTACTGAAAACATAATCCTAGTAGTAAATTAATCAATCCATCAGTACCATAATATTTTATTTGAAATAAGATACCACAGTATTTTATTTAAAAAAGAAGGCTATGCATGATTGTTGCAACATTTTTGTTTGCTTTTTACCATCCAAGTGGTAGAACTTGATAAAGAGAGGGTATTGGCTAAATGAAACCAGGATCTGAGTCACTGTAGAATTTTTGGCTCTTAATTAATTGACAGTACATATGACATAAATAAATTTAAAAAGCACCATTAGGAAACATAAGTAAATTTGGAATACAAATATATTCTCAAAGCAGTCAAAGCACATATGGAAATGAAGTGTGTGTGATTATTTAGGGGAGTAAAGGTTTGATGATTTTTCTCTAAAGCAAGTTGGCAAATTATGTTGAGAACCTTTAAAATGGCCATGTCATTTCAAATAGTAATGTCACTTAAATAAACAAGTACAAAAAATTATGAAGAATATAATCAATGAAAAATATTCATAATAAAGAAGTTGCAAAATAATGGAGAAATTCTTTAAAATATATAGCATATCCATGTAATGTAATGTTACATAGTCATTGGTAAAAATAATTTCAAAGTCTTTTCAGTATCATGGATAATGTTTCACATGAAAATCTTAAGTGAAAATGCAGGATCTCTACTTACAGTTTTTGAACAATTATGTTAAATTCATACATATATATATATATATATATATATATATAAATAAAACATGTAATGTAAATCCAGCAAAGTGTAAATGATAGTTATTTCTAGACTGTGGAAATAATGGTAATGTTTATTTTCTTACTATGTTACCTTTCTAACTCTATAATCTATATATATTTACAATTATAATTTTATTTTTTATGAATGTATAGTAATAGAATAAGTACAATTTAAAGTATTTGAGATGGAAAGAAAGGAAGTTCGTTACTGCTAAGTATCATTTCTCAGTAAATGTCAGGATATTTTAAACATTTTATCAAATGTTTCTTATATGGAATTTGTATTTTTCAAGTGGTTCATTTAACTCTCTAAGAAACAGTTATCTCCCATTCTCTGAATTATCAAACTAAAATTACTATGATCAGATTCTGAGTATTAAAAAGCTATTAAAGCTATGGTATAACTTCCTCTCCTGTGGCATTTAAACACATCCTTCCCATTATCTTTGAGGTATAATCCACCTTGTCTGGAGAACTAATCAGATACTTACATAAAATGCTTCCAGAAATTAGTACACTTAAAGTTATATTTAATACAAAGAGACTTTGACTTGCTTCAGTGCCAACTGTGCACCTTTTTTTTTTTTTTTGGAAGATTTTATTTATTTATTTGACAGAGAGAGACAGTGAGAGAGAGAGAGAGATCACAAGCAGGGAGAGTGGGAGAGGGAGAAGCAGGCTTCCCACTGAGCAGGGAGCCATTGTGGGGGGCTTGATCCCAGGACCCTGGGATAACGACCTGAGCCAAAGGCAGAAGCTTAATGACTGAGACACCCAGGTGCCCCCAACTGTGCACCTTTTAACCTGCTTTGTTGGTGTGTATAAATTCTTTGCTTATGTTATATTTTTTCTCTAATATTTGCAGAAATTCTGTGATTTTAAAGAATTAACTGGGTCTTATTTCTATAAGTAGCATGTATCTCCTGACTCATGACCCCCAAAGTTCCAAGTGCTTAAATTCCTTTCTTAAAGGGATACGAATATTATTAGTCACTTATTACTTAGTTTTTTTTTTTAATTGATTACCTACAATATGTAAGTTCTGGTAAATTCTGTGGAAGCTACAAAGATGAGTAAGATATAGGACTAGATTTTCAAAAGCATAGAGTCAACAAGAACATAGAATTAGTTCCAAGTATGAGGCAACTTATGATGAGGACTCTAATAAAAGAACTAATGAGTTGTTCAGCAAATATAGGGATGGGAGAGATGATTTCTAACTGAGTGGATGGATGCATGCAGTCGTCTTTAGTAGTCTCATACCTTGATAAAAAAGGAAGGTGATTATGAAACAGTGGGAATAGGATTTGTCCTAGAGAATAATCTGTGCATAGACCAGTTAATATTGCTGTTTAGCAGCCTTATATTCTAATCCTAGTAATCACTTTGGCAAAAGATAGATCTCATCATAGTGAAAGCACACAAAGCTATCTCCATTACTAGAAAATCACCTTCTGGTGATATGAGGATAGTAGCTTCCACTTTATATGTGAAGGATGCAGACTTACTGACAAATGGCTGCATTTGTCATCCTGTACTGGCAACATTGCATTGACCTAATTACAGTCATTTATAGATGTGTGACACACAATATCATCATGACTTCACTGGCATTTGCTTAAAGGTAAAGGAGACAGTATTCTGTAATCAATATTATATTTTAAAAATAATATCTAATTAAATTACTCTTGCTGAATAGAGGATGTTGATCCTATTAGATCCTCTAATCTATAGTGATTAGAATATTTCAGAAGTCAGATTCCTCAGGTAACCATTGTACTAACACTGAGCAAGGAGACCTGAGGCTGATGATTCTTTTTTTGCCAAGTTTCTGGAATTCATTGGCTAATGATGTGGTCTCAGGTGTACATACTAGTTTTTCTTTTATTCTGCCTCACACTTAGCTCCAGTAAGGGATATGTACATAAGAGTACTGCTCCTGTCTCCAAACATTGCTATAATCAGTTAATATAATCTGGCCAGAACCAGCTAAATGAAAGTTCAAGAAAAATGGAAAAATGGGTTTCAGAAAATAGCTGACTCCAGGAAAGCTAAGGTTAAAGGAAATGCATTTATTCTGAAAAGCATCTATTAATCAGGACTCTGTGTATTTGATTAAAAGCTCTTTCAGTAAAAAGCAACAGAAATCCATTTAAACTAACTTAGGTATAAAAGGGAATTTATTACAAGAACAAGGAAGTATGCCCCAGGACCCCAGGGAAAGTGACCAGGACGGATACCAGGAAATGTGAAAATCAGGCACAAAGGCAGGTATTCCCAATTCATACGTCTCTTTATATCTCTCCCTAATTATCTCTTCCTTTAGCCTTTTGTATTCAAGTCCAGTCAGCTCTCTTTCTGTATGTGTGATTTGATGTGCACATGATGAAAGTTGATCATACTTGTACATGGACAGTGTTGGTTATAAAATTTTTTTCTTCCAGGTTCAAATGTTATTAGACACTGACACGTGTGACCTAATCCCAAATTTCTGGAAGAAAGATCCTGACTGGCACAGTATAAATCAGATATTTATCACATGTGCTTTCAGATAGGGCCAGCTGAACAGGCCCACATAACGTAAGCATGGCAGCACATGTGGGGAGTTTCTACAAAATCACCCCCTACTTGAGAAACTATGCTAGAAAGTTTCTACCATACTGTTCTAGTAAAGACTTTTCTTGAGGAAGTTGAGAGCTTATGTGAGTTGTTTAATATCATCTACCATGTAAGTAGCAAAAGTGGGATCAGTTTTAGGTCTAACTCCAGAGCTCCTTTCCACTGACAAATTCACAGATGAAAGAAATGTGCTAAAGTTTGTTTCTCTCTAATTTTAAGAGTAGACAATTTGCACAGGTACAAGTAATAAGGTGTGCCTCCCAAAATTCTCCTGCAGACAATATAAGTGACCAGTGCCCCTCCCAGAATCCCCCTCTGAGTTTTCCCAGGGGCCAGGTTTTCCCCACTGTTTCCAGTCCATTACTGAGCATGGGAAGCAGGGAACCATTGAGGCCCATTCCTGCAGGAGTGGGGGTTTCCTCTAATGAGCAACATTGACTTGATATACATACTCCAACAGCTGGAATGTTCATGAAACTGTGCTACAGTCTTAAACAGTTCCCACCTGGTACTCCTTCCTGTCCTCTCCTTTCTTAGGTGCCAAACCCGCTGCTCAATTCATGAGGCTCTCTCTGGCTACCTTGTTCATCCTCTATAGGTGTTTCCTTTGGTTAACATTTCCTTTATATGTGTAATCTTATTTTAGCATATGCTTATTAGGGAAATAATGACACAAAAATTTTGGAGGAATTTTACAAAATCAGAAAGATGAGATTAAAAGCTGCATTAAAAGTAAAGATAGAAGCAGTTAGAAAGCGAATTAAAATAGATTTCTTTTTATATTGTTTGTGGGAAGTTATAGGACTTTCCACTGATTTCATTTGAATTAAGAATAGCATTTATTATTTTTCCCTCTTATCAAAACATATATATAGCCCATATAACACATATGTTAAAGAATAAAAATATAGCTCTTTAAAGCTACAAAATAAAATTAACCCAAATTACATCATTAAATTTTAATATAATTTTCAGTTTCTGGTTATAATTCCTATTTTTTTCAAAATTAGGATTCAATTAAATAAACTCTTAAGATCTTTTTATTTTCATGAAACTTATGTTGTCAACACATCCCCAAATCATTAAATCTATATTTTCTTTTTAACTGATAACACAGACTTAATGATCACCCAAGAATTTTTCATTGTATCCCTCTTTTCATTCTTAGTGACCCTTTTGCACAAAAGGTGCATGTAGGGAGTGAGTGTAGAGGAGGGGAAGATACAGTTACTAGAATAGGACGTGCCAGTTTTGGGTGTTGAAGGAAAAGAAACAACCCAGCATTATAAGTGGGGGTGGAGTAAAGGTGTTCTAAGGACCCCTGGAAACAGGGAGGAAGGAGAGTTTCCTTTCAGAACAGTCCAAAACCCTTCTTCCCCAAGGAAAATTCCCTGGTGAGGCTCTTCCAAATTGCCACAACTGTTGTGTCTTCTGTCCCCCAGCAGATGGCTCTAACCATGATTTGATCACCATTTCCCATTCCAATAAGTCTCTTGGAAATAGCAGGGATGGCCCCAGTTTCCTTACCACCCTCACAAAATATCTCTGGATGATTTTCCCAACCTCAAATATAGTCATTCTCTGAGGCAAACACATGTCACCCCCCTGGTGGGATGAACTAACAATACAGACTAGACTGACTGTCCTCAGGTGGTCCTGTTAAAATAAGCATTAGATTCAGTTATCAAAACCAGTTTGGGAATGCTAAGGCCTACCAGGCAGTTGGGGAGGCCACATTGGAGGCAGTGTCAACCTGTATATCTTTTCACTGATGTAGAAACCACTTTGGTTGGTATAATTATAAACAACATTCTCTTTTCAGGGATGCCACATAAGCCTGTAGGATTTTACTTCCTGTGAGGGAACCAGGAAGTTTCTTGTTTTTCTTTCGAGAACACAGTGATTTATATCTTCCTTGGCCTGGAAGGCATTCAGGTCATCTGCACTGACTGGACTTGAAATAGGTGATGGCATTACCTTAGGCTTTTTCCTAGTAGGCCACTTGGATTATCTACAATTCTTACTACATCCTACTATACCTAGATTAATGTTCAGGGCAACCAGAAAATTCAGAAATTAAATACAGAAATTTAAGGAGAAAGACTCTTGATTTTCTAAAATGGACACTATTGGTTGATCGGATTTGTTCAGCTGGGACCCTGGGAGGTACAACTGATGTCGTTACTGGTCCACTTTTTATTATAAGTGGTTATTCTCAACTATTAAGAGTATTTGCTTGGTACAAATTTTTATAGGCAGCTTAGGGTGCAACAGTTTAAAGATCTTCGTAGATAGCTTGGACATCATCTTTGTGGTTGTTTGGGTTGTAGGGTTTTACTTTTCTGCATTGAAAGATACCACTATGACAGAGCTAGCTGGGTTGATAGCCATTTATGTGTTATAAATTCTGAACTGGTTCATTCTATGGCTATGTCTAGATTTCTTTCTGGCACTGGCGCACACTTGTCAAGGAAAACCCCATTACCTCAGGAAGATGACAGCTTTATTCTTGAGGTAGTGACTCTTCAAAATCAGAACCACCCCTCCCAGATAAATAAGTATTTTTAAATGATACAAATCTCCAGCTGTCAAAGTGTTTGTAAGTGATGAGTTTTGCTTCTGAGCTTTTCAAGCCTTGGAAATGAGGCCTTGTCAGTGGGGTCTGCCAATATTTTCCTGAACTGCTTTTTTTAAGGACAAATTTGGAGGTCTTCAAACATTTCTTCATTTTTTTCAATCATTTTATCATTTGTATGGGGTTCTGGAAATGAGAAAGAGATTATCATGTTGTCTGTTATCAAGTTGCCATCTTAACCAGAACTGTGGTGTTCCCTTATGAATCATACCATGTTGCCGAATACTGTAGTAAATGTGGGAAGCAGGTGGAATGTAATGTCCTGCAAAGTGGTATCATATGTGTGTAAAGGCCCCTGCCAACATAATCACTCCTTATGTACTCTGTTAATGGTGTGTCTTTCAGGATCTCTAGAGAGCTCCTGATGTAAGCCTTATCAGAGCTGTGACCAGATTCAGTGAACCAAAAATCAAAACACATGTTCTCTTGAAGGGGTTGCTGTACTTCTCTCAGGTGTTGACACATTTTCGTGATAACTACTATTTGTTGAGTACCTTATCCTTGCTTGTTTCTGTAATAATTAAATTACACATCAGCATTTTTCATTCCCCGTAATGCTTATAATAACCTCTGCTTTTCACATGTGGAAAGAGGCTCAGAAATAAGTCACTTACTTAAATCATACAGCTTGGAAGTGGTATGCCTTAGATTTGAATAAGAAATTTTCTGGCTCTCAAACCCATGCTATTTCTACAGAATAATGTGATGAAATTATATAAACTATTAATAATGTAGCCAACAATCTCACTTTAAATAATTTGTGCCCATTGTGGCAAGCATTTTTAATATGATTTAGAAAAGTACAAATTCACACATACTCACCCTCTGAAGAAAGGCAGTACAGTAAGTGAAGAAAATAGAGGGAAAAAGTTCAGATTATTGGATATATACTCATCAATCTAAATATCTGGGAACTGAGTACCCTAGAGGGTACAAGGTCAGTTAGATTCTTCATAAATGTTAGGTGATGGTTACACTAGGAATTTTATAATCTGGAAAAAATTTGAATTCACAGTTCATAATAGGTGACTTTGGTGTCAAATATTTAGAAAGACTTAATAAACTAGGTTTCTGACTACAGGCTAACAAAGGTAGAACTAGTAGAATTAGTAGACAGTATTAAGAACAGCAAAAAAGCTAGAGAGTGTTTATAGTCTTGGATCTCCAGGTAAATACTATAATTAAATTAGTCCTGTTTTATTTTTTAACTTTTCAGGTTTCAGTTCTCAGAGACTGAACCCTCAGTCCTATATGGAGTACTCATGGAAATGTCCGCTGCTTATGGTTTATGGATATGGACATTCTAAAGTGAAGAAAAAACTATTTCATTAATATTATATGACAGATTTTCAAGACTAGATCCCAGTGATTTATATTTGATTTCAAGATAGTGGAAGCTAGGTATATAAAATAATTAATAAAAACCTTTTACAAAACAAAAATTACTTAGGTATCTAAAACTCAAAATTTAATGACTAAGCAATGCAAGACCCAAAGATTTCTCCAGCGATGTAAATTAAAAATCTGTATCTCCCAAAACTTTGAATATTGCCAAGAATTGCTCAAACAGAAACCAAAGTGAGTAATGATATTAGGTGAATACTATTTAAGTTGTTAATAACAAGAATAGTCCATAACAACTTTTGGAATTGGTTTGGTTCCAACTCGACTGGGAATTCTAGGCTTTTGGGGGGAGAAAGGTAGATAAATGTATTCTTAACATTTGATGCTACTGTAATTACTTAATACAGTAATGTTTGGGTACATTTCTAACCTAATTCATGTGTGAAAAAATAATTTATATCTCAAATCAACTTATAAAAGATTATTTTTAGCATTCACAATAATCCTGTAATTACTTATTTTCCTTTTATAGATGCGGAAACTAGTTTAGAAAGAACTAACATGTCGAAATAAAATTTACCTTTCTTAATTCTCAGCTCAATATTCCTTCTATTTCACCACAATGTTTCTCAGTGATTGTTCTCATATTATCTTAATGAGGAATTTCCTATTGTGTGTTCATTATCTGATCTTGATAAAGGAGAGCAGGAGAACCTTTGTCAAGATGGTTTCTGAACTGCAACTACATTGATATGTGCACAAGGGTAACCTTAGACTGGTAGGGTTGACCAGCTGGAGTTTGTTTTAGTTTATACTATGAGATACCATGAGTGAAAGTGTTACCTCTTTAAGAAATACAAAGCCAACAATGAATCATGGAATACTAAATCAGAAACTAGTGATATACTATATGGTGACTAACAGAATATTAAAAAAAAAAAAGAAAAGAAATACAAAGCCATTGATAGTGTCTTGATTGTGTCTTAACAGTAAACAGGTTAATGAAAATTAAGGTCTCACTTTTGATATATCACTTTTGGAGAAAAAGTGGTAGGTTTTAGAGGTGGAGGAGAAACAATGTACAAGACTGTTTTGTTATATTGGATGCTTTCTCTCTATTTATGTATATATGAACACATACACACACGCAGGGCAATGAAAATGTGGCTTTTCAAGAAGGATATGAAGTGTGTTTGGTTCAGAGCAAATACTGAATCATCTATGCTATACTTCAATTATATCATTTATTCTATAAAATCATAATATACATAAACATAATGTCTTTAATTTGTCACTGGTAACTGAGACTAATATGAAAAGAATAATCTATTTAAATAAAGCTTGACTACTTTAGTGATGAACTGCATGGACCATCTAAATTACTTTGCATGATATACTGATCAAATAAATATTTTGCAGGCCACCTGGGTGGCTCAGTCATTAAGCGTCTGCCTTTGGCTCAGGTCATGATCCCAGGGTCTTGGGATTTAGCCCTGCATCGGGCTCTCTACTCCGTGGGAAGCCTGCTTCTCCCTCTCCCACTCCCTCTGCTTGTGTTCACTCTCTTGCTGTGTCTCTCTCTGTCAAATAAATAAATAAAATCTCAAAAAAATATATAGATAGATAGATGGATAGGTAGAAAGAAAGAGAGAAAGAAAGAAATGCCTTTCTCAGTCTGAACATAGATATAAACAGAATTGGGCCCTGCATTCTTTTTGAAAAATTCGCCTTATTGAAAGAAAATATTTTGAACCTAGTAGAGAAGGAGTTTCATTTCTTGATGATTATTCTGTGTCACTTTAATTTATTAAAAGCTTACTGTTGGTTGGTATGTAATAATTCATAAAGCTGCTTATGAATAGAACTTCCTAGTAGAGCTCATGGTTCTCCTTTTAACTTATTTTTTATTTTTATTTTAAAATTATCATAAAGTAAAATTAACCCTTTCTTTTGGCATATCAGTCTGAATTTTACATATATATATATATATAGAGATAGATATAGATATAGATAGATTTATGCAATTATCAACACAGGATACAGAATAGATTCATCCCTCAAAAAAACTCCCTTATACTCTCCGTGTTATACTTACATTCACCTCCATCTGTATTCCTCCATGTTATGCAGTACATGTGGCTTGTGGTTGCTTATTAAAAACAGAACTGATAGCTGTTAATACTGTAGAGCAACAAATCACTATGATTATGTGTGTAATATAATTGGGGAGCAGGACTGGATTATGTTTCATCTACTTGGGGAAGGAGCAATTCGTAATTATATGAAGAGGTTTTTTTTTTTGTTTGTTTGTTTGTTTTTCTAGTAACTCTTCTCCCATTGATTCTGATAAATATTCCCTCTCCCTTTGGGGAGAGAATATTACTTTCCTTTCCCTCTCCTGTTTGAAAATCACCATAATTATTAACCACCAGTATTTTTTTTCTTTTTTTTTTTAATTTTATTTTTTATAAACATATAATATCTTTTTATCCCCAGGGGTACAGGTCTGTGAATCGCCAGGTTTACACACTTCACAGCACTCACCATAGCACATACCCTCCCCAATGTCCATAATCCCACCCCCCCAACCCCCCTCCCCCCATTAACCCTCAGTTTGTTTTGTGAGATTAAGAGTCACTTATGGTTTGTCTCCCTCCCAATCCCATCTTGTTTCATTTACTCTTCTCCTACCCCCTTAACCCCCCATGTTGCATAAGTCAATCGGAGAAAGACAACTATCATATGATCTCCCCGATATGAGGGAGAGGAGATGTAACCACCAGTATTTATAAAAATATATGATATCCCATAGATGTATCTGGGAAAATGGAAAAGTTAGAAGTTTAGGAACAATCAGTGGCTTTGAAGAAAGTAATTTTTATTTTATGTATCTTTTGATATCGAAGACCCTCTTTAAGGTCCAGTTGGGTTATCTACCATTTAAAAAAAAAAATGTATCCTAAGGTCTTTATACATTCCTAGGTTGGAATCCTTTGGGGATATAAGCTCAGTCTTACTATACAGAATTCTCAAAGCCTGGAACATTTCTGAGAACTTTGTTGGTAATCAATAAGGAAGTGATGAATGATGAATACATTTTCTGAGCTTCAATCTACTCTTTAAAATTAATGATAAAACTCAGAGATTTCTGCTTCTTACCACAATATAACAGAAAATAGATTTGTCCTCCTTCCTCAAATAATTAGAAAGCCAGTAAAAGAGTATTTAGGACAATAGTTTTCAGACTTTGGGCAGCAAACAGAAAATGACTGATTTCTAAGCAAAGAAACACAAACAAGCTGAATCCTGTATTTGCCCCAGCTAATAATCTGGTTGCAGATCCCTGGAGGAAGTACAGAGCAAAGGAACGCAAACAGATGTTAGCATCCTTGCTGAGTAGAGAAGAGATCAGAAGTCGGGCAAAGTTGTTCAGGTTCATAGAAGGGAAGGGAACAAAGAAAGCACTGGAGAGCTAACAGAGGAGTTCCCTCATGTTTTTGGCTGAGTGTAGATTTGTGCATTAATGGGGAGAAGTTACCCAACATTCTTGAAAAACAAACAAACAAAACAAAACACTAAAAGGCAAGGGTGCAAACAATGTTTGGAGCTCATACAGATGAAAAATATTTCATTGAGCTAACAGAATGGAAAGATCACATAAAATAGTGACATTGGTTGGAGCTCTCAGAGAAGTATTGCATGACTCGGGATTTTCACTTCCAGGTATATGACCTAGAAATCTGATAACATGAGTTCACTCAAAAACACATACACTAATATTTGTACAGCATTATTCATAGTCGCCATAAAGTAGAAACAATCCAAATGACCATGTGTTGATGAATGAATAGACAAAATGGAGTATATACATATGATGGAATGTTATTCAGCCTTAAAAAAGAATGAAATCCCGATACATGACACAACATAGATGAATCTTGAAAGTATGCTATGTGAAAGAACGCAGACACAAAAAGCCATATATTAGGAGTCCATTTATATGAAATTTCCAGAACAGGGAAATCCATTTACTTAGAAGATATATTGTTGGCAGAGATTGTTTGTGGGGAGAAATGTGGAGTTACTACTACATAGTATGGAGTCTGGAGTTTTTTTTGGGGGGTGATGAAAATTTTCTGGAATTGATAGCGATGGTGCCTACATAATCTCATGAATATATGAAACCAACCCTACTGAATTATACATGTTAAAAGAGTAAATTTTACAATGTGTGAGTTATATCTCAATAAAAGAGAAAGCTTTGTGTTATTAGGATTAAATTAGTTTTAGACTAAAGATTCACCCTAACAATACTTGACAGCAAACCTTAGGCTATGACCTAATGAGGAGCTTAGCAAATTCTTTTTCCACAAAAGGAACTATAAACCTGAGAAAAATGGACTAAAACAACCATTTCAGTGCTCTGAAAATCAATCAAAACAATCAACAATAAGAGAAGTATTTATGCTTTTACAGATGTTGAGTTTCATGAAAGAAGAGTGGAAATCTGTGGTGTTCTGACTGGGGACTGCTCTCATCTTCTTAGCTTGACCAGTGCAGAGGTTCAGCCAGGGCAGTACAGGTGATGGGTAGTAGCAGATCTCTTCTGGCATCAAAGGGACTCTCTTGATTTGTAACAGTCTGGGAGCAGACTCTTGAACTGAGTATGGGAAGACCAAATAGGTCTACTCTATTACACAGAGGTCTGGGTTTATTTAGTTGGGACATGCATGTGCACAGCCCAGAACTGAGAGGGCCCAGGCATTTAAACACACTCCTGGCGATCCCAAGACTAAACACATGTATTGGAGTTTCACAAAGTCCTGACTGCAAGAAAACCCAAGTCAGATGTCAAAATAGTCTGAAGTTAAAATCATTCTCCTACCCAAAGACAGATCTGTCAGCAGAGGACACAAGCCTTATACTGATTCAAAGTGTTTGAGAACAACTTCTGTCCAATTATTAGTTAAGCATTAAATGACATGTTCTTGGGAAAAGCCTTTGAGAAGTCATGCTTTAAAATAAAAACAATTAGGGGCTGCTTGGATGGCTCAGTGGGTTGGGCCTCTGCCTTTGGCTTGGGTCGTGATCTCAGGGTCCTGAGATCGAGCCTCACGTTGGGCTCTATGTTCGGTGGGCAGCCTGCTTCCCTCTCTCTGCCTGCCTGCCTCTCTGCCTACTTGTGATCTCTGTCTGTCAAATAAATAAAGAAATTTTAAAAATAAATAAAATAAAGACAGTAAAAAAAAACCTGAGCAGAGGTATCAGAGATTATAGAGCACAGAGTAGACATGTTTTTATAGATTTATTACAGGCAAACAACTAAACAGACAAGAAATGGCAATAATGATCTTCAGGAAGAAAGAATCCATAGTTGCCATAATGTGTGTAATGTCCAGTTTTGGGGCAAAAAATATGAGGCAGGCAAAAAAAAAATCACTTATGTGACTTACATTATGGAGGAAACAAGACAAAAACTTTCTGGAGTATGTCTAGCTATTAGATTTAGTAGACCTCTATTCCCCTATTGTAAAAACATCCAGACAAGTAAGGGAAATCATGTTTAAAGGAGTAAAAGAAAGTGTGACAACAATGAATTAACTAATAAAGAATTAATAAATAAATAGGTCTAAACAAATAAATCCAACTGACTTTTTTGACAGAAGTGAAAATAGCAATTCAATGGAGCAAGGATAGACTTTTCAACAAATGATATTATAACCTTGGACATCAATGGCCCTTTCTCAACCACACTAACACATTACACCAAAATTAACTCAAAATAGACTATCAACTTAAATGGGCAACTATAAAACTTTTAGAAAATGAAGACATGGGTCTGAGACATGGGTATTCAGGTCTGAGTAGGCGAAGAATTCTTATTTTTGATACTGAATGCATAATGCATAAAATTAAAATTGGTGATTTGAACCTTATCAAAATGAAAAAGTATGTTCTTAGGGGTGAGTGGGTGCCTCAGTTGGTTAAGATCTGCTTTCAGCTCAGCTCATGATCCCAGGGTCCTGAGACACAGCTCATGATCCCAGGGTCGTAAGACAGAGTCACTCTTTGGGCTCCCTGCTCAGTGGGGAGTCTGCTTTTGCCTTTCCCACTGCCCCATCCTCTGGCTTGTGCACCCTCTGTCTCTCAAATAAATAAATAATAAAATCTTTTAAAAAATGACAGAACAAGTTTGCTCTTTAAAACTATTTAAAGAGGAAAAAAAGACTCAAATATAAGCTAGGAAAAAACTAGTGCAAACTACATATATAGATAAAAAACTAGTGCAAACTACATATGTAGATTTAAAAAAGGATTGTGTATAGAATATGTGAAGTACCCTAATTATTCAATAGGAATAAAACTAATGATCCAATTGGAAAATAGTCAAAAGGCTTGAATAAACATTTCATTGATAAAGACATACAGATGGCAAATAAGCACACAAAAACGTATTCAACACCGTTAGCCATAGGGAAATGCAGATTAAGACCACAAAGAAATACTGCTACATACCTAGAAGTATAGCTAACATAAAAATAGTGACAGCAGATGCTACCAAAGGTGTGGAAAAAATGTATATATTGCTAGGGAGTGTCCAAAATGGTATATCTACTCTGAGAAAGAGTTTGGTGGTTTCTTATACAGTTAAACTTGGAATTACCATATGACCCAGTAATTGTGCTTTTGGGCACAGAGTACTGAAAACATAAGTTCATGCAAAAATCTATAATAAATGGTTATAGTAACTTTATTTGTAAGGACCCAAAACTGGAATAGTCCCAGATCTCCTTAAACAGACTGTGACAGATCCATATTAAGGAATATTACTCAGCAATAGCAAGAAATAAACTTAGTAATTTACATACATGTAACATGAATGATTCTGGGAATTAATATTGAGTTTAAAATGCCAATATCAGAAGATTATGTATTATATGATTTCAATTTTATAACATTTTTGAAGTGATAAAGTTTTAGAAGGGAAACACAAAGAAGTTCTTGTGGTAAAAAGAAAGCTCTGTATCTTGACTGTATTATCAATGTTAGTACCCTGTTTGTGATATCATAATATAATTCTCATGTTAACCATTGGAGGAAAATGAGTAAAGGATACATGTGATCTCCAAGTGCACAGTGTGAGGGGAAACGTCACTGAGCTAGTTCAGTCAAGTCACTAAATAAATAAGCAAGTACACAATAATAATAATATGCCTGAGGAGGGTGTGGATTATATTATTAGAAAAGTTACAAAACTCTAATTTTCAAAAAATAATTTTGAATAATAAAAAGGAAATATCAGAAACATGTCACCCATAACACAGGAAAAAAATAAGGCAACAGAAACTTAATTTAAGATTGTTCACATTTTGCATTCAATAGAAAATTTCTACAAAGCAGCTGTGATATATAACCTCAAGCAACTAAGGAAAAGCATACATAGAAAATTAAAGTATGAGGGAAAATGTCTCATGAAATAAATAATATAGAGATAAAATTTTACACATGATCCATATAGAAGTTCTGGAGTTGAAAAATATACTAAGGACATGAAGCATTCATTAGAGGGGCTCAGTGGTAGATTTGAAATGGCAGGGAAAGGAATCAGTAGACTTGAATATAGAATAATTCACATATCCAGTCTAAAGAATAAAAAAGGAAAGGGAAATAAAAATAAACAAATTTTCAGAAACCTTTAGGAAACAATCAGATATAACCACATTAATGTAAAGGAAGTTTCAAAGGAAAACAGAGAGGGACAGAAAAAAATTTAAAGAAATAATCGTCAAAAACTTAACAAATGTGATAAAAAATCAGTATGCATATTCAAGCAACTCTGTAAACTTTAAGTGGAATAAACTCAAAGAGATGGACACTCAGATACATTATAGTCAAACTCAAAAGCCAAAGCCATAAATAGAGTCTTGAAAGCAGCAAGAAAAAAATAACTTATCATGTGCCAGTATTCATCATGGAAATTAGTAGCTAACTTCTCATTGGGAATTGTGGAGGACAGAATTCAAAAGGATAGTATATTCAAAGTGATGAAATAAGTTTGTCAACCAAGAATTGTATATCTAGCAAAACTATTCATCAAAAACAAAACTGAAATTAAGAAATTCCCAGATAAACAAAAGTAAAAATAGATGATAATTTGTCACTAGCACACCTACCCTACAAGAAATAATAGAATCCATCTGGTTAATATGAAGGGCAGTCAACAAAAGCTTAAACCCAAAAGGAGAAATAAGAACACTGGTAAAGACAAGTACATAGATAAATATAAAAGAAGTAAGCATGTCATTTTTGTAACTTGTTTTTTCTCTTATCTTAAAAGATAACTGTTGCAAATAATGGCTATAAAACAGTGAGGTGGGCCTTTAATGTGTAAAAATGCAATTTGTAATGTCATACATAGTACAAAGAAGGAATGAGGGAACAGAGCTACATGGAGCAAAGTTTTTGTTACACCATTGAAATTTGGTTGATAATTGAGTGGAGGATGTTAGTTGTAAAATGAATGGCAATTAATAAGAAAATAGCTCAAACATAAAAAAAGAAGATAATTAAAGTGGTTTATTAGAATAATGTCTTTCACACAAAAGATAGAGATATCAATATCTGTATCTATATCTTTTTTATCAAAAAAGATAACAAGGCACACAGAAAACAAAGATGTAAATGTGGTAACTACTTCATAGTCCTAAAGACTAAAAGGGAATATAGAGGTGAAATTACATGGTTAACAGATTGCTCTGTGTAGTTATGGATGTAATGCTGATGCATTGCATAGTGAGAATACAAAACACATCTAAACTGATTTGAAAAGTACTTGAAAATTATAAGCATAGTGACAGACTATGTATTTGTAGTCCCTAAATGGCATATATGAAAGCCTGCTTATGAATGTTCCATAAGGGGAAGGTGGCTCATTTTCTAGCACCTAGTATTATTCTAAGTTGAGTTGTCTTTGGGTCAGTCCTTCAGCTTAATTTTCCCATATATAAAATTTTTAATAAAATCATTTGGGAAGCATTTGTGAAAGCATCATTTGGATTATAACTTTCCCTGAGCCTATATCAGCAGGAAAATGCATTTGGAAAGAGCTGGAATATGAACCACCAATTTCCTTTATATTCATACCGAGTGTCCTATTTGTGTTTATGAAATGCTTGATAGGAAGCTTTAAGATACATTAAATAACTGGGCAAAGGAAGCCTGTGAACCTGAGTAGAATGAGTCAGTTTAACTCATTTAAGTCATATTTGTCTGAAAATATCTAGGCAGTGCAGAAGGAACATAATATACTACTGCTCTTCACTTTCTAACAAGATGTTCTTGACCTGTCCTTGGTCGATTAGTGGACAGGCAGAGCAAAAAGGAAAGGCTGAGTATGAAATGGAGGCTATAGCATTGTTAGGGTTTAGCATGTAATCCTACTTCACAGCCTAGGGCCAGCATCAAATTTCCTAGGTCTAAATCTTATATGACCTTGAGCAAGTGCCTAACTCTTTAGACCTCATCAGTGTAATAAGGATGAGAATAAAAGTACCTGGAAAGTTATGGGAGGGTCAAAACGATCTAATCACATGTAATACAACACAGGGCTTGCTTCATAGGAAATATTCTTAAATATCAAATATTGTTGTTGCTGTTATTATGTTGCTATTATTATTATTATCCTAGTTTCATATCCCCTGATTCAAAATTCTGGTAGTCAAAAAGCTCTGGAAACCAAAATCTTCTTCATATGACTTAAATAAATAGCCCAGTCAAAAGAAACACAAAGATGGGGCACCTGGTGGCTCAGTGGTTAAGCCTCTTCCTTCGGCTCAGGTCATGATCTCAGGGTCCTGGGATCGAGTCCTGCATCGGGCTCTCTGCTCCGCGGGGAGCCTGCTTCCTCCTCTCTTTCTCTCTGCCTGCCTCTCTGCCCACTTGTGATCTCTCTCTGTCAAATAAATAAAATCTTAAAAAAAAAAAAAAAAGAAACACAAAGATGCAGGCACAACACAGCACTAAAAAAGACCCAGTAATCTCTTTTGCCTATCTCCAGGTTTTGGATACATTCTGACAGTCTTGATCTCTGTAAAATAATTTTACTTGCTCGTCAAGAGAATATGAAAGTGACTGGGAGCATTTTCACATGCCTGTAAACAGCCCACAATGCACAAGACAGCCCACCACACAAAACGTCAGTAATGCCAGCTGACTGGAGAAGAAACTCTGCTCTAAGGAGAAGAGGTTAACTTAAACACTTTCATACAATCAAAGTGAAAATAATTTCTTCCTGGTGGAAAAAATAACTCCAAAGTTACAATTTATTGCCCTGTTGAACATCAGCATGGCATCTGATGTGGCAATCCCATCCTTACAGTTCTTTGTTAAATTGCATATAAATCTCGAGCTCCTCAAATGTGTTTGGAAGTGGTTTCTTCCTGTTTTTTTTTCATGACTTAAAATCTTTGACTATATTCCTTTTATACTTACATGTTGGCTATGTTATTTAATCTTTTGAAAACTATATTTTAATAACTGATTGAAGGCTAGAAAAATAGATAATTTTGGAAAACTTTGTATTTAAAATTAATTCATTCCTTGGCTTTTATAGAAAGGGTGAGATGTCAGTCATCGCCATAGTCGGTGTAGGTTCTCCAGTAGGCTTACATAGCTTGATCTTCAGCAGTCATTTCTGGGGTCTCAGAGATGTCATTGCTAATTAGATTCCGTTATTCTTTGATTAAGCTCACCTTCCTACTCAGTAGCCACCCCATACTTTATCCTGTGAGACATATTCTTTTTTTTTCCAGAATGCGGTTTTTCTTAATTCTAAACTGATGTTCAACTAAAATTGAATCTACGACCTGTATTTTCCTCTTTCTTCATCTTGGTCTCCTGAGAAAAATAATTTTTGCCAATATGTGAGTTTTCTTTTGCTGTAAAAAAGGACCCATTTGTCCCATGTCCAAAGGTTTTAAAGTTGTCTGAAGCCTTTACCTGGGTCCCGAGAAGACAAATGTTAATGTATAATAGGCCTTAAGTAGGGCCCAATCTGCCAAGCTGAGAGCTTATGCCACCTGAAAGTGATAGCAATTTTATAGGACAAAATTAACAAAAGGAAACCACATAGATACATTTTGATATTTGAAGTGGTAGAAAGAACTTTATGTACCAAAATGGTTTCAAATGTTGGCTCCATCCTTTATTAGGTATTTGATGTTAGGTAAACTACAGATGGTCTCTGAATCTCTGTTTCCCATCTGTAAAACTTTTCTAGCAGGATTGCTGTTATGATAAATGGTAAGGTCAGATGTGAATTACATATCCTAAACATATTTAACATGTACCTGTTAGACACAGATAATTATATTTTTTCACTGTATCTTTGAAGAATAATAGTCTTTCCAAAATCCTGCAAACATGGCTATGCCACAGAATGCAATTTTTACCATACAATATTACAGTACTTGAAAGAGCTATGTTAAGTATAGACAATGGATTAATTTGACTCTCTCATAAAAGTCATATTTCTAAGGCTCAGCAAAATTATAATTTAAAATGCAATGAACTTTCCAGTTTTTAGCAAAGAGTTAAATATGAAACTCATATATGTGTGTGTGTGTATATATATGTACATATATAAATTATTGCATAGCCTACTTATTTTATATGGATTGATATTTTTTAAAGTATTGTGAAGTAGAAGGAAAATGAGTCAAAGTGAGACTTTTGAGGGTTCAGCCTGAACACTCTGTGCTAATAAAGAGGTATATTGGGAGAAAGTGTAGGTGTAGTATGTAGAATAATGTCCCTCACCCCTCAGAAAAAGAGGTCTTGTCCTAATCCCTGGAACCTGTGGATGTTCTCTTATATGAGTTATAACTCTGGAAGTAGAGGTGAGAATGATTCAGTGTTAGAAGGGCTCAACCTGCCTTTGCTGGCTTTGAAGACAAAGGGAGAAGTCTGTGAGCCATGGAACACAGGTAGCTGGTAGAAGCTGGGAAAGGGCGAGGAAATGGATTCTCCTCAAGAGCCTCCAGAATGAACACAGCCCTGTTGACAACTTGATTTTAGCCCATTGAGATGCATTTTGAATGTGACCTCCACATTTTGTGCTGTTTAAGCCATCAGGTTTGTGATGATTTTTTTCAGCAGCAATAGGAAGCTAATACAGCAGGGAATCTTACTGTTCATGGAATACAAAAGGAGAATATAGAGGAGGTGTGTCTCCTTTTTCAATCCTTGGGGGTTAAAAAACAAAGGGAAACTTGCTGTGCATAAATTGCAAGAAGATATAGGCCTGGATAGGAGGACATCAAAGGAGGTGAGATTTCAGATCACCTTCAGGAGCAAAAGACATATAGGGACACATCTCCTTCATTAATGCCTGAGGTAGGGGGTGAGAAGGTAGCATTTTATTTCAGATGTTGGAGTGTGAAAAGGAATTATAGTGATTGATTCATTTACTCATTCATTCACAATGGCTTACTAAGTTTCAGGCACTGGATGACAGACTCCATATTGAACATAGTTGGGCCCATCTCTGTCCTTCAGGAGACTACAGTCTTCTGAAGAAAAAGACATTTAACAAATGAAACACGGTTAAATATAAATTATAAACTTTGCCAGTGCCATAAAGGAAAAGAATAAATGGTTATAGGAAGGAATGCTTACTGAAAACCTAATTTAGATTGGGAGAATCAGGTAAAGCCTTTCTGAGAAAGTAATACCAGTGTTAGAACACAGAGGATAGCCAGGCTAAGGACTGGGCAAGTCTTACAGAAGGAAGAAAGGGAATATGCAAAGAGCTTGCTTGTGCTAAGAAAAAATGGGATTATGGAGAATGTATAGAGTAAGAAAGACAGTGTCTAGAATTGTCTGGGCAGACATATTACCAAGAATTTGGGGCTTTCATTTTAATAGCTGTATGCTGTGATTCCTGATGATTCTGATTCCCCACACTTAAAATCTAGCTTTAAATGACAGGATAATAACATGGCAGAGATGGAAAGATATTTAGCTCTCATCTAGCCTAAATGCTTTGATTTCAGGAAATCAAATTAAGAAAGTGAGACACAGGGAGGTTACCTAGCTAGGTTAAAATTACACAAGGTAACTCTGGATCAAGATGAAGATCTAAGTTCCCTAGTGTCTTTCAACCATTGGCCTTCTTCATACATGACACTGCCAAATGCTGAAACTCCAGCAGCTCCAAAATGGGCTGCTCTTCCCTTTGGCGGAGGGGAACCCTCTTGTGGAGATAAACATCAAATTTATGCTTACGGAGTAAAGAGTGTGTACCCTGGAGCCCTCCCAGTACTTGTCACAACAAGTAAAGCATCTGAATTAATTAGGTCTCTTTTATTTTTTTCTCCATTCTTAACTTTTTGGCCTCAAGGTCTTCTCAAGGTGGAAATTTTACTGCTATGAGAAATACTAAGAATGACCAAGAGGCAATTTAATTCTCTCTAGTTGATGAATAAAAATACTTTTATTTCAAAATAAGCTGATTTCTTATTTCTTAAGCATATGTAGTTCACTCAGATTTGTTGCCGTTTTTTAAGCTGTGAAGTTTTCCTGTGAGTTGAGTGTCTTTTTTTTTTTCCCCAGCTGAACATAGATATAAGTAATACTACAAGTATATGTTAAGGGAGTCATTGTTGCGTTACTTAGTTGCATTATGTTGTTACCTTGTATTATAGAATTCTCTGATGTTCCATGCCTCAATAATAAAATGCAGGCTCTCAGAGCTGAAAGAGATTGAAGGGGAGAGAAAATTTTTTCTGCTAAATAGCTGTTCTGAGTGGCATGAAGTTTTGTTGGTTTAAAAGGAGAGCCTGAACTAATCAATACCTAAAAAACATCCAGCCCCACCTCACCCCACCCCCAACTTACTGGGCTTACTGTAGCCTAAGCCCAGATGGCCTCTGTCTAGATATTTACAGCCACCTAATTTGCCTGCTTTATTTTAGAACATCATTTTTTAAAGTACGGTTGCAAGACTGCCTACATTATACTCAAAGTCAGCCCCACCACACCAGAGGTTCTCTGTGAAAACTTGCATACCAAAGATTGAGGACCAATGTTCTAGACCTAGTTCTTCATGCATTATGAAAACAGTTGCTACATCGCCCTTTCCATGGGTTTCTGCATTAGAATATGATGACCTAGCTGAATTCTTTATAACATTCCTACATAGACCCATCCCACTGAGCATTTAAAGTCAGGGTTTGACAAAAGGAAAAACTGGATGCAGTGGACAAACAAGGATGCAGTGGTACAGTTGTAGATATGTCCACTATACAGCCCTTGCCCTCAAAGCAGAATGCATTCACAGGTGACATTTCCTTCTTTGAAATCCAGTGGGTCTTAATGGGTGTGAAGATTGTATCTTCTGGAGGATATCAGTGTTATTATTTGAATGAAACAAAGAACTGAGCTAGGATCAAGTATGTCTTTGAAATCAGCAAGATGCCACTTAGATTGCACCAGCCTATAATTACAATGTAGCCACCCCTCTCCACAGACATCAGAAGAAGGATATATATTCCTTGATGTTCCATCCCTCCAAGGAGATATATTCCTTGTGTATAAGAGAAGATAATGTCTATTTTTTCATAGACTTAGTTATTCTGAAGACCTGCTCATTAAAAGCAGGGATATAAAGTTTATAGGTTCAGCTGCTTAATTTAATTTTAAAAAATCAGTCAATTAGTGACTAATATAGTGAAATATTTTCTGGTCTTCAGTACAGAATAAGATAAGGTCATTACTTTTTCACTCTCATCATAATATTTGCTGTTAATAAACAAACTAGTACTTGATCTCCTTTACTTAATTCCCAAGGAAAAGGTAATACAACCAGAAACTAAGAAATTTCTCTATGTGTACTAAGTGTTGAAATTTGTATTGCTTATAATCACAAGTTACTTAATATTACCTGCAGAGGATCAAAGCAAAATCCTTTGAGTGAACTCCATTGTTGCTATCAGAGAGGTTAGGTAACTTACCTGAGGTCACAGAACCATGAAGAAGTAAAGCCAGGATTTGAACCTAAGTGGTCCACTTTTGGAGTCTTACTCTAAAACTTTGCATGTCTCCCCCACACAGCTCAAATCCTATATATGAAGGATAAAGACAGCTAACGGTGGAAGATTCCTGTATGGATGACTTTCTTTCTGACCTTAAGCAGAATTCTAGCATGGCCTCCAAGATTCCTGTCCCACAATGGACATGCCCTGTATAATCCCATCCATCTGAGTGTGGTTAGGGTCAAGAAATCTGATAGAATATCACTCCTGCAATAATATACTGAGCCAAAAATGACTCAGACACTTAACCAAATGTGCCACCCAGGCGCCCCATCACTCCTATGATTATTTCTTAGGCAGCTGACTTTATAATCAAAAGGGAGATTATCTTGGGTGGGCCTGAATGAGATACATTCTTTAAAACAAGGTGAAGTATCAGAAAGACTCTTGCTAGCCAGAAGACACAGTGTATATAACTTCATAGCTCCTAGGAAAAGAATAGCCACATGGCTTGGAAGAGTACCCTGAGCCACCAAGTGGGAATCAGCCAACTAAGACCATGATTGTAGCCTTCTCATACCCTGAGCAGTGGACCCAGCTCACCCGCCTTCCAAGGCTGTGGCAATGTGTTATGTGCAATAGAAAATCAATACAGGCTATTGCTGTCTTATTTCTTGGATAATGTCACTCTGACTTTGACCCTTGCTTCTGCTCCTGGTATCCTTATCTGCAGTCACTCATGACCCAAATCAGCCATTTAGATCTTGCACCTGCATCTATAGCAAATCTACAAACAAATCATTTCCTATTTTCTACCTATTCTCTTTTTTTTAATGGCATCTGGTTGCCAAAACTCGATGTGTATCTTGCTAAATGATTATGCTTTCTCTGTGGTTTGGTCTCTATACATTTTACTGGTTCTGTGAACAAGGGGGTTTCTCAAATTAATTGTTGATCAGCTCTTGCCTGTTGATTAACACTAAGCTTTATGATCCCAGGCCTCATCTATGTCGCTTCCCACTGAATCTCTAGCATGTAACACTGTGCTTAGCATATAGTAGATGCTTAAAAAGTATTTGTCAAGGAAATGAATGTATATGGTATACAGAGAAAAACATGCAGTGGCTAAACTAACTTACATTTCTTTTCAAGCAGTAGATGTATTGAGCAGCTGAATCTTGGTCATTCCATTGCTTTGGGGGCTGGGGGTTCCCTCTGTCCCTGTTAGATATAGCTGTGTCTGCATTAGATGCTCAGAGAGTATTGCTGAAAGGCATAGGAATAGAAACTATGTAGGGAAGAACAGATTCATTTATGTGTAACCTTGATTGGAGCTTCAAAACTAGCTGACTTAGCAGCGGGGTTTGTTTTGAGACATTTGTTCCTCTGTATCTCTTCTCAGTCCAAATCAGATGGAATGAGTATGGTAATCTGAATCTGTGCAAAATCAGGAGAAGTGGGCTAGCTGTTTTGCACTGAGCAGCACTGTTCTCATCATGCCTGTGTCAGCAATCCAGGCCACACTGGGCCTCCAGGGAATTTCAGGGGTCAGCAGAACACATTGAACATAGCAGAATTTACTGTTGTGCTCAGCCCCGGCTGGTGTTCCAGTCTTCTCCACACAGTCTTCTCCACAGGTAATGTGCACCGTATTTCACCCCAACCCTCCTGTCTGCTCAGCCTGGTACAGTGTACAACATGTAACATACAGTCAGTGGATAAAAAGGAAAAAAGTACAAGCATGCTTTGGCAGAACAAAAATGGGGACAAACAATACCAGGGCACTGACTGCTTGCCAGGTATTCTGCCATACACTTTATAAATATGAGTCCATTTGATGCTTACATTGACCCACTTGAAAAAGGACATGTTGGAAAGGAGAAGGGAGTTGGGGGAAATCGGAGGGGGAGACGAACTGTGAGAGACTGTGGACTCTGAAAAACAATCTGAGGGTTTTGGAGGGGCGGGGGATGGGAGGTTGGGTGAGCCTGGTGGTGGGTATTATGGAGGGCACGTATTGCATGGAGCACTGGGTGTGGTGCATAAACAATGAATTCTGGTACATTGAAAAGAAATTAAAAAAATAAATAATTTTTTTAAAAAAGGACATGTTATTCCCATCATATAGATGATTAGATGGAGACTTATAAAGGGCCAAACAACAAATCCTGCAACCAGAAGGGATTTGAACATGGGACTGTTTAAATCCCAGGCCAGTGCTTGTTTTATGATTTTGATTTGTCAAAATACAGAGCCAGGGCCAGTGTCTGCATTGGGTGACTGAGGTGCTGGGTGAGGGTCTTGGTCGGCCCAAGGTTGCAGTTTATTGTCTAAGATGCCCTTTCTCAGTGATGCTTGGAATCCACTAGGTACACCTTTCCCAAAGAAGGGTTTCTGATCTTCAGATCTTCAGTAATGATAGATTGATGTCTGCCTCATTTTCAGCCTTACCTAAATTCTGGACAGTCTTTAAGACAGCTTAAACCCCCCCTTTTTTGTAAGGGCATATCGCTTTCTTCCTTCCTAGATGTTTTTAGAGAATATTATTTCACTTCTATTTGCTATTTTTTGTTTTACTCCTCTTTCATTCAAATAGAAAACCTATTTATTGTATACTTTTCTAAACCTGGAGAATATAGGAAAAAGTAGAAAAAATTCCCAATATATGGAGCAGGCAGACATGCCTAGAAATAATTGTACAATTTAAAAACTGCTGCATGGAAGTAGCTATAGATTACATTGGAATGAATGTGATGCTGCTACTGTCTCTGATGGTGAGATGAGGGGTAGTGATGGTATTTTAATTGAGTTTTGCTGGTTGAATAGACTTTTCTCTAGGCAAATAAAGAAGTAGTAAAGCATCCTGGGAAGAAATCTGAGCATGTGCAAGTAGTTAGAAATATGTGAAAGTCTGTGTTTTGGAGACTGCCAGTAATATCATATGACTGCACTACAATGCATGCTGGGATCTGCAGGGAGAATGAACATAGAAAAATAGCCAGAGACAGGGATTTGCAAAAAGTTAAAATTATTGATTGTTTTTTCCTTTCCTTTTCTTTTCTTTTCTCCGCCACCCCTACCCCCCTACCCCCTACCCCCCGCCGAAGACAAAACAAAATAAGGCTTGATTTCCAGCATATGAGTGACTGGTTAGTTGAATGTTTTAGAAATACTGTGTTGGAAGCAGTAGGGAGAAATATTAGGGCAGAGAGGGTAATACTGAGGGCATGGGGAGATTTAGATTGGGTATTCAATGTTGATTTCCCCAAAAAGTTTTTTATAACCACCAAAATCAGTGCCAATAGTAACAGAGTCAGGAGAAATTTGAAAGATGTTTATGAAGGCAGAGATAATAGTTAATGAAACAGGGAGTAAGGAGAAGGAGAAAAAGAATATGACTTAAAGCATTCTCATTTAAAAGCCAAAATAGGAAACACTTAAGGAAGGAAGTCAGTTGTGGAAAAGGTAATCTCATTTTAGCTTTGTTTATACTTTTAAATTCCATTTGTATAATATACAAAAATAAATAAAAATAATCTATGGTCATATGGGTCCGAATATTAGTTACCCTTGGGGAGCTGGTTTATGACTGGGACAGAGAATAATGAAGGCCCCTAGGGTTTTGTTGATACTTCTTGATCTGAGTGGTGATTATTTTGGGCTCACCTGGTGAAAATTCAATAAACTATACATTTAGAATTTATATACTGTTTTTATATATGATATATCTCAGTGATATGTTTACCTAAAAATAATTTTAAATTAAGCTCAATTGATAATTTTAAGAGCAGTGTAAATACAGCTGAAGGACAGAAGCAGCTAGGTGGAGAATAAATATGAAGAAATTATGTTCACAGTAAGATAGTGTGTAGCACAGTCTCTGCCTTATACTTCATGGTAGTCTCTCAGTTCTTCTGCCTTCCCCCATTAACTGACTTCTCATTTCTTAATTCTTGTACTTTCTGGTGCTCTATTAATGGCTTTCTTCTTTTCTTTTCTTTTCTTTCTTTTTTTTTTTTAAGGTTTTATTTGTTTTATTTATTTGAGAGAGAGTGAGAATGAGAGAGAGCTTGAGCACACATAGAGGGAAAGGGAGAGAGAGAAGCAGACTCCCCGTAGAGCAGGGAACCTGACGTTGGGCTTGATCCCAGGACGGTGGGATCATGACCTGAGCTGAACACAGACGCTTAACCAACTGAACCACTCAGGCACCCTGGCTTTCTTCTTTTCTTAATCATATTCTTTTATATGTACTCAATAAAAGCAACATTTTTCAAAAAAGCATTTATCTAAAACATATGAAGTTGGTAACACTATGAAATCAGATGACATCTGTTTAGTACCAGACATGTTTGAAATATTTGAAATATTTTTGAAGACATTTCCCAGTAAGTTTTTTGCTTTATGGTGTAAGAGATGATTTCTTCCAAAAAAATACCCCAAATAAATTGATTTTCTGTAGAATTTTAAGAGGAAAATAGAGAAAATCATAACAAATTTTTCCATACCAAGGTGGAAAAAATAAATCTTTTATTTATTTTTTTAATTAACTTTCATATTTTTATTTAAATTCCAGTTAGTTAACATACATTATAATATTAGTTTTCGGTATAGAATTTAGTGATTCATTATTTACATATAACCACCCAATGCTCAAAAACCAAAACCAAAACAAACAAACAAACAAGACCCAGTGCTCATAAGTGCCCTCCTTAATACCCATCATTTACTTAACCTATCCCTCCACCTACCTGCCCTCTAATATGGTTAATGTAAAGTTTGATAAATAATTTAGAAGAAAGGATGTGGTTACACTATGCAATGTGATTTTTTTTAAATTTTATTTATTTATTTGACAGAGATCACAAGTAGGCAGAGAGGCAGGCAGAGAGAGAGAGAGAGGAGAAAGCAGCTCCCTGCCAAGCAGAGAGCCCGATGTGGGACTGGATCCCAGGACCCTGGGATCATGACCTGAGCTGAAGGCAGAGGCTTAACCCACTGAGCCACCCAGGTGCCCTGCAATGTGATTTTTAAGAGCAATTTTCTCATTTTAGGAAATAAAGTAGTTTCTATGTACTTTGCTCTTTCACATTTTTCAAGCTACTTATTCTATACTATCCTACACCAATGTGATTAAAATTTTAGTTAACTTTTTAAATTTTGAGATGATTGTAGGTTCACATGACATTATGGAAATAATTCAGAGAAATCCCATGTACCCTTTACCAAGTTTCTCCCAACAATAACATCTTGCAAAGGTATTGTAGGAACACAACCAGTATATTTACATTCATACAGTTAACATACACAACATATCCATCAGCACAGTGATCCCTCATCTGACTATTTTATTGAGTCACATCTACCTCCCTCTCTATACCTCACCCACGTGCCAACCCCTAGGAATCACTAATGGAGAGCCATATGTTCTTCATTTCTAAAATTTTGTCATTTCAAGAATGTTCTATAAATGGAATCATACAGTATGCACCTTTTAGGATTGCTGTTTTTCACTCAGAATAATTAATTTCCTGGAATTTTGCCCAAGTAGCTGCATATGTCAATAATTCATTCCTTTTTATTGCTAAGTATTATTCCATGGTAATTATATACCACAGTTTCTTTAACAGCTCACCTGTTAGAGGTTATCTGGGTTGTTTTCTGATGTTGGCTATTATGGATAAAGCTGCTGTGAATATCCATGTACAGATTTTTGTGTGAATATAATTTTTTATTTCTCTGGGATAAATGCTCATAAGTGCTATCTGGGTCATTTGATAGTTACATGTTTTTAAAAACTGTCAAAACATTTCCCAGAGTGGCTGTGCCATTTTAAATTACCACCAGCAATGTATGAGTGATCCAGTTTCTCCACATCTCTACCAGCATTTATATTTTACTTTAGCCATTCTAACAGGTGTGAAGTGACAACTCATTGTGGTCTTAACTTGCATTTACCTAATGGTTAATGATTTTTAACATACTTTTAATGTAGATCATTTGCCATCAATTACATTTTGAAAAATTGAAAACAAGGTTCTGATGGACCTTTCTGGTTGAGATTTAGGGAATAGTTATTATAGCATTCCCAATGTCAGGAGAATAGAGTTGACAAGATCCAAGTTTGGATGCAGTGGACCAATAGGGAGTTAGTTATTGGATGAGACAAGGTAATTTAAAGAGAAAGTGAATGTAGTATAGGGCTGGATGCAAGAGAGAAATCTTTGATAAAAAAACAGCATTTAAGCCCATGGAGACTTGTAAAGCATCAAGAAATGTAGTAAAACTGGGGTAAGCTGTCATGGAAACACAAAAAGGTAATGTTTTTTAAAGCATCAAAATACTGAAACTTCAAAATCTATGGAAATCTGTTTGGGAGGAGAGTGGAAAGCAGTGTGTGAGGAAGTGTCTGATACTAGGATCACAAAACAAATTCCAAGTGAGAAAAGCTTGAGAAACTCAGAAACAAGAATAGCCAGACCCAAAGCAAATGGGAGGAATTGCCAAGATAAATAGGAGAATTCTTCCTAAGTCAGTTTAGATATACTTCCTGAATAGTTGATGTTTTGTTTTTGTTTTCATTTTGAAGGTTCAGATTTCACAGTTGAAAATAATTTAAGTGAAGCATCTTATAAAACTTGGGTTCCTAGGGCACCTGGGTGGCTCAATTGGTTAAGCGTCCGACTCTTAGTTTTGGCTCAGGTCATGATCTCAGGGTCATGGGATCGAGCCCCATGTCATGCTCTGTGCTCAATGTGGAGTCTTTGGAGTTTATCTCTCTCTCCCTCTCTCTCTGCTCCTCCCCTGCTCTTGCGCTCACTCTCTCTGTCTCTCTAAAATAAATAAAATCTTCAAAAAATTAATAACTTGGGTTCCTATGATGAAAGACCAAGGAAAGTCTAGGGGATGAACATGTGTTTGTGTACATAGGAACTCACTAGGCTAGAATAATAAAAGTGCCCCATTTACAGTTTACCTAAGAGGACTCCATTAACCCATTCCTGACAATAAACACAAGCCCCAGAGCCCCATCTCCCAGGAGAAGAAGTCCATGTTCAGTCATTAAGCATGATTAGTCCCTTCCTCTACTTTGTGTTCACTTTATTCTTCCTTTAGGGAGAAAAGTCTATTATTATTGGTTGGTTTCTTGCTGATAGAAGCAAGGAGTGATAGATAAATATAAGAATGTGGGAAATGGTTGGGGCTAATTTCTGAGCCTCAGGGATTGGTCTGTGACAAAAAAGGTGAAGTTAGAAAAATAAATGTGACAATGAAAAGTCTATCGATGTGTGGATTCGAGATGCTTAATGCCAGCAACTGCTTTGGATTCCTTGTTACATAAAAGAAACAGTCTACCATTTACTTAAAACACTATGAGTCTGGTATTCTGTTACTTCCAAGGGATCCTTGAAAGGATTTCCAATTTATTCAGACACTCTGGACTAATGACAGAGAAAACTACTAACTCACTTTTTTCTCTTCATTGCATGTGTGGCCTCCCAAATCTTCAATTATGTTTTAGAATAAAATACCATGGAAAGCCAATGAGGAGATCATAGCTGATCTCATATATGAGGAGATTGGATAAGTCCTTGGTATCATGAGGTAGGAAGTTTAGGAAAGGTCCTTTACCTTCAAAGTTCTCCCCCACCCAGGTGCTATAAGTCATTTTTGTTTATATTTTCTCTATTTGTTCCTTTTGAAAATTCCATTGACCCTAGAATAAAACCTATTAAACGTATGCATGAAAATGTTAGTAGAATTTAGAATATCTCCTCTTAGAATGAGAGAACCTAGTACTATAAAGCTCTGGAAATTTGGAACTATGAGAAGACTGGGAAAAAAGAGAATAAAGTAATCAGCAAGGGCAGTGAGGACCTATACATTAAATTCACTCTGTTTGTGCCCTTTCTCATGAACAAATTCAGATTTTATTGGTTCTGCTTACCAGTCCTGACAGTGCTATAGTTTTGGAACCTCTAGAACCTGAAGATGTATGTCAGGGACAGAATGACCACCAGGATGAACTCTGACCATAAGATAATAAATGTAAAATACATTTCAATAATCCTTTTCCTCCTCGTACCTACTACCCAGTCTGTCTTTGCCCATCACACTGTCAGGACTTCTGTGCAGGGGCTGCTCTCCACCCTGCTCTCCACACAGGCTCTGGCATGAGCTGCAGCCTGTGTATTCCACTAGGGATGGGCCCCGGGGTTTAGAGAGGTACAAGTCACTCAATCAGTATGCTTATCTTATTGGTTATCAGTTAGGGGCAGAACTGCAGATAATCTTTGCAGCTCTTATAATCCTCCTACCAATAAAATATTTTTTACCACATTATGTAATATGTATTGTGAACTCCTTCCCTGTATTTTGAAAGGAATTATACTTAGTTATGGAGAGTGGGGAAGGGTGAAAGGTGAAGAGAATTTTGGATGTATTTTTTTGTCATGGTTCAGTACCTCCCTCATGGAACTTCAGAGTTTGTGCCATCATGGGAATAATTAAGATTACTATCAATCTGCCATTTACCTGCCTCAACCTAAAATTTTTATTTTAACTAAAAATATAGCTGATTCAACTCCTTATACTTCCAATTGTTGGGTAACGGATGTTCCTAAGCAAATAACAAGCTTCTAAGAAATTACCCTAATCGACAAATACCTTTACTCCAAACTGCTCGCAGTGAGGGGTAGAGTGATTCAGAATCAATTTCTCTGTCCTCAAGCCATAATAGAAGCAGATAACAAACATGAAGCACTGAGCTTGTCTGCAGTTAATTTGGAGGAAACTGTTATACATGGAGAAAGCCTGATGGTGCTTAGTTGGTAGAAACAAACACATATACTGTACGTGTGGGTTATTTCAGGGAAGACTATTTTGAATGTCTCTAAGCATCCTTTATCAGATCAAAGAGAGGTTAAACCCTTGCTTTGGATTTGGACACAGCAAGGTCTCTTAGCACCTACTTCATATTTTACAGGAATGCTCCCCACATTGTTAAAAAAGAAAATGAAATTAGCTCACCAAGGACTTAATTATATCCTCTTCAGTGGGCATCAATACTATTGGCAGCCCTCATAGAGATAGTCTCTTGACAAATCAAGTTATTGTCTGTGGCATGAAGTGTTAGATTATGATCAAGCCAGCGTGACGCTGTGATTCATGGCTACTCTATTACTGAGGGGAAGCAGGATTTCTGTTTCATAATGACTTTGAATTTCTGGTGAGACAAGTGAATCCTTTTGTTCAACCTCAGGAGTTCATCTTCAGTATCTTAGAACGGAATTGTTTTACAGACTGAAACATGTGAAGACACAGAGGGATCTTAAATAATGATGTGGGAGAGCTTCTCCTCCTGCAACAAACCCTTTGGAATTCTAACAAGGGCCTAAAGTGAGCTGAGCAATCCAAATAATAAGTGATAAAGGTAGAATATTTCCATGGTAGAATTTAACGTTTTAATGGATGTGTTTGTAGCCTTCTGTTTGTCGTATCTTGCCCACATTCTTACATTCTCTCTACTTTGCTGATATATATACCACAGTATACATTTTGTTATTAAAGCAAATTCTCTGTTTAGCAGGTTTTCACAAACCCCTGGTTATATAATTGCTGTTGTTTTTCCTGTATGATTTTTAAGGCTGTTTAGCTGCTTCATTTAAAATAATTTTATAAATGAAAATACTTGCTAGAAAACATTTTTTAAATAATAGGAAAACAGAGAATTAAATAAAAAAATTACTTTCTTACCACTGGAAGATATATTTCTGATCATTTTTGTGTATACATTTATAGTCTTTTAATATGCATAGAAAAATGTTTTTTTAACAAATCATAACTCTACATATTGTTTTATACTGGAATTTTTCATTTAACAATGTGGTATGGACGTTTTCTCATTAGCAGTCAATCTTGTTAATGAAAATGCTATTTTGGCTGAATGTTTATGTATAGAAATTACAGCTGAGTAGTATAAAGTTAAATATTTTAAAATAAATACAGGAAAAAAATTATAGGTTGCTAGGTAGTGTTTTTGTAATTATGGTAGGTAGTATTTCACACCTTCCCTTTGTTTCACAGCGAGTGGGCTAATGCCCTTGGCTCTGAACACCCCTTTGTTCCCCATGGCTTCTCAGTGTGTAGATTAGCAGCCTGAGGAGATAAAAGGCAAGAGTTATGAATAGGGAGCTCCTTGTATTTCAAAAGTGTAGAAGATAGAGAATGTATATCAGGTTCCCATTAGGGAACCACTGTGCGCCATTTCTTCCAACCTTGGTTTTTGGCCTTCTCCAAACACCTCCATCAGGATCAGGGCTAAAGAAATATAAAAAATATCTTTTTCAATAGGGATGTTCAAAATTGAAGAAACTGTAAATTGAAAGGACTTAATATGGTTATTACCCTGTATTACTACCTCATAAACTCCATGTTTGTGGTTTGGATTCAGCCTCTGTCACTACATATAGTTTTAAATTTTTGTTAGTATCCTTGTTGCCTAACAATACCTTGAATCCTGCCTAGAAAATGTGGACATTGAGATCAAACTTTGAAGAAGTCATTTGTCCTTTGATCCATACCTCATAGAATATTCCAAAGAAACAGCACCAAAAAAAAAAAAAAAAAAAAACCAAAAGGATCATAGACATAAATATAAAACCTAAAAGTATAAAACTTCTTGAGGAAAACAGAGGATAAAATCTTTGTGACCTTTGGTTAAACTGTGATTTCTTATATGATATCAAAAGTACCACCCCAAAAAAGAAAATATTGATAAGTAAGACGCAAACTAAAATTTTTGCTCTTGTAAAAAATACTTGTTAGGATAATGAAGAGAGAGTTACAGTGTAGGAGAAAATATTTGTAAAGCACACATCTGATAAAGGATTTTATCCAGAATGCATAACAAGCTCTCAGATCTTAATAGGGAAATAAGACATTCAGTAAATAAATGGACAAAAGATTTGAACAGACACTTCACCAAAGAAACTACATAGATAGGAGATAAGCAAATGAAAAGATGCTCGATATCATTAATAATCAAGGAAATGCAATTGAAAACCATGATGTACCATATACAACTATTAAATAGCTAAAATTAAAAGACCATTTCAAATGTTCGTAAGGATGTGGAAAAACTAAAACTCTCATACACTGCTGATTGGAATGTAAAATGATACAAATCATTTTGGGAAGATAATTGGGCAACTTCTTATAATATTAAATACACATCTGCCACTTGATCCAAGGTAGGAATTTACTCACGAGAAGAGAAATAATATACTCACTTAAAGACTTATACACAGATGTCCGTAGCAGCTTTACTTGCAATAGCCAAAAACTGAAAACGACCCAAAGGTATCAAGAAATGAATGCTTAAGGCAACTACAGTACATCCACACCCCGGGGATACTATTCAGTCATAAAAAGTAATGAACCATTGATATATAGTGAGTGGGTATCAAAATAATTATGTTGAGTGAAAGAAGGAATACAGTAAAAGATAAATTTTAAAGGATTTCACTTATGCAAAATATAGGTGAAAAAAACTGATATATAGTGACAGAAAGCTTATGAGTGAGTAAATGTATGGAAGTAGAGGTTGGCTGAAATGAGTGAAGAGAAGAATTGCAAAAATCATGACACAAGAACATCTTGCAAGTTGATGGATATGTTCAGTATCTTGATTTTAGTGATGGTTTCATGGACGTATACTGACATCAAAACTTACCAAATGATACACTTACATATCTATAGTTTATTATATGTTCCTCAGTGAAACCTATAAATATGTTAGAAAGATACATGTAACTAAGTATGTAAAATTTTTTGAAAGATTTTATTTATTTATTTGACACAGAGAGAGAGAGAAAGAGAGGGCGCGCACAAGCAGGCAGAGCAGCAGGTGGAGGCTGAGCAGGGAGCCCGATGTGGGTCTTGATCCCAGAACCCTGGAATCATGACCTGAGCCAGAGGCAGATGAGCCATCCAGGTGCCCCCTAAAAATTTTAAAATAGTGAAATATTTCCACACTTTGTATAGGGTTACCTTTAGAGTGACTCATGTTTTAACTTAACATTATTTCCTTAACATAGTTAAGAATTATGAGATAATTTGAAATTTGCAATGCAAAGTCCACCCAACAGTAAGAAATGAGTTAGTTGTTAATGACTGAAGAAAGGGAAAAATGGCTCCCTTAGTGTGGCCGTTGTCTTAATCCATAACATTAGAGAAACCTCTTTGTGTAAAATATCAGGGTTACTGGGTATGTTCAACACACTGTGGCTCATTGGAATATCAGGCCCTGGCAAGGAGACAACCCTGGAGGCCAGAAATCAAGGTTGCTCTTTCTGTATCCCCTCCTCTCCTCCATGGGAATCCTTGACTCTGGCTGATTGAAATGTCCTCATCTACACATGCACTCATGATTACCTGCCCCTGGGCACACATCTAGTTATTTAGTAAGATAAAAGAAACTTCTTGATGGAAATTATGTGAGGATCCTTGCTGGAGCCTCAATAGCTGAATAAAGTGTTTTTTAAACTTGAATGTGAATATGAATCAGTATGAATAAACTATGAAAACATATTAAACATGTACATTCTTAAGCCCTAATCCTAAATGTTCTGCTTTAATAAACCGAGAATGGGGGTGCTGAGGGTAGTCTAAGACAAGTAACTCCCAAATTATACTTTGAGATCTATGAATTGAGTTGGTATTTTTCTATGCATTTTCTGTTCTAATAGGAATTTAATGTCTCATGTCAAATCTAGGTTAAATCAATAATTCACTTTCATAATTATAACCCAATACCCTTGATAACAGTTAGGAGCTTTTTCTCTTTGACTGCTCCTTTCATGTCATTTTCAAAAAAGACCAGTCTGGACAAGACACTAGGCATGCTTTTGAGAGGACAAAGATCCTTGGCCTTCAGGACAGTGAAGTTCGGGAGAATATGGTACAGTTAAATGACCAAGCAGGAGATTCTGGGGCGAGGTCACTTGATCCTTCCCTGAATTACAGCATCTGATTCTTCCATGAATGTGTTGTGTAATCTATGAACTGATCAGTTAATTAGATGCTCTCTAACTTTCCTTCCCAAATTTAGATTATATCATTCTGGTTTGGATCTACAATAGATGAGTTTCACACCCGTTGCCTAAAAGAAATACCTGGCAGGATCTGAGTGTATAAATAAATAAAAGTAACATAGTTATATTATTTATCTTCTTCAGTTTCCTGTCAGTTGAGTATGTGTTTTTGTTCTGGCCTCTTCATAAGTGGGAGGAACACCAAAGTCCTCTTGTTCACTTCTCATTCACTAAAATTTAATTTGAAGAATAAATGCTTCCATCTGGCTCTACGTTATCTGAGATATATGAATACTTTATATTCCAGAAAATAAAGGAGGAATGTAGTCAATAGAGTAAGCTCTGATATATTGGGAAGATTGAGGTGACTTCATATAGTGGATATCAGTGCCAGCACTGTGAGGAGAGCCACAGTTTGAAGACAAGGAGGTAACCTCAGATGACAGGTCAGTGTCAGGGGGCATCATGAAGCAGCAGTGCTTCCTACTTCTTTGTACATTATTCAGGAGACACCCTGCAGCCTTCTGAAAGCAGTCAGAGAATGCATGCATCTCTAATAGACTTTCCTTGGCTTAGAATGACAGCTACCAACCCTTTTACCCACCTTTCCACTGCCCCCTACACTCTAAAGCTGGCATATTAAGAGGCCCATGTTACATGATTAGATTTCAGAGATAGAGGTAGGTTTTCTGTTGGAAATTGTTAGTGATGAATCCGTTACATGGCCATCATTGCTTCTGCTGAAGATGTGCATATTTTCTTTCTCCACATTTCAGGGAGGCCACTAGCAAATGTTAAGGCAGTGATACTCAAAAGATGTAGATCGCTCAGTTGGCAGGTGGACTTGCAGCATTTTTGTTTTTCCAGCTGTCCTGAAATGGGTTCTCTTAAATGGAATGTTTAATGCTTTAAACCATATAGGGCCCAGTGATTGAGGCTCTTAACAGAACTATGGCCTGTATGATTTTCTAGATTATTCCATAATATAAACAAACAGAGTGACCAGAGAGAAGGGGCACTCACATGACTAATAAATTACCTCTACTAACCGTCCCAGTTCCATTGGGTTTACTCAATTTTTATGTCATACTTCAGTTGTTTGGGTTTTTGACTGGCAGCCGGCCTTTGAAGGCTCGGAGAGATTTTCTTGATGATGGCAATGAGATTGATCTCAGACAAAGCATATCATTACAGCCTTTCCTGCTGCAAAATATAATCAACATGTCATATATAATTTCTGAAGCTGTATACAATTAAAGGGCCAGATCTGAAAACTCATTGACATCAAGAACCAAAACCAAATGATCATTTAAGTGCTCACACCAGAAATCATGCTAGAGAGTAATAGCTGACTTCATTGGTCTATTGACAGGGCTTGCCAACATTGTTTTCCCCAATTGCTTCTTTCACATCTACAGTGAAGACTGATGATTTTGTGAAAAGGCACAGGCTTTCAAATGCCTTTTAAATACTTATCAAGTATTATAGAAAAACAAACAAAAATTTGTGAAAATAGGGTCACCTGGGTGACTCAGTTCACTGACCATCTGACTCTTGATTTTAGCTTGGCTCATTATCCTCAGGGTTGTGGGGCCGAGCCCCATGTCCGGCTTGGTGCTGAGCATGGAGACAGCTTGGAATTCTCTCTTTCCCTCTTCCTCTGCCCTTCTTTTGTCCCTCCTCTCCCCTCCACCCCCCCCCATGTGAAAATAAAAGCACTTGTGAAATTTTATTTGCTTTGCTAAAGAACTGTGATTTTCTCCAAATGTTATTATAGCTCTTTATACTCTCACTTTGTTCTGAGCTGCAGTGATTGACACAATCCATGTCACTAGAGAGCTTTGTTATAGTTAACCCTATCATTAATTGTGGATATTTAGTCACAGGGCTCTGTCCACACTTTGGGCTACACATATCTAGTGCTAACTGGCTGGATGGACACTGGGAAACTTACAAGCATTTTCCTGACTTTATAATCAGCATTAAACATCTCTAAGATTTTCACAATCCTTCCAACTGAAACATTAAAAAAAAGTTGCAAAATGGTGACCTTCAAAAAGAAGTTAGACTGAAGATAGGCTGTGTTTGACCAGGACATGCTTTAAAATGTTTTAATTCAGGGGTGCCTGGGTGGCTCAGTGGGTTAAACCTCTGCCTTCGGCTCTGGTCATGATCTCAGAGTCTGGGATCCAGCCCTGCATCAGGTTCTCTGCTCGTGAGGGAGCCTGCTTCCCCACCCTCTCTCTCTGCCTACTTTTAATTTCTGTCTGTCAAATAAATAAAAATCTCTAAAAAAATTTTAAAAAATTTTTAATTTGGATGTGAATACTTTTAAATGGATAATATTCCTTAGCTCCTTCATTCCCCACAGTCCTCACTAACTTCTATTTGGAACTCACATCTTGATACATTAATATTTTGATTCTGACCCATGTAGGCATTTGAGTTTATGTGTTTTGATTCAGGTGTGTGATTCTCCTATAAAATGAAACTGCTGAAAACACAAGTTTCTTGAGGTTAGTAGAAAAACAGAAGCACCGATTTCCAGGAGGTAAAAGATTTTAGGCCTATTTTTCTCATAAAATGCTATTTTTGTGGTTGTAATGTGTATCTTAAAACCTTATGTAAATGTTTTAAAATCTTTGGAAGAGATGGAGACTTTATGAAAAAAGTTCAGCATAACTACTATCTCGGAAACTCTTGTCTGGGAAGATAAAAGCTACAATTGACTTTTTGTTTCCCCAAGACTTCTTGAAAGACCCATAAACTATTTAATAGATCCAGGGACGATTTATATTAGAACTTCTTGACTCAAAATGGATGTCTTGCTATATCTACAAACTCTACATTATTATTTTATGATTGTTACTCAATCTAAAACAAGTCCCTGGATTGAAATCCACCTTAAGCTAGACTTCAAAATCTTAAATATCCCCAATTTTGTCTTTCCTTCTAAGATACTACTAAGACTGTCAAGGCACTGCTCTTCCTGCCTACTAAGCAATAAACCCAGCTTTGTCTTACCATCAGTTTTTTGTTTGTTTGTGGGTTTGTTTTTTTTTTTTTCGTTGTTGTTGTTGTTGTTACATTTTGTTTGGTTTTTTGGTGATATTTAGCACTATCTTACAATTCCATGGTCTTTCTCCCTTGTTTCCTGGCAGGTTTAGAAAACTAACTAAGAGTAAAGAAAAATATAAATAGAGCAAAAGTATGAGACTAAGGAAAAAAGGTAGATACCGTGGAATGCCAGTTTTGGAAGAGAGATGAGCAGTAATCATTTCCCTTAATTCCCTCTTATTTGAATAATGTCCTTTGCTCTCATGTGTTCTCATAAAACTTGGTTTATGGACTTTTCACTCTTATAGGCAAAGAAATTGGGGGAAATGCCATATAATGGTTCAGACATGAGTTTTTGAGAGTTAGAGATTTAGTCATAAATACAAAAGAAGAAAAGTAAGGGAGACATAAATGTTGCTCAAAAAGAAAAAAAAAAAAGACAATCTACTTGTTAATAAGTAGGCCATGGTAGAAAGAGAACAAATTAAAAGATCACTGAAATTTTAGGTATTAAAAATCAAGGGAATGGTGATGCCAGCATCAGAATGGGGAAGAAGTTGGCATGTTATTTTATTGGCAGATTATAAAGTTCTGTTTGACTAATTTTAGATTTCAGTCAGACAGGAAAATAGAGATACCTGTCAAAAAAATAAACTGAGGATGATGGGCTTAGAGAGCATGTGAAGTACCAAAGTAGAAAATGAACACTTAGGAGACCTGTGAACGAACTGAACTCTTCATTGGTACAGAAAGGAATGAATAGAAATCTCCTTGTGAGTCTCATGGGAAAAGGAAAAAAGGAAGGAGAAAAGAAAGACAAGGAAGAAAAATAAGAGAGGGAAGAAGAGAAAAGAAAAACAAAGAAAGAACGAGAAGCGATTATTAGAGGGGAAGGAAAGCAAAGGAAAACATTCTAATAAAGCTATAAGTGAGTTCAAAAGGGTAAGTGTCAAATCAATAGTAAAAATAATTTTTTAGAGGGAAGGATCTGGCTAACTTTCTGAAGTAAAGGTTAAAAATACATGAGGTGAGGGTAGAACGTTGCAAAAAATTGTTTAAAAACTAACCAAAATACCAATATTGTCAGAAAAAGAGTACTTAGCTGGCTCTGGGGAGATTTTGGAGGCAGTTGAAAACAAAGCCAGATTGGAAAAGATTAAGATTTTATATGTAGATGGAAAATGAGAGGTGTTTTAATACTTTCAATTTTCAGTGGCCTCTGTTGCATTTTAAAGCAAGAGCAAAAAGAAATAAACTTTTATAAACATCAAACTATTAGTGAAGCATTTAGGAATGAAACTATTAGGAAGTAAAAAAAAAAAAAAAAACACTATAAAATGAGATTGTGCATCTAAACAAATGACTAATTCCTTAAATGAAAAGGTGGTTTATTCTGAGGGTGTGTGTGTGTGTGTGTGTGTGTGTGTGTAAAAGAGAGAGCACAGAGTTGAATAAAACCAAAATTTATATGCTTTGTCCTATCTTTTTCTCATTCTTCTTGATAGTCTCATTCTCTCAATTTCAGGAGACATTACTGATTGCTAAGGTTATCATCACGGTTTTGCCTTTTTTCCCCTCTCTCTCTCTCTGCCATCACCTATGCTTCAGCTCCTGCTTCTAATCCTTCCATGGGTCATGCACCCCCATCTCATTACAGACAGAATCCTTTTTAAATGAACCTCCATAATACCAGAATCATTTTGTCACCTAGCAGTTTCTTCCTTGAAGCACCCACATGAAACACTATAATGAGGTTCTTCCTAGGGAAAACTTTTCCCATTTAGTGGACTTTGCCTATTGCCTGAAGTTTCTGAGTGGTTAATGATATTTTCTTCTGATGTCTTGAGAATCGATCTCTCAGAGTCTTCTCTGAAAATCTTGGCAAAAGCAAACCATTTCCTAAGGATAATAAGAGCAAAGCCACCATTGGATTGTAATTCATAAAAAAAAAAAAAAAGGTGTGCAATCCTCAGGTTTTTATATCTTTTCTCACAGGGAATTGACTACTTGCAGCACTTTCATTCTGGGTGCTGCGAGAATGCATTGCTTGAGTTAAGCAAGGGTGTGCTTTATTTTACTTTGCCTAAATGAAAATTAACTGCTCACGATACAGAGTGAAATTGTTTAAGGTACAAGCAAAAGAACTTTTGTTGTTATAAATACGTAAATTGATAATATACTATGTTCTGTTTTTCACGTAGAAGTGCATCTTTGGGCTTTTGCTTTCTGTCTTAAGATGTAAACTGACTCTCCCTTTTGCAGGCAGCATTTCTCGAAGTAGTTACATGAACCACCCACATTAAACTCACTTGAGATTATTTTCAGACCAAACGAATTAAGAATCTGCATCTTTAATAAGGCGATGATTAAGCATTGAAGTCTGAGAAATTCCCTAGAAAAGCAGTAGTATGGAAATAGTACCAGTATTTATGTTTGACACAGAATCTATTTTTGAATGAATTGTAGGATGCTCATTTGTAGTTTACAGATCTCTTTGATCTATTACCAGAATTTGAGAAAAAGTTTCTGAGGAGTAGTGGTGTGGCATGGATGATTGTGAGAGCAGACAGTTACTGACGTCAGGGCAGAAGGAATAGACCTTTACAGTTCTTGTATGGAAACTGTCTTAGGACTTTCCAGAGCCTCATTGCTAGTCTTTTAGTTTCTCTTGCCCAAAAACGGAGCACAAGGACTGCAGGGTGCATGGCAACTTTTCTGGCACTTTGAAAAGAATCTGCCCCAATTCTTGAATTCTTCTTACACACAAATTTTGAGGACTAGACTTTGACTTAAGGGAATTAAAAGGAGAGAAGGAACGGAGACAACAGTGCCAGTTCAAGGGCAGAGGCTGTAAAATACAGCAGGTGAGTGGAAAGAGCTCGAGAGACCACTGCTATTACGGGAGAAGAAAAAGACTAAAGTTATTTAGGGGAGTACCTGGTGAGAACAACATGAAGGAGTTAACTAGGTTTAATGCATATGGAGAAGAGAAAAGGAAATATGATTTCTGGTATGGAACCTCAGAATTGAACAAATACTAGCAGTGTAATATCATTAATTGGGCACTACTCTTTCAGGTACCAAGCAACACACCTCACATACATGATTTAATCTCCACAAGTCTTTGTTTTTGCCCCTTTGTTTTGTAGGTACATTTTACAGATAAGCAAAAAAGGCTAAGGAGGATAAATCATTTACCTCACGTTCACATGGCTATTAGTGCTGAGTTTAGAAGACAAATTTAGGACAGATTTCTAAGTGACGCTTCATGGAAAAATCACTTTGAACTGAAGTTGGAAAGATATGCTCCCCATGAAGATCAAAAAAGAATGTAGTTGGCGTGAGGGTAAGGTAGTATACGTTTAGAGAAACTAGTCAGGTTGCATATAAGCCTGCATTTATTTCGCTTTAGAACTTTACTATTTGCAGAAGTCTAGTAATCTCTCGTTCTAGTTTGTTGATTGACCTACTCAGGTTTGTTACTATTCTTTGCTAGCCTGTACAATAGGATATATCTGAATGAGTCCCAGGAACAGCAAAATGACACTGGGTCTAAATGACTGAAAGAGTGTTGATTTGGGTGGCTCCATGTGGAAGGGAGCTTTATTCTCCAATGTGTAGAGAGAATTCTCCATGTTATCACACTTGGCCACATCCCTTACCATTGGCAAGGCTCTTGTTCTGCCCTGTATTTTCATTTTCTGCCTCATTAATCTCTGATCTTTACTTCTTACTCACCCTGGACTCTTTTCTGAATGACCCAGTTCATTACAAACAAATAAAGATAAATAAAACAACCATTTCAAACTGAAAGAATTCAACAGATTCTTTTCTTTGCCTGCTTCATTGTATTTTCCTAAAGGACGTTATAAATTGTGTGTACATAATTGTATCACAATATACAAAATGAAAACAATAGTCTATGACTCTTACATGAATAAAAATTAATAAGCGTATCTATTCTACTATAGTTTCATTTTTAAAGAGAATTAAAGATACCTGGATCAACAGAGCAATGTTATTACAATCCATCCACAGTTCATTTGTGGTCCATGGAAATATTTTTAATTAAAAAAATCAGACAACTAAAATAATATTACACAAGTCCTCTTTTTCAATCTCTTCTGTGATCTCAACTCTGTTTTACTAAACAAATATATTTCTTATTCCCTGCCCTTTTTTCCCTTTCTTCTTTTCCTATTTCATTCTATATTATATTAGTCAGCTTAGATTGCTATAAGAAAATACCATGAAGTGAGTGGCTGAAATTTTAATTTCTCATAATTCTAGAGGCCTGGAAGTCCATGATCAAGGTACTGGCACATTTACTTCATGGGCAAGGGCAGTCTTCCTGGTTCACAGACTACTGCCTCTTGTTGTGTCCTCATAAAGAGAGAGAAAGTTGTGGTCTCTCTTCCTCTTCTTCTTCTTCTTCTTCTTTTTTTTTTTAAGATTTTATTTATTTATTTGACAGACAGAGATCACAAGTAGGCAGAGAGGCAGGCAGAGAGAGAGGAAGGGAAGCAGGTTCCCAGCTGAGCAGAGAGCCCGATGCGGGGCTCCATCCAGGGACCATGGGATCAGGACCCTAGCTGAAGGCAGAGGCTTTAACTCACTGAGCCACCCAGGCGCCCCCTCTCTTCCTCTTCTTATAAGGACACTTCCCCTGCCTTATCATGGAGGGGAAGCATCTTTATGACCTCCTCTAAACCTAATAACCTCACAAAGGTCCCATCCCCATATATTATCACATTGGGGTTTAGGGTTTCAACATATGAATTTTGAGTAGGCACACATTTTTGGTCTATAACAAATAGCGGCCTTATGCTTTGTACCAAACTCTCTATGTCCTTTCCCACTCTTATGTATAAACACTTAGTCTGGATGCATAGGTTCAATATCTGAGAAATGCATTTTTTAACCTTTGAATATTCAGTATCTATTGTTTCTTCTCAAAGAGTTATATAAAGTGAAATAAAAACCTGTCAATATTATTCAAAGTATGAGAATAGAGAGATTATTTTTAGCACTTAAGAATTCCTCTAAACTCTATCCTTCTATCTATAATGCATGCTTTATTTTTTTTTAAGTTTTTATTCAAATTCTAGTTAGCCAACATACAGTGCAATATTAATTTCAGGTGTACAATGTAGTGATTCATCGCTTCCACATAACAGTTGGTGCTCATCACAAGTACACTCCCTAAATAATTTTTAAGATTGATTGATTGACTGATTGATTTGATAGAGGGAGAGAGAGAGTGATCACAGTTAGGCAGAGAGGCAGGCAGAGAGAGGGGGCGGGGGAAGTGGGCTCCCTGCTGAGCAGAGAGCCTGATGCGAGGCTTGATCCGAGGACCCTGAGATCATGATCTGAGCCAAAGACAGAGGCTTAACCCTGTGAGCCACCTAGGCACCCCTGAATACTTTAATTTTTAACATTCAGTGGTTTTTAGTGTATTCACAAGGTTGTGCAACCATCACCACCGTCTAATTCCAGGATATTTTTTATCATTCTTAAAAGAAATCTCATACACATTATCAGTCACTACCCATCCTTCAGCTAGTTCCTGGCAACCGCTAATCTACTTTCTTTCTTTATGGATTTACCAATTCTGGATATTTCATATAAATGGAATAATATAATATGTGGCCTTTTGTATTTGGCTTCCTTCACTTAGCACAATGTTTTCATGGTTTATCCATATAATGGCATGTATCAGTACTTCATTTTTTTTAAAGAATGAATAATATTTCATTGTGTGTATGTAGATACCATGTTTTGTTAATGCATTCATCAGTTGATGGATATTTGGATTGTTTTTACATTTTGGCTTTTAAGAATAATGCTTCTGTAAATATTGCATGAGCATATATGTTTTCAGTTATCTTGGATATATAACTAGCAGTAGAATTGCTGGGTCTTATGATAATCCTTTAACTTTTTTAAGAACACAGGATGTTTTTACATTTATTTATGTCTTTATTTATATAAATTTTTACTGAAGTATAATTAACATACAATATTAATTAGCTTCAGGTGGACAATATATTGATCAACAATTCTATACATTACTGAATGCTCACTACGATGAGTATAGTGACCTTTCATCACCACATAATAACATTATTATTGGCTATATTCCCTTGTGCTGTACTTTTCATCTCTGTGACTTATTTATTTTATAACTGGAAGTTGTATCTCTTAATCCTCTATTTCACCCATCCTCCCACCTGCCTCCCCTTTGGTAAGTACCGGTTTGTTCTCTGTATTTAAGAGTCTGGTTTTGTTTTGTCTTTTTATTATTTGTTTGTTCATTTGTGGGGTTTGTTTGTTTGTTTTTAAGATTCCACATATATATAAAATCATATGGGATTTGTCTTTCTCTTTATTTCACTTAGCTTAATACCCTATAGGTACATCTATGCAAATAGCGAGGTCTCATTCTTGTTTTATGGTTGAGTTATATTCCATTCTGTGTACATACCATATCTTCTTTGTCTACTCATCTATAGATGGATACTTGATTGTCCATAAGTTGATTTTTTCCATATCTTTGCTATTGTAAATCATGCTTCAATAAACACGGGAACCTTTATCTTTTCAAATTAGTGTTTTTCTTTTCTTTGTGTAAATATCCAGTAGTACAATTACTGCGTTATATGTATATCTTTAATTTCTTCCAGTAGTGTTAGGTAGCTTTCATTGTACAAGTCTTACACTTCTTTGGTTAATTTTATTCCCAAGTATTTTATGCTTTTTCATGACATTTTCAGTGGAATTCCTTCTTTATTTCATTTCCATGTTATTCATTGCTAGTGTGTGCTAGTATATAGAAATACATGGATTTTTGGAAATTGACATTGTATCAATGGAGAATTAATTCATCCTCTTGATTTTTGGCTTAAAAAGTCTAAGAACTGGGGATTCTCTGTCCATATCTCTAAATTTTTATGTTCAGCATCCCCAGGGCTTCATTTTTCCCTTGAAGATTCATGGCAGCCTTAAGTGGACATATATTCATAATTAGTTATCCACATTCACTGAGTTATAGGGCTTACTTTGATCTTGTGACTTCATCAAAAATTTAAAATCAAATTTAACTGATGACCTGAATATTAATGTATTCTGGATATAAATTGTCAGTGTCACCCATCACAATCATATAGAAATAGTAATATTTTTATGTAAGTAAACAAAAAACCTACCCATTCGTTCTTTCCTGCTTCTAACATTATACTAACTTTTCTTCTGTTCGTTCTTAGAAGTTCTATAATTTTGCTGCATTCTTTCAAATATGATTCTAAGGAACGCCAGCTGTTGAACATAGAGAAGCTCAGAAAATAAACTAGGAGAACCATGCACATTGTTATTCCTTATATAATCAATTACCTAAGTTTTAAGAAATCTTCATGGAGCTGACATTTCCCTCATGTAGCTGGCATTTGGAGAGCCTGGACATTACAGACAGGTAGCCAATGCCACAAGACTAGAATTTCCTTAGTCCAGAATAGACAGCCTGAAGCTTTCACACAAAAGAAAAAACAACAACAACAAACAAAACAAGAAAAACTTGCATATGTTCGTTACAGCCATACAAAGCTTAGCATTTCACACCTTGTCAGGGTTATCAGGTACAAAGCTGTCCTTGAATCTAATTTTCATTCCAAAAGAACCGTGAGAAGTGAAATTATTGCATAGCAAAAAAGGGAAAGGTTTCTTCACTGTGTGGTTTGCTGCAGTCGTGTTCAAGGGGAATTCAGAAAAAAAAAATCATACCTTCCAAAAACATTAGGTTGCCATTAGGTTCAGTGCTAACTGTTTCACCTGATAATGGCAAATATGAACTCTAAATTGCCTATATTTAGAAAACTTACATTATCAAATAGTCCATGATATATACTTCTTATTTGTTTACTGACTTAGGCTGGTGTATTTGACGATTTTGATAATATGGATTTTAAGGTATTAAGAAATTCTAATATATGTTAGAGAAACTACTAGGAAGCTTATGAAGACGTTCTGTGCACAATTTTTAATTCGAAATTCTTCTTTTTGTTTGTGACTTGTACACAGACCTACCAAAAAAGAAGAAAACAAGGAAGGTAAAATGAACAATTTCCTTAAAATTCCACATTTATGGAAAAAAAAAATCCTCCCTATAGTATCATTTACTTTCCCAACCACTGGAAACATAGAGAGTTGAGGGAGTTATGTTATTGGAAAAATTTTATTGACTTGGGTGATGCTTGCATTGATAAAAGATTGGCTGAGCTGTTAAAAATAGTAATCATATGATTAGATGGACTGATGAGTGAGTAAAGGGGTGGATAGGAAGATAGCTATGTGATAGAGCAAGTTATATAAAATGTAATGGTAGAGTATAGTAGATGGGTACATGAATGAAAATTCTTTCAGTTTAGCTGTGTGTTTTAAATTTTCCCACTAAAATGTTAAAGGAAAAGAGTAAATAAGTGCAAATCAGAAGCCTGAGTTTGAGTGATCATGGGAAACAAACTTCTGCTCAAGATTCTAATGTACTATATAACAAAATCTGCATGGGCCATGGTAAGAAACATCATAGAATTGTCAAAAAATAAAACCCACAAAAATAGCCATATAAATTTTGAATCCTCTTATTTACTTGACTGACTACTGGATTAAAACTTCACAAATGTTTCCCCGAGACAGAAAATAAATATAGTGAATGGCATCTTATCAAGAGACCTATTGTAACTTGAGCCCTCACAAACATTTTATTCATGCCATGACTATGATAAAAGAAGAGTCTGAGAGAAAATGCAAAAGAGGAAAGACTATTTTGTTTATTTGTACTTTCTGGCAGGGTCGTTTTTTTGAGCATAACATCAGAAGATATCCTGCACACTGCAGCTCAGATGAAGAGTATCTTACAGTATTAAGGTATTGGCTGTACATCATGGGGCAAGCCTGTACTCTGGGTAACATATCTTTAACTGGGATTGTTTAAAATAGGGAAAAAGCGCTTAGTAGTACCGGAGTCAGTACTTTTTTCTACCTACCAAAGATAACTACTCTCCCAATATTTTTTATTATCGTGTCCTTGCATTTCTTTATAGTTCTAACAAATAAGTATACGTTTTTAAACACTATAATTTTTTCTTGTGTCCTGTTATGTAAATTAAGTTCTTTTGTGGTGAAGCTCTTTTCATCAACATTATGTTTGTGGAATTCATTCACATTTTTCCGTGTACCTATTTTTCACTTATTTGCATTGTTGCAGTGTTTCCTTGTACAATTACACCTCATTTATTTATCTTTTCTAATATTGACAGAAATTTTACTTCCATATTTTAGCTATCAGGAATTTTGTGGTTATGTACAGTCTTGTCCATATCTCTTTGGGGCATATGGAAATGCATTTTTGGGGGGTCTACTTCAGAATGAAATTGCTGAATAATAGCATACCAAGATTTTCAGCTTTAATTGATAATGTCTAATAGTTTTCCAAAATGATGAATTTATGCTCCTATAAATAGTGTCTAAAAGTTCCCAGTTGTCCACATCCTTGCCAACATATGATACCATTTTTATTGTAGCCATTCCCTTGGGTATTAAATGATATCCCACTATTGTTTTAATTTTTATTTATTTGATTGATCAAACTCTGGTCACTTAGATATTCTTTTCTGTGAAATGCATATTCAAGTATTTTGCCCTTTTTTTTTGAGTTGTCTAGTTATTTGTTTTTGATTTGTAGACCTCCTTATGTGTTCCAAATAAGATCTCTTTGTTAGTGTTATGTGTTGCAGTTGTCTTCTTCCATATATTTTCTTTGTACTATTAATCAAATTTTTATTTCTATTTATAATTGTATTAATATTTTGAATTTTAATAAAATCCAATTTAAAATATATTATTAAATTTTATGCCACTGTTAAAGAAATGATTCTATACTCTGAGATTCTGTAGCTATTCTATATTATTTTCTATAATTTTATTGGTTTTATTGCATATTTAGTTCTAAAATTCACCTAGAATAGATTTTTATTTTAGTTTTTCCCAAATGATTATTTTATTTTTCCAGTGATATTAATAAGAACATGATTTTCCCATAATTCTATGGTGTCAACGTAGTTATGTTCCTGTGCTCCCTATCCTATCCTATCCTATCCTATCCTAACCTATCCTATCCTATTTGTCTATCCTGAAACAGGTACCTTATCTTTTTAATTACTATAGTATTGTGAGTCTTGACATCCAGTAGACAAAGTCCTTATACCATATTCTCTTATTCAGGATTGTCGTTTTTATTGTTGGCCCCTTGCCCTTCCTCATAAACTTTAGAATCACTTGTCAATTTCCACAAAATCAAGATTGTGTTCAATCTGTATATTTCAGAAGACTGGCATCTTTATGATACCGATTTTTTTCGATTCATAATTTATAGTTTCTGAAGTAAATTTTACACATTTACTATTATAGTTATTATATTTGAATATAACATCAGAATAAGTGCTTAAGTTATCAGTGAATGGTTTAATAGATTTTTACAAGGTAAAACTACTCTTGTAACTAGCACCAAACCAAAAACTAAAACATTACCAACATGCTAGAAGTCTCTGCTTTTTTCCCCTTTTAATCTACTTTTGAACATTAAATAATTAGAATCACCCAGAAAATATTCTTCTGGTGATTTATTTTTACCAACACTATATTTATGAAATTTACTTACAATTTTACATATATTTTATGCATTCATTCTCATTGCCCAGTATGTTACATTTTGTAAACATATAAATTACCTTATCCATGCTACTACTGATGGGCATTTGGGAGATTTCCAGTTTGGGCTATTATGTATAGTGCTATTATAAATATATGTATAAAATTTTATTGGTTATATACCTGAAAGTGGCATTGCTGAGTATACATCCTAAAATATGCATATATTTACTTTTGGTAAATGTTGTCAAGCAGTTTTCTAAAGTGGTTGTATTAATGTTTGGTATTTTCTAATTAACATATAATGTATTATTTGTTTCAGGGGTACAGGTCTATGAATCATCAGTCGTACACAATTCACAGCACTCACCATAGCACATACCCTCCCCAATGTCCATAACCCAATGTTTGATATTTTTGACACTACTGTAAAAGTAATCTATTTCAAATGCGTGATTTATTCTGGCTTATTATGAAGGGAAATGTGATTCACTTCTCTTTTATACTTGCCTCATATCCAGCAACTTTATTAAATTTATTTATCAATTTTAATAATGCTATTATACTTTCTTTTGGGTTTTCTGTATACACAATTATTCTGTATATGAATAATTATAGTTTTTTCCTTCCTTTCCAATTCTGATATCTTGCCTTGATCTATTTTATAATGTAGAGTAAAAATAGTGATAGTGACATCCTTGTCTCTTTGATCTCAAAAGAAAAGTTTAAATGATGTACCATTAAAATCCATATTTTCCATGAGTGTTGTTATACATCCTTTCTATTTCTAGTTTTCAGGTCTTTTACTGTGCATAAAAATTGAATTTTGTCACATGTATTTCTCCATCCCTTAAGATGGTCATATATATTTCTTTTTTCTGTTAATTAGTGTGGATTACATTAATTAGCATTTAGATGTTAATTTAGTCTTACATTTCTATAATAAATGCAACTTAATTACTATAAGTTAATCTTTTGATAATTTCTGGATTCAGTCTAATTTTTTAAAAGATATTTTCATATTTATGTCCAACAACAAATTTAGCTTATAATTTTTTATATTTTCTTATGTGCAGAAATTTTGCATGACAATTATTCTGGCCTCATAAATCAAAGAGTTATTGTAAAGTTGAAATGATTTCTACTTTGAATGAAATAATTCCTCGGTGGAGCTAGCTGGAACAAGAGTTCCCCTTATAAGGAGGTTTTCAATCACAAATTCAATTTATTTAATAATAAATAAATGTAAAATTATTCATATTTTCTGTTTCTTTTATGTCAGTTTTAGTAAGTTAACTTTTCACTTCATCTACCTTAAAATTTTATTGGCATAATACTATATCTCTTATGTTCTTTCTAATGTCTATACCATTTAAAATGATATCTCCTTTTATTTATTATTTTTTGTTTTTATGTTTATATGCTTTTTGGTTCTTAGCTTTGTAAAATAATTGAGGTATAATTAACATACAGTGTTCTATTAGTTTCTGGTATACAATATAATGATTCAACATTTCTATACATTATTCAGTGCTCATCACAATGAATGTGCCCTTAAACTCCTTTATTCCAGCTATCCCTTGACTTACCTCTCCTCTAACAACCACCAGTTTGTTCTCTGTATTTAAGAGTCCTGGTTTTTTGTTTCATTTTTTTGTTGTTGTTCATTTGTTTTGCTTTTTAAATTCCACTTATGAGTGGAATCACATGGTATTTGTCTTTTTCTGTCTGACTTATTTCACTTAGCACTCTATCATCCAGGTCCATCAATGTCATTGCAAATGGCAAGATCTCATTCTATTTATGGCTCAGTAATATTCTATTGTGTATATGTATATACCACATCTCCTTTAACCATTTGATGAACACTCGTTATATAACTCAGCATTAAAAAAAACAAATAATTTGATTAAAATGTATAGAGGACCTGAATAGATTTTTCCCCCAAAGAAGACATACCAGTGGCCAACAGACACATGAAAAGATGCTCAATATTATTAATCACCGGGGAAATGCAAATCAAAACCACAATGGAATACCACCTGACACCTGTCAAAATGGCTGGAGTCAAAAGACAAAGAATAACAAGTGCTGGCAAGAATGTGGAGGAAACAGGTTCTGTTTCTCATGCACTGTCAGTGGGAATGCAAATTGGTACAACCACTTTGGAAAATGGTATGGAGGTTCCCTAACAAATTAAAGAGAGAATTACCACATGATCCAGCAACTCCACTGCTGGGTATTTACACAAAGAAAAGTAAAACACCAATTCAAAAAGATAAATGTACCCCTATCCTCATTGCAAAACTATTTACAATATACAAGATATGGAAATAACACAAGTGTCCTTGTTACCTCCTTTTAAGTCCTTGCTAGTGGCTTCTATGTATAGAAGCATGTTTTTTTTCTCTCTCTCTTGTATGTTCTATAATTTTGTTTCATTCTTCAACTTTTATTTCTTCACACCATTTTAGGAGGTCCTTGGAAAATTATTTAACAAAGAACATTCAGTTTAGTAAGCTTTCAGTGGACTTTCTATGTAAAATAGCTCAATGTGAAATAACAGTCTTAATAAGTAAAACTCAGTAATATACACACAGTTTCTAATCCAAACCAAATCCAAAGTTTTCCCAAATTAGGAAAAGTCAGGTTGTTGTTTTTTTTTTAAAGACCCAGGTCCAGTAGGATATGATAGCATATCACAGGTTGGGTGGCTTAGGAAGCAGATTCTTGATGTAGAGATTAGCATGCTGGAGGTTTATTAGACAGTCAGTGTTCTTATGATCAACACCAGGGCAAAGGAAGGGAATGGAAGGTTAGAGGGAGAAATTACATTGTGATATAATCTCAGTAGATGCCTCAGCTGAACCTGTGTGAAACTCTGAAGTTTGTCTTAAGTTGGAGTGCAAAGGCTGAGCCTACCTATCACCATACTCTTCAGTAGGGTCAATTTTAGGGAATGTGAGGCCCTTGACAAATGTTTTAGTGAGGCCCTGGTCTATATAAACAATTTGATTTTTGAAATGTATTCAGAATTTGTAAGCCCATATGATACACACTGCTTTCTTGATGAGGATTTGGATAACAGGGATGAATTACTTACATATTGGTTATTGTCCAATTGGTGAAGAACCTACAAAGTGTCCAGGCTCCAAATCTTCTTGTTGAGTTCCAGGAATCCTCTTTTTACCTTCTTTATTGCCAAATGTATCATTCATGTATACTTTCTTATTCACCACCCCATCCACTTTGAGAAAAGATAACAACCCTGTTATTACTCACAACATCATGGCCTTTTGGAGTCTGTATTGTTGCAATATAAATCTTGTTTCTGTAGTACCCAATATGATTTATTTAATGATGGTTACATCATTACCATTATGTTGTGTCATCCATTATGTTATTTATGAATACTGGCTTCTAATGATCCTTTCATAGGTTGTTATTTTGCTTCATTGATGATGACTATAATTTTAAGTCTTATCCAGGTACACCAGAAAATCTGGATGGTAAATTTATTCTATGTTCATGTTATATTTACTGCTCAGAATTTTATAGCATAAATATAGAACAGAGTAGTTTCTAATCCTCTCTTGTCTTCTCTTGAAATATTTAGTATATAATCCTTTTGTACCTACAATGTGAACTCTTTCAGAATTAATTGCATATGTTTTATACATAATGGAAGAATAGGTGAGGAGCCTGTGGGATAAGCAAGGAGAGTGCTTACTCTCCTGCAAGGAATTTTCATCCCTCATCTCTACAGTTTAAAACTGACATAAGAAAGCTTGATGCAAAGGACACCTGAGTGGCTCAGTCAGTCGGTTGAACATCTGACTCTTGGTTCCTGCTCAGGTCATGATCTCAGGGTTGTGAGATCAAGTCCCATGTCAGGATCCATGCTCAGCCAGGAGTCTCCTTAAGATTCTCTCTCTCCCTCTCCCTCTGCCCATCCCACTCATGCACTCTCTCTCTCCCTCTCTGTCTCTCTTTCTCAAATAAATAAATAAATCTTGAATAAAGCTTGAGGCAAGAGCAGGTCATTGATTGGAAGGGCCCATTGGTATTGTTGATTAATGATATTGAAAACCTTTGAAGGAGATAGTTGTGGCCATACCTGATGGACTGTACAACTGTGGCATAGAGCTTGTGGAGGAACTAAAGGACCACCCTGGCTACTAGCAACAGGAGATTCACAGGATAAAGCATGCCTATTGCCATCCTTATTTCTCTTGGGTACAGACAAGTGCTGTACAGTCAAGAGCAGGTAAAAGCCAACAAGGGCCTACAGGGCATTTCAAACTCAAGAACTGATGGCAAACTGTTGGTAACCCAAAGTCCTAAACTCATTCTATGTCCATTCTGAATGTCACCCCAAATCAGCACCCCAGTCCTATTCTGGTGACCAAATCTCTCATGATATTAAGAAAGAAATTATTTTCTAACCACCTTCTTCTGATGGAATCTGTGCTTGTGGAGCCTCGGGATACCTATAGATGTAAGTCCTGGAACTCCTTTGGGTAAGAAGACAACCCTGTGCAGGGCTGGGATGGGTTGGTATAAAATTGATGAGTACCCTGAATAGGAAAAGGTATGACTGAATCTACATTGATACACATCTAGCTCTGGGATCATGGAGTTCCACCCAGATGACACGGTTGGCCCAAGCTGGTCCCATTCACTGGAGGACTTAGAATATTTGGAGGAAGACACGGAAAAGGACAGGAGCCCCTGGGTCCCCTGAGCCACAGTGATGGTAGAGGGCCCCACTTTCCTGGGATGAATGGCAGTATTGATCTTAGTCATTTGAGCAGTAGCCCTGGGAAAAGAACCTGACCTTGGGAGAGGTCATTCTCTTCATCTGAAGTAACCATCATAGCATAAAGGGCTAACAGCAGAAGGCTTTCCTCTGGCAGCATTCCCTGCAGACAAGATAGTAAACTCTTCATTTTAGAAGGGGGAATCTAGGTCATATATTACAGCTTCTACCATGGAGAACTATTTCAAAAACAATGTCAGCGTTGTTTCACATGTTTTTGCACTTAGTCTCTTACCAGGGCAGTTTAAGTGGTATGAACTTAAAATAAATAATGGATATTTCTAAACAATTTTTGCTGCACATTTTTTAAGATCCTTGGACTAATTAAACTAAAAGCAAATTTAATTTAAAAGAAATAAAAGGTAAAATCAATGGAATAATGGTTGTTGTAAAATGCTGCTTGTGGTCATTTTGGAATGAGACAATTCCACTTTTTAATATCATAGAGAATTTGGCCAATTGATAATAAATTATTGGGCCCATAGAAGTAAAGTATATTTTCTTCACACATATGTAAAATTTACTGAATTCCTTAAGAAAACAAAACTTCTACTCATCCATCCAAAAGAATGAAATCTTGCCATTTGCAAAGATATGAATGGAGCTAGAGTGTATTATGCTAAATGAAATAAGTCAAAAAACGACAAATACCATATGATTTCACTCACATGTGGAATTTAAGAAAGAAAAGAGACAAACATATGGGAAGGGAGAAAAGAAAAAAAGAAGAGAAGGAAACAAGCCATAAGAGACTCTTAACAATAGAGACAAACTGAGGGTTGATGGAGGGAGGCAGATGGGGGATGGGCTAGATGAGTGATGGGTATTAAGGAGGGCACTTGTGATGAGTACTGGGTGTTGTATATAAGTGATAAATCACTGAACTCTACTCCAGAAACCAATCTTGCACTGTTTGTTAACTATCTAAAATTTAAATTAAAAAAAAACAAAAACTTTATTCCAAACTCATGTTTTAATTAATTAATTAATTTATTTATTTATTTATTTTAAAGATTTTATTTGTTTATTTGACAGACAGAGATCAAAGGTAGGCAGAGAGGCAAGCAGAGAGAGAGGAGGAAGCAGGCTCCCTGCTGAGCAGAGAGCCTGATGCGGGTTTCGATCCCCAGACCCTGAGATCATGACCTGAGCTGAAGGCAGAGGCTTTAACCCACTGAGCCATCCAGGCGCCCCTCATGTTTTAATTTAAATTTGATGGCAAACCTATTTCCCAGTGTTGCATTAACTGTTTCAACCAGTGGCAAATGCTAGAAATGGGGTACTGCAGTGATAACTTAATGTTCAAAAACCAGCGGACACCAGATGTGGCACAAAAAGCATTTACCTGCCATTACATAGTCATTTTGTTCATAGTTGTTTGTCTTCTGTCTTTATTTTTCTCAAATACCCTGTCTCCACCTGCTAGTTTCTATCTTACTCTCCTTTCTCTGTGTCTATCACTTTCCTTTGTATGTTATTGGTATTGGCTCCTCTTCTTATCTTACCTCTGTCTCTGGTTACCCCTCTTTATTTAAATAATCTTCAGCACCTTCTCCCTATTCTTTTCCTTTCTATTTCCTTTTTTTCATCTCCCACTTCCCTTGCAAGTCAACATTATTTATAAATATATTTTAGTTTTATCATATATAATAATTACTGGTTTTAATTATAATTTCCTGTTATTTTAAGATATTTGTTTTTTTAATTTTCTCCATAAATAAAAATACAAGAAATAGAGTCAACTTTTATAGATGTATGTGCCAATTATCTTTTTTTTATTCCTACTAATCAGTGACCCCTGAGAGACCCCCTTCGTGTAGGCTTATCTATTGTTGCGTGAAAGAAAAATGAGAAGTACTACATAATTTTTATATCCTTCATCACAATATTCAGTCATTTCCAAAACATAGCTGTTTCCTAGACCTAAAATTTCAAGGTGGACTGGTTTCTTTTCTGAAGCTGTGTAGGAGGAGACATTGCGTAAGCTACCCCAGGGAAATTGTATGAGAGTCTGATGACCAGTTGAACTCTCAGGGAGAGCTCAAACTAGCTCACTCCATCATTTCCCAGGAGCATAGATAAACATCTTTTAATTCTACTTCCTTCCCCAAACACTGCCTTTCTTTTTCCTTTCCTTATTTTATGATTGTGAGGGCCTCTGCTCCAAATCAGACTTGAATTCCACCACACACTTTCAACTCTTTCAGGCCACAGCAGAGCCCCTCAGTCAAGAAAACACATTTACTCATTCAGTAACTTACCACATAAGGGATCTCTGCCTTTTAGGGTAGGGAGATGACAGTGCTTACTAATTTTCCATATTGTAAGCTTTAATAGTAGAATTTTAACACTTGGCCACCTGGATGCTTTAGTCTGTTTGTGTGGGGAAAGGTGTTTTATGTATTCTTTCAAATCATACCCCAGAGGCAACCACTTATTCTAAACACAAAGGCAGCTCAGCTCATGATGTGTGGGTAGCAATTAAGATCATCAGGGAAAAAAAAAGAGAGAGAGAGAGAGTGAGAGAGAGAAAGACAGACAAAAAAAAAAAAAAAGAAAGAAAGAAAGAAAGAAAATGAAGTTTCACTGACCTAGTTGCTAATCTGAACAGAATGTTCTATCAAGTACAAACATCAGTTTATGGCCAAAAGGACAGAGCTCCCTGCAGTTGGCCATTCTTTCCTTCTGCTTTTATTTCTAAGTCAAAGGGAATATCCTCAGATTCTGTTTTACTCCTTCATTCCAGTAACAAATTGAACACTGACTTCATTCTAGGCATGAGGGATTGAAAGAATATCTTCAAGAACCTGGATTTCTGGAGGGAATGTATGAATATCACATTAAATAATAATACAGTTTGGCCAACCTATTTAAAACTCCTACTGCTGTTCTACCTCCTTCTTGATACAGTATATATTACCTTCTAGCATTCAATGTAGTTTTCTCTATTTCCTTTACCATTGGCAGTGTATCTTCCTTCCTAGAACATATGCTCCATAGGGCAAGTGTATTTGGCTGTTTTTATCAACAGTGTTTCCAAACACCTAGAAAAAGTGTCTTACATAAAGTAGGTATTGCCTAAATGAATGAATTACAGCTTCCCTATAAGGCCTGTAATAAATACTGTGGTGTATCCTCAAGAGCTCTCCTTCCCGGTCACTGTACCCATGCTTAAACTGTTGGGGCTGTTTGCTGTTGATAGCTGCTTACAGTTGTGTCCCTCAGTGGATAATGCCTTCAACTGAAATAACTGTATTGCTCAAGATTATATATCCTTTAAAGGTGTGTCCTGGGTCCAATGAGTAGTATCATGCAGGATATAAATAATTCAGCCCCTTGTCTTAATTTGGAACAAGTCTGAAGGGACATCCCAGCTTCAGAACAGGTCACATAAGGTCAGGTCCTATTTGCAACTGTGTTATGAGTCAGTTTCTCCTGCCTTACTTTAATATATGTCACTCCCCAGAGCAAGCAACTCTTTGCTTCACAGTCTGTTACTCTAAACCAAATAGATATAAAAGCATTGACTAGGGCTGCCTGGGTGGCTCAGTCAGTTAAGCGTCTGCCTTTCACTCAGGTCATGATCCTAGGGTCCTAGGTTCTAGCCCTGAGTCAGGCTCCCTGCTCCACTGGGAGTCCACTTCGTCTCTCCCACTGCCCCTCCCCCTTACTTGTGTGCATGTTCTCTCTCAAGTAAATACAGTCTTTAAAAAAAAAAAAAGCATTGACTAAATTTTCTTTGAAATATCGGGGATGGCTTCAGTGAGTAGTTAATGGGTAAGTAAGGGGAGAAACAGCATCCAAGTGAATGACAAAATTTATATAAAGGCAGAGAAACGTAGAATAAGGTATACTTATCATGGCTTCTGTTTTCATCCATTCTCCTGATGAACTAAAGGGAATTCAGGGATTATAAGCAGAGATATATCATTCTGATTTTATTGGCAGAAAACTAAAGAACAAAACTGAAACATAAATTTTCTGGGTCGGGAGACATATTTTATTGTTCTTCATAATCCCTTCCCCCTTAAGCCATTGCCACATCCTGCTCCCAATGTCTTGGGATAAGGATTCATCAATGTTAGTTGATTCAGTAAATGAAATATTGTCCTAAAGTAGAAGAATAATGTATACATTAATTAATAATACATTTTAGACTAACAAAACAACAGTTCCAATTTTATCCTTTAAGATTGATAACTTGAATGTAGAACGGGGCCCACAAAAATTCCAAGAAGAAAAATAAATTATATTCACAAATTCTATAAAGAAGTCTTTTCTGTTATTAATTTTGACTGTTTCTCCCATCCACTGTGTTCTGTATCTGGTAAGCTTCCAAATCTATCTGTGTTGCCTCCTTCCTTTATCTGGGCAAATTTTGAGTGTGTGGAAGCTCCACAGAATTGATTTATAAGAGTTATGGTGGGATAGGAAAACATGGAAATTTCCATGTATTATGATGATACACATGAAAGGTATTTTGTTTTTCTCTTTTTAATCAGATTTGTCTTTCCTAGGCAAGTAAAAAGGGTCACCCTGAGACTTGTGATAGCCTTACATGTGGGCCAAAAGCGTGGGGACCTACAATGAAACAGTATAAGGCACAGAGGATATATAATACTTTAAACATAAGATTACCAATTTTGCCTATAGCTAGCCAAGTGCTTTTTCAACCACTTAGATTGTCTATATTAGTATAATCTATGTGATTTGCCATGTGTTAGTGCCATAAATGGGAACAGAGAACAGATGTCTTAGCACACAGACCATGTTTTTTTGACATAAGAGGCCCCCATGAGCAGTATCTCACATTAGCGTTAGAATGCTATCTATTCAAAATTTAACGATTGGAAAGGCTTACCCTAGGGACTGTCTTTCCCATTCATTAATACCCTAGATTATTATGCTTCCTTGATCTCTAGTTGTACCATTCTTGGCAATCCCAACTATAGGGAAACCTCACCATTTACAATGAGTACCCTTGCTTCCAGCTCATTGAACGAGCTGCCAAAAGCCATAGGGAAGTGCTTCCCTTTGGCTCTATGATAAACTTATATGATCCAACTTCAGCAGGGGCATCATTGATGCTCTCCTCTACCCAGCTACTTCTGTATTTCAGTACCTGTAATCAACAGTACCACAGTACCTGTAATCAACCTTTTCTACCCTCGCATCCCTTACTCATCCTACAATCCTCAGTAGTAGTCAATATCCTCGCCTTCTCTCTCTGATCCCGTAGCTTTTGGCATGTACTGCTATCATAGCATTTAATCATTTTGCTTTATTCCATTCGTTTTTACACTTGAGGAAACTGGATATAAAAATAGCAGGTGAGTAATCCAAGATCACACAGCTGGTAGGAGGCAGATCCAAATTTAGAAGTGAGGTTTTCAAATCCAAATTTGCTGCTCTTTCTATTTTATCAGATAACTTTCTTATAAGGAAAAACTGTTTTCCATAATAAAAACAAATCCAGAATCTCAAGGTAGAGGGAGAATCTTCAGGAGGACATGGACAGATAACCCAACAGTTTAGAACCATGACCTTTCTCTTTATTCTTTGCTTCACTGAATTAAAATAATGTGGTGTCATATTGGTTCCCAGAAATGGACTGCATTCCTTCAGTGGTTAAAAACAATTTTTCTTGGGTTGAATTGACATTGCTAATCAGAATGGGACTTTCTCAAAGACTTCAAGTCTTTTATGTTGTGTTACCTACATTTACTTCCTGTTTTGCTCTTGGTATTTGGGGAACTCCAACATAGTTAAACTCTCACTTGAAGGGTTCATTCATTAACAGGCCTAAGGTTGGCAGCCTTTAAAATGGCCCACAACAATCCCTGTCCCAGTATTCACATCTTTGTGTTATTCCTTCTGCATAATCATTGGCTGGACTGACTCACCTCTCTCAGTTAGAATAATGTAGTAGGAATAGAATGTTGCTTTTAAAATTAAGTTATGGGGGCACCTGGGTGGCTCAGTGGATTAAGCCTCTGCCTTCAGCTCAGGTCATTATCTTAGGGTCCTGGGATCAATCCATCGAGCCCAGCATTGGCCTCTCTGCTCAGCAGGGAGCCTGCTTCCCCTTCTCTCTCCACCTGTCTCTCTGCCTACTTGTGATCTCTCTCTCTGTTAAATAAATAAATAAATTTTAAAACTAAAATTAAGTTATGAAACGTCTGTGGTTTCCATCTCAGGAGCCCTCTCTGCTGGCTTTCTCCCTTTCTCCAGTCTTTCTCTTCATCTCTTCTTCTCTGAGGCTTGCCAATAGCCACATGGGTAAGCTTGGAAGCCAGTTCTCCTAAAATTCGCCTCTCGTTTTTGTAGTCTTTCTCCTCAAATAGTTACTTTTTTCAAAGGCATAAATCATGTCATATTTACCTCTGTCTCTCACACTGTCTAATGTTTTATCTGGCACATTTTAGCTATTACATCATGATTTTTGAATCAGTGATACATTTGAATGTGTCAATCAGGATACCTTTACTGAATAAAATACCGTTTGATGTTGTTTCTCCTATAAAATTCAATCAAACCATCTGTAAGCCACCACTTACAAATCAACATGTTTCAGGAAGAAAATAAATAAAATGATACATACACACACACAGGTTATTATTTTTTCTCCAAATAATCCATTTGTGGAATTTGGAGAAGACACCTCCTAAAAAAAACCCCACCCAAGCCACCCTAAACTATCATTAAGTCTGCATAGAAAGTCTGCATAGAAGTATATTTTTTTGCATTAATATCATTAATAAGTAAAAATCAAATGGTTTATAAATCCCCAGGTAGCATGATTAAAAATCTGATATAAAGGTTACCATAAAGGACTTGAGTTTATTTAATTTAACAAAAAAAGATCTCTGACTCAATATCTTTTGTATTGTATATTTTCAATTTTAACAATTAAGATGGCATAGGGAATTCTTTATGCTAATGTTATAGCTCCTTGGTTGAGCCCTAACACCATTATCTGCTTTAATGAATAATTCATTCCCTGTTGAAAACTTAACTATATCATTTTTACTGGATATGAATGAAACTTTGAAGTGCAATTTAAGTTGAAAGAATTTAAGATTGTAGAGAATTCCCATAAACCATCAAAAAATGCTGTGCTGGCAGTATTACCTGGCACTTGAGTGTAATCGCTTTATAGAAAGCCTGTGTGAGAGTCTAAGTTTTGTTTCTTTTGTAGAAAATATCAATGGGATTCATTTCTTACTGCATTTTCACACTGTGCACTGATTAGTTTACCTCTAAGTATCTAAAACAATATGCTCTGCATTTTCAACTACAGATTGAGAACCTAGAGAGTCACTGTAAAGAAAGCTGATATGTTCTCTTCCAATACTAAGTTTGACATGGAGAGAAGTCGTGCCTAATAAAGAATCTCAACCCTGGAAATGGCTTAAATATATTAAAGATTTACAAGTGGAATTAATGGATTCTCAGCCCATTGCATTCGAAAAACGCAGTAGATGAAATGGTGATAACCTACTTTTGGAAAAAAGCTAAACAGGGCCACCTGGGTGGCTCAGTGGGTTAACTTCTGCCTTTGGCTCAGGTCGTGATCCCGTGTTCCTGGGATTGAGCGCCATATCAGGCCCCTTGCTCAGCAGGGAGTCTGCTCTTCTCCTTCTGCCTGCTGCTCCCCTTGTTTGTTCATGCTCTCTCTCTGACAAATAAATAAACAAAATCTTCAAAAAAAGAAAAAAACCTAAGCAGTGTTAACTGTTTTAACATCTTAAAGAGTTTGCCACGAATCAGAATATCTGCACTTTCTGGCCTTGTGATCCAAGATGAGCTAGGATGCATATGGGGATGAAGATTTTTCTCAAAACTGTTAGAGGCTAGTCACCTTGGTCAACATGGGAAAACAACTTAAAACTTGGGAAGCATTGGGTTTATACCATATCACATGACCAAACAGAAGAATTTGAAACATTCACAATCTACCAAAGCCATTAGGAACATAACAGGAAAAAAAAAAAAAAGTCTATTCCAAGAAATACTGCACTATTTCCTTATGTCCAAAATAAATATCATAATCACTTAATCCCTTTTATTTATTTTCTTAGCGAAGAGGGAGCTCACCTTAAAATGTATAGCACAACTTCAGAATAACTGTATAAAACATTTCCTATAACCTGCATAACCTTGGCCATATCTTCTTACCCTTTGTCTTGTTTTCTACTTAATCAGAGTTTCATCAACTTCATTTTTAAATGTCTAAATTTTAGTTATAATTGTGTATTTTTGAAAGCAATTTAAAGTATTTGTTAAATTAGAGAAAAGAGAGAAGGAAAGAAAGGAGAAAGAAAATTTTTAAAGGAAAAACAAAAGGAAAAGGGAAAAGGAGAATGACCAATAACAACAACAGAAGGCAGAAAAGAAGGGAATGAGAGAAGGAAACCAAGATGTTACCATGTTAGTCTGGGTCCCTACCCTTGTTTATATATTTAAACTTGGCCCAAACCCTACTCTGTTAACATTTGAAAAGCAAAAAGTCTGCAAACTTTGATGCCTCTGAAGACAATGTCGCATACTTTTTCTCTGGCTTCTTGCTCCAAGTCCTCTTGTTCATTGTCCTCTAGAACAGAACCGCGGATGCATTGGTGAGATCCTTCATCAGTTTCCACCAGATATCAGCTTGATTTGAGAATTTTGTAGAACTTTAGTAAACATTTTGGAGGGAACCTGAGGTGGCATTCTCACTGGCTCACTTCCCCCAACACTACCTTTCCTCCTACACCTTTCCTTCTTTATTAATGTCTAAACAATTCAGGATAATTAAAAATTCCTTATCTTGTCTAATGAAAAACAGTTTTCTCATTTCTAGATATTGTATATGCCTACAAACTAACTCCATATACACCTAAAGAATTTATCTTTTCCTAGAGAGAATTTTTACCAATTATTAGTATATTAACATACACATGCATGCATATAAATAAATATGTATATATTTATGGAAGAGAGAAAAGGGAAAGAAAGGTAGCATAGAAGGGGGAAGGGGGAGGACGGAAGGAAGAAGGAACAAAGGAAGGGAAAGAGGAAGAAAGAGACAAGTGCTAATTAGAGAACAACACCAAGGTTAAAAATATGGAATACTGAAGGAATTGAGAGCAGCATGTTATAGTAGCTAAAACTATGGCTGGGATTAAACATTGGCTTCACCCGATAACTAGTTTTGCAACCCAGAGCAAGCCATTGAACTTTTCTAGGCTTCAGTTTCCCCCATCTATAAAATTGGGATGCAAATAATAGTACTCAATTCATGGTCTGTTAATCGGTCTCAAGTGAGATAATAATGTAAAGTACTTAAAACACTATCTACTCTGTAAGTCATAAATAATTGTTTGCCATTATTATCAAGTGCAATTATTATAGAAATCACACTAGGATGACAGGAAATGCCTGAAGACAGAAGGGGCTGCAAATGTCATGGAGTGAAACACTGATTCTAACAAACATGGTATGTATTAGGCAGATTTATTAGACAACTTTGCTACAAAGAACATCTTCATCAGCATCCCCAAACATACACACGCACACGCGCACTCCCACACACAGAATTTTTAACCTCAGCCTCACTGACTGTCTTGCTAACTCCATTCCACAAAAGTCTCAGTCATGAGGGGTCTAGATGTAAAAGTAGATCCTGTGGCATAATTGTGACTGGAATTGAAGGGGGAAAAATGGTAGGAGAATCCTCCATTCAGAGCTTTAAACACTCCAACTTACAAACCAATGTCTAAGTGAAGAGAACACACTTGAGGGCAATTTGACCCCTTTAAGACTGAATATTTTCAGAGGCCTCAGATACGGACAAAAGGCTGAAGCAATGCAGACTGGTGAGCTCTATCCTTGAAGGAGACTCTACTGTTTTAGTGAGCCGCTTGTGGTCTAGCCAAGCGGTGTTTGTTTTTAAAATCTCTTAGTAGAACTAACCTAAAGTTTGTAGGCTGTAATGTATAGGAAAGATGATATTTAATATGATTTTATTCTCTTGAGGTATAGTGATGCTGATGCCCATCACGGCTGACTCTAGGTTCCCCCTTTTCCTTGTAGTGAGCATCATGGGTTTTACATGGATTAGACTCTCTCTCTCCAGCTTTTCAGTTTTAGCACTTTATGAATAAGAGTCAGCAGAACTTTAAAAGCATGACCTGTCCAGTGGACTATTCAACTTTCATTCTTCCCTAAAGCATTCTTGGTCACAAATTTAAAGCGTAGGTTTGAGAGGAGAAATACTTAATTAAAGCCTATGGCAATATCACCAAGAGGATAAAAAGTAATAATCTTTTGAATTTGCTTTTGTGCAGATAAAAAAAAATGCAGCCTTTCCATTTCTCTTAGATATTATATCCAAGATAAAAGCACTGAATTTCCAAACACTTCTGTTATTGTCAGCTTTCTGGCATGTAACCCTTTCTCTGAAAAAAATAAGAAAGGCAGAAATGTACGGAGATGCTTCTTAGCTTGAATCTGTGGACAAGGCACTGTACCTTCTCTCTTAAATATCATTTTATAAAACCAGGTTTGCCTTGTTTATATTCCCTACACATCTCTTCCTTTTTGTCTACCTTAGGTCTTTTAAATTTATCTTCAAGAAAAGTGCTGTATTATGGAATCAAGTTTCCCTTTTTTCCCAAAAGAATTGTGTGCAATATTTATTTCCCATATGTTGCAATTTAGAGCACACAGGAAACTGTGTTGAATACCATCACTTCAGCTTTCATTTCTTTATCAAGATAATACTTACACACATTTCTATATAGTGTATAATGAAACTATACATTTCTTCATTTTCTGCATAGTCTATCAGAATTTAGACTTCTAAAACCAAGGAATATTTACTTGTAATACTCCATAGGGTAAATATTGTTCATGTTTGATGGGGGTGAATAATAAATAGAGTTCCGTATTAAAAACAAAAGCAGTTCTTATCTAACTCAACTACTGTGAACTGTTACTCTAAAGGTTAAAGAACATGTACATAGACATGAGGTTTGGTTCCCAGGAGGCTTTCAATCATCATTTAATACATGAGAGATGAATTATTGAGAACATCACAATTCTAAGGAATTCCCATGTACTCAAAGTAAGACATCAGTTAGACTGCTTATAATAAAAGTGTTATTACTTTTTTTCATATTTTTCCTCTAAATGTGAAAAATTGGACTGAACTCAAATAGCCTTTTTTTTTTCTTCAGGAAAACCTGGTATTTTTAATAAGCTTATGATGACCTGTCATTAAATTTCATGATTCATTTTTTTCTTAGAAAGGATTACTGATCCTGTAATGAAAACTTCCAAATGGTCAGGCACATGATTTCTAAAAGAAAATTTCAGGCAAAATAACCTATCTTAAGTACAGGTTCATTGATCTAGTTTGATTGTTGAATTTATATATTAAATGGAATTGATTAATTTTCAAAAGTCCTACTCATGAATTATGTATTTCTTTTGAACCATCTGAGGAATGTCAACTATGAAAAATATTTTTCAACATTTCTCTGATACATCTTGAAATTATGCTTGATAATTAGTAATAGAGGAGAAAAAGAATAAAGACAGAAAAATTAAATACTTTGATTTCAAAGGCACATAAATTAGAATAATAGTAAAAACGAATCTATTTTCAAGTCTAGTCACTAAGAATGTTTTTGGCACTTGGAAATGTCAGTGACTATATGAAACATATAGATCCTTCAGGAATTAAAAATTGGGAGGAATATACCAATTTAAAATGTTCTTTTGACATCAGTTGGAACTATATGAAAATTTCTAGAAACCTTCTTAAAAAAAACAACAGAATTAGGGCTTTATAGATCTTATCAATTTCTTTAAAAAGGAAAAAATTGTGGGGTTTTTTTTGCATATTTTTCAGAAAATTAATTTAGATAATAATGTATGGAAGACCTGCAACTAATAAGCTTTGTTTAGATATAATTCTCTTTAATTTTTTATTTTTTTAATCTTTCTGGTCATTATTAGTACTAAAATACTTTCAGGAATTGTTGTCTGTGTTCACCCGTTTCGAGTACCTCTCTTTTTTTTTTTTTTTTAAGATTTTATTTATTTATTTATTTGACAGACAGAGATCACAAGTAGGCAGAGAGGCAGGCAGAGAGAGAGGGGGAAGCAGGCTCCGTGCTGAGCAGAGAGCCTGATGTGGGGCTCGATCCCAAGACCCTGGGATCATGACCTGAGCCAAAGGCAGAGGCTTAACCAACTGAGCCACTGAGGTGCCCCTCGAGTACCTCTCTTTAATACAAATTAGAAAAGAATCTTTTGAGAACTGTTTAAGAAATAAATCCATACATTTATAGGCAACTAATCATTGACAAAGTTCCCAAGAACACAAAATGGGGAAAAGATGATCTGCTCAATAAATTCAGGAAAACTGAATTTCCACAGGCAAAAGAATGAATTTGGACCCTTATTTCCCATTATACACAAAAATTAACTCAAAGTGGATTAGACACTTAAATGTAATACTTGAAACCATAAAACTACTAGAATTAAAAACAGTAGAAAAGCTTTTGACATTGGTGTTGGCGATGGTTTTTTTGAATGAGACATCAAAAGCATAAATAACAAAAGCAAAAATAGGTAAGTGGGATTACATTAAACTAAAAAGTCTGTACAGCAATGGGAACAATCAGCAGTGAAAAGGCAACCAATGAAATGAGAGAAAACATTTGCAAACCATATATCTGATAAGAGGTTAATATCTAAAATATATAAGGAACACATATAACTCAGTAGCAAAAACAAACATATAAAAAAAATAATCTGTTTAATAATGGGCAAATGACCTGAACAGCATTTTTCTAAACACAAGGTGATATCACATCTGTTAGAATGTCTATTACCAGGGCACCTGGGTGGCTCAGTTGGTTAAGGGCTGATTTCAGCTTAGGTCATATTCCTCAGGGTCATGAGATCAAGCCCCACAGAGAGGGCTCTGCGCTTAGCAGGGAGTCTGCCTGAGATTCTCTTTCTCCCTCTGCCCCTCCATCTCCTCTCTCTCTCTTTCTCTCCTTCTGTGTCTTGTTCTCAAATAGTAAATAAATAAATCTCTTTTTTTAAGATTTTATTTATTTATTTGACAGACAGAGATCACAAGTAGGCAGAGAGTCAGGGAAGCAGGGAGGGGGGAAGCAGGCTCCCTGCTGAGCACAAAGCCGGATGCGGGGGCTCAATCCCAGGACCCTGGGATCATGACCTGAGCTGAAGGCAGAAGCTTAACCCACTGAGCCACCCAGGCACCCTGTAATAAATAAATCTTAAAAAAAAAAAAAGAATGTCTATTGCCAAGAAGACAAGATATAATAAGTGTTGATGATGTGGAGAAAAAAAAAATAAAACAAACCTTGTGCACCATTTGTGGGAATGTACATTTGTACATTGATTCTCTCAGTTACCTATTTCAAACCACAGAGATAGTGTCCAGAACAGAACCACAGAGGGGAAGACCTGACTTTCTATATCTCCTATAGTTTATTTTTCCATTGCTGAAATTGTGCTTACCTCATAAAAATAGTCTTAAATGAAAATTGCCTTCAAATTCTCAGGGACAAGTTGTTTGCCTAGAGGAAAAGTGGGAATGTGGGAGAAGTAGAGAACATACTGTAAACAAGAGCAATGTAAGAGTTAGGTGCATGGTCTTCTATAACTTATTAGAAGACCTCTGTACAAGAGGAGAGCTATAAAAGTGGAAACAGATCCTAAACCCTGGACTAACTGAATGTGGTAAAATTTATTATTGCTTCAAACATTGGGCTTACCCAGGGGGCAGAGCTTCATGACAACTTATCACAAATGATAAGAAGACAGTCTGATTAAATCACTAGGAGTTTCAAGACAGGACGTCATGTAGCATTCTCTAGATTATAATTTGGCCCTATAGTCTCTAATGCTTGGGTTTACATTTGACATGAAAGTTTTTGGCCTGAAAATGACCCCTTTGGGGTTTTAGCTAAAGCTAACTTTCCTGGATCTTCACATTTTGTTGATCTCATACAGGCTATGTGACGTCAGTTGAAACAAACCTAAAATACAGATCCACCCGTTATTCCTCAGAGTGGGAGAAGTTTAAACACACACACACACACACACACACACACACACACACAAGGATTGGGGTCACGTGTCCAAAAAATAGAAGTCACCTTGAGATTAAGCAATGCAAATGACCATGAAGCAGACAAAATTTGCTATTGCAAGATGCAAGAAGACCCAGCAGTAGAAGGTACTAATTTCTTACACAACTGAACATATTTACGATTTTAAAAGTGAAATAAGGGGGCGCCTGGGTGGCTCCGTTGGTTAAGCGACTGCTTTCAGCTCAGGTCATGATCCTGGAGTCCCGGGATCGAGTCCCGCATCGGGCTCCCAGCTCCACGGGGAGTCTGCTTCTCTCTCTGACCTTCTCCTCGCTCATACTCTCTCTCACTGTCTCTCTCTCAAATAAATAAAGTATTAAAAAAATAAAATAAAAGTGAAATAAGAAACCATCAGTTAGAACAAGGAAATTCATAAAAAGGGTACAAAGAAAAAAGTATTTATGATATGCTGTGTGACTCTTGGGTATTCTGTTTGGAGGACCAGACAATGGGGAAAAGCTAATGGGAGCATGCCAGCAGAATTAGAACTTCTGTCAAAGCTGCCAGAAGGTGATCCCTTCTCATTGCCCTCATCCCATGAAGCAATCTGTAGTTATTTACTAATTAGTGACTCAAGGACTGGCACCATGACCCTGGGCCACCACTTTACTCTCCAATGCCATAGTCAGCCAAGAGCTCTTTTAGACACCAAACTGGCTAGTCACTTGTGGACTTACTTTACAACTCAGTTAATAGATTTTGTATCCCTCACAATGCCTATTGCAGTGATACAGTCCATATTCTCGATAAGTGATTGCTGAGCAAAACATGTGATTGCTGAGCACGCAAGGTTATGATGCTGTAAACAGTCTTATGACTGTTTCTGATAAACAGTTCTGAATTAGCCTGAAATCAATCTCTCTTTCTCTCTCTTTTTCTTCTCTCTCTCTCTCGCTCTCTCTCACACACACACACACATACACACACAAGCACACACACACACACACACTCTCTTTCTTGGCCTCTGTTTACTTTCATCTGTTAGCATCTGGTTAGATATGTAATAATTGCTTCTAAATTAGGCTACATGTGGACAGGGTTAGAGAAGTGTAGTGTATCCAACAGAATAAACTATAATTTGGGGACATTGAACACAAAGAAGTGTGTAGTGTCAGTGCAGTCGTGATATTTTAATGATGAGGGAACTTCCGGCCTAAACATTCACTTCAACTCCAGCTGTCCTAAGCACCTTCTCATTAACAGAGGAAGAATCTACATTAGATTAATGGGGAATTGAGGGGCTTTATCACAGCAGATCTCAGGGTAATCCTGATGCTTTTCTCGTAACTCAAGGAACTCTAGTGGGCATATCTGTTAAAGGTCTGGATTCAAATAAGTAGAGTATTTGTTTTCACATGCAAACAGTAAGACAAGGTAGTGTGGCCAGTGGGTATAAATACAAACTAATTATACAATAGGTAAAATTACAACTATTTTGGGGCGCCCGGGTGGCTCAGTGGATTAAGCCACTGCCTTCGGCTCAGGTCATGATCTCAGGGTCCTGGGATCGAGCCCCGCATCGGGCTCTCTGCTCCGCGGGGAGCCTGCTTCCTCCTCTCTCTCTGCCTGCCTCTCTGCCTACTTGTGATTTCTCTCTGTCAAATAAATAAAATCTTTAAAAAAAAATTACAACTATTTTGACTTCTAGTAGTGAAAAGGTAACTGAAGTTTTCTAGGAGAGACAAATAAGAATTAAGTCAGATTGGATTTATTTAGGAATACAATAAAATTAAGTGTCATTCACAAAGATAGAAAGGAGTTAAGGATGACTTATAAGAAATTAATTAACAAAGTAGAATATACAATGTCCACAAGGTAATTCTTTTTAACTTCTTTGATTCCTGGAGAAAAGTGCTATCAGTTGAATTGTCTAGAGAAGCTTTTCTATTATATACAAATTTAAACTGGTTTTCCCCAAACAGGATGAATCCTTCCTAATAATAGTTGAGTCTAAGTCTACTGACCAAGATTTGTACAGATCTAGAAGAAATTGCAGAAAACACTGTATAGGGCAGCACAGAAGAAAGACTTGCGAGTCTATATTTCTCTGAGGGACTCAATATCCTTCTTCTGGCAAATAAGTAATCCCTCAATCTAAAGATGGCTTTTAAACGTTTTAAAATTTAATATTGTCTAAAATAGATGTGTGTATCAATAGCAATGTGAATTCAGCTCAGCAAACACCATTAAAGTCTGTACAAAGTATTTTTTAAAACACTCCAATGCCAATTTATTTTTAAAGGGTTCTGTGTAATTCTATGGTTTGCCTTTTTTGGTATTAATTATACAAATTTGAAAATTACAAAGTTGTAATGACCTAATACTATTAATAGTCATTCAGAAATAAAACTTTTCCTTCCTCCCAACAACTGTCCAGTGGGAATTAAAAGCCCTAAAAAGAGACCAATTCAACATGGCCTCTACCCTGGTTGGAAAAAAAAAAAAAAAGGAGAGAGAGAAGATGAGAAGAAAACAGAAATCGACTAAATGGTGTGTGGCCAGTGTCTCCCAGAGTAGGGCCCCGACTGTGGCTGGGGTCATGAAAGGTCACCCAGGATACCTCAAAGCCACATCTTCCTCACTCCAGCATGTCCATGTCCCAGTCTAGGTGTCATGGAGATCCTTCATTAGCCTTTACCTCCACTGCTTTGCTGAGTGCATCTGGTTTTCTAAGTCTCATGTTGTCATAGCTGTCTGCACACTCCATTTTCCATGACAGGTTTCGATCAAAGCCTGCAGCTGAGCCTGCTGGTATTCCAATAGCTTCTTCCTGGGTCCAGACTCCATGTAGTATGTATATGGACACGGGTCCTGCAGGGTGTATCAGCACTTGGCCAAGAGCGTGACAGCATTCTGTAGGTGCTGCCAGTGATTCCAGGTCCCCAGATTGTTCATGCCCCTCTTCTGAATCTTCTCATGAATCCACTGGTAAATCTGCACCTTCAGCTGCAAGCTCTTACGGTTTTCCACCTCTCAAAGTAGAACAAGTACTTCTTTCTGGCCTGGGCTTGCTGGGTCAGGTCGACAGTGTCAGAGTTCTACTTGTTCCAGTTGCAGTTATAGTACTTGCTACTGTGGGTTTTCTAATCTCCTAGACATATCCAGTGGAATTCATGGTTACAGTTGGAGCATCACATGTGATTGCAGCCTTTGCTCTTCTCAATGCAGAAGTTGCACTTGGGATAGTCTTTAGCGTGAGCACCTAGGTAGTTGGCTGTTTCAGAGTCATCAGCACATTTCTTGAGCCATTTCCAGATCGTGACATAGACTGTGGCACGTGACACATTTGACAACTTGAAACAGAAGACCTCATTGCACTGATTGGACTGTACTTAGCAAGCTCTGGACTTCTATACATGAATCTCCAGGGGGCATTCTGCACCAGAGCACAGCTGGAGCTAGGAATGAAAGGGTAGCCCCTGTATTTGTCTCTCAATTCTTCATTAGGTAACAATGGAAACACGAAGTTCTCTAGTGTTTGGAGTGGACAGTCCTGAGTTATGCAAGAGATTCCCCCACCCATCCAAGTACTGAACGGTGCTGCTCCCAGAAGCTGCAACAAAACTGGTGCTGATAAACCAGAGAAAGTAGTTTTCCTTCTGCACAAACTGCATACCCACTGTGCAGTGGGTGAAGTGGGTGGGCAGCAGGGACATGCTTTGAGGGATGGGGCTGAACTTGAGCCTCAATGAGCAGCTGAGAAGAATCAGACTTGTATCTGTCCAGTATCTCTCCAACTTGCCAGTGGAAATTAATTAATATAAGTCTAGCAACTACATGAGATACCAGTGCCATACGATGTGCTAATGGTGGTGAGCATCACTGGCCTGTAGGACAGAGGCTAGGCTGGTTATATGCTCCTTGAGGGCACTCGAACTCTTTTTCTTTTTTTAATTTATTTTCAGCATAACAGTATTCATTGTTTTTGTACCACACCCAGTGCTCCACGCAATCCGTGCCCCCCCTAATACCCACCACCTGGTTCCCCCAACCTCCCACCCCCCCCGCCCCTTCAAACCCCTCAGATTGTTCTTCAGAGTCCATAGTCTCTCATGGTTCACCTCCCCTTCCAATTTCCCCCAACTCCCTTCTCCTCTCTAACTCCCCTTGTCCTCCATGCTATTTGTTATGCTCCACAAATAAGTGAAACCATATGATAATTGACTCTCTCTGCTTGACTTATTTCACTCAGCACTCGAACTCAAACTCAAGCAGTGAACTCAGGATCTTCGGCCCCGTGCTGCTCCACATTGCAGGCTACTCCCAGTTAATAGTTCTCTGTGTCCCCTGGGATCCTCATCCTCTTCCTCCTCACAATATGGGTCATAGTCCTCTTTGCCCCTGGCTGTTAACACCCACAGACATCTTAGCATCCAGCCAAGCTGCAGATCAGGAAAGCAGGGTTTTTCCCCTCGCCTTAAATTTTACACTTTCTCAAATGCATTAGTGGTTTTTTGTTTGTTTGTTTGTTTCCTGTAATTCTTGGAGATCTTTCAGGAAGATATCACCCCAAATATTCTATGTCATATAATTTCCATTGGGAGCCATGGCCCATGTCTGCTGAGTCTGGACGGGCTAGACTAGGTCTGGCTGGGTGAGGGCGATCTGACATAGGCGCACTAGGGGGCTGACTCCCAGGCTCCTTCCTCCCACAGAACAGTCTCCACAGCTCAGAATTGCTCTGTACAAAGTATGTTTTATGTGTTATGATAGTATAGACACCTATAAATGTATGTCTTTTTAAGACTACCTTTTTTTTTTTTTGGCTTTTGTTAGGGACTCATAACAAGAAAATGTCTATTTAGTCAATATGTGCATATGCTCACTCTTTAATTGGCTTAATTTTGTGCGTGTTTATGAGGATAAATTTGAATTGAAAAAAAGTGTCTATTTCTTTACTGATTCATTGGTAAATTGAGATCCATAGTTTTTTTTAGATTAATTTCAAAGTTAAAAACTAAATATATGGCTCCAGATGTTACTAAATGTTCAGAAACATGAAATGAAAGAGAAAAACAAGTTCAAGTTTGAAAAATTAGGATTTATTGGGGATTTTTTTTTAAGAAAAGTACTATTTTTGGAATTAGCGGGAATATAATTAAAACTGACATGTCACAATAAGTCACCAGGATGAAAGGTACAGCATAGGGAATATAATCACTGGTATTGTAATAGTAACAGATGGCAGCTACCCTTGTGATAAGCATGGAATAATGTATATATAGAGTTGTCAAATTTACTATGTTAAGATTGTGTTGCAGCTTTACTTCAAAAAAACCTGGCATATCACCCTTAGTTTTAGACAGAATAAGTGAAATAGTGTTGCATAGATTGATAAGAAAATATGAAGTTCAAAGCATTTAGTTTTTTAAAAGTTACTTATACAAAAGATTTTGACGCAGAAAGTATTAAATGTATAATAAGAAACTATCCGAAAGTTACTTATAATTTGAAGTTTGACAAATGAGTTTAACCTGACCTACCTTATATAATTGAATTTTGTACTTCAGATCTAATTAGTGTGAGCTTCTTACAGATATACTTTCAGTAAATAAAAATTGATTGAATTTAAATTTTTATAAGGGAAAATTTAATGTAAATAAGGTTGAAGAAATTCTAATTGAAAATATTCATTGTTCTTGAATTCATTTGTTTGATGATGTCAATTACAAGAACAGAAATTATCATGAATTGGGCTATTATTTGATCTTATTTCATTCTAATTAATGAGAAATAGATACACACCTTTTTAAAGGTAATGAGCCTGTAATAATGCACCTCTCTTCTGTGGCACTGAGTACAGTTATTGTGGATTATAAATTTGGAAGAGGAATACATAAAGCATCAGCCCATGAGAAAAAGGCAAGGACATTTGTTCCCCGAAAATAATTATGTGCATGAGAAAATGTTTAAATTGGGGCAATTTATGTGTTTGGCTACTTTGTTTAGATCCAAAAATAAATGGAGCTTCTTACTGATTCCCTAGAAGTAATTTTAACAAGAGGAAGAATGAGAGTAAATTTAATAGCAAAGGAACTAAAACTTCTTGTGCAAGATAGGTGGAGTTTGAAGTTACTCAGATACTATCTAGATAGTTACCAGAGAGCTTGGATAGATTATATGAATTGCACAGTTCTTAAGTTCAATGAATTTTGACAATTGTATATGCCTGAATAACCACCATGCACACACTCTCAAAAGTTCCCCTTTGGCCCTTTCCAATGACTTTCCCACTAGGGCCAAAACCTTCTGACTTCTATCATGTGTTATGAGTCCTGTCCTCAAACTTCATGTAAATTAATCATATAGTATGTATTCCTTTCTACTTATTTATATGGCTTCTTTCATTCAATGAAATGATACTGTGATTCACCCATATTGTTGAGTACATCAGTAATTTAGTCCTTTTTCTGAATATACCAAGTTTGTTTACCTATATTGCTGTTCATGAACATTTGGGTTGTGCCAGCTTTGGGCTATTATAAATAAAGCTGCTATGAATATTCACATACAAGCCTTTCTGTGAACATATCTTCTCATTTACCTTGGGGAAGTGCCTAAGAGTAGAATTGCTGGACTATAGAGTAAAAATATTTTAGTCTTTGGAAGAAGGTGTGAAATAGTGTCCAGACCTCTTTGTCTGCGTTTCTGTTTACTGGCTACTTTGTTACTAGTATTTTTATTATTAAAAAATCAGTTTATAAGCCAAGTTTACCTTAACAAAAAGATTCTACATGACTGGACATGGCTCACTGTATATTAAATAAAAAGAATTAGAAGTATTTTATAGTAGAAGAAAAATGGCATCTTAAAGATGTTCATGTCCTAATGCCTGGAACCTACGAATATGATATGTTACGTGACAAAGGGAAATTCAGGTTGCAGTTGGAATTAAGGTTGCTAATCAGCTGGCTGAGATGGGAAAATTTTTCTGGATTATCCACCTCGGCCCAATATAATCACGAGAGTCCTTATAAGTGGAAGAGGGAGGCAGAAGGAGAACCAGAAAGGTGGTGTGAGAAAGATTCACCCCAACTTTGCTGGGTTTGAAGATGAAGTATTGTGGCTACAAGCCAAGGAAATAAGCAACTTCAAAACCTAGAGGGAGAGTTTTAGCTAGAAATGACTTATTTCCTGAAGCTGTCCGATAGCTTCCAGTGGAAACATTGCCTTACCCACACTCTGATTTGCTGAGACCAACAGAATTGCAATGTGATAAATCTGTTTTTTAAAGCCCCTAAGTCACAGCAATTTGTAACATCTGCAGTAAGACACTCATATACCAGTGATGAGGCCAAATGAATTAAAAACATGACTTTGAAGCTCCAAATTGACATTAAGGACCCCAAATTATAGGGGTTTTTTTGTACTGTTCTTATGTGTTTGAATTAACCTACACATTTGCCATTTTCTTGTCCTTCCATATCTTATTTATGGTATAAATTTTACTTTATTTGAAGGATATTTTGTATGTCTGCTGGTAGAGAAAATTCAACAGTGGGCTTTGTTGAAAATTAGTTTGGTAAATTTAGAATTATAACTTGACAGTTATTTTCTCTCAGCATATTGAAGATATCATTTTTCCCCCCTGGCTTCCAATGTTGCTGTCAGTTTGATAGTTTTCCTCTAGAGATAACTGATATTTTCACATTGGCTGCTTATAGGAGTTTCCCATCTGTGTTTCATGTTCTTCAATTTCTCTATTACATATCTAAGTGAGGATTTGTTTGCTTGTGTTAGTTTATCATACATGGGATTATGGGGGGCTTTTTGAATGTATGTATTGGAAATGTCTCAACTGTCATCTCTTTGAATATTGCCTTCCTTCCTTATGTCCATCTGTCTGTCTTCCTTCCTTCCTTCCCTCCCTCTCTCCTTTTTTCTTATCTGTTCTTTTCTTTTTCTTTTTTCTTTTTCTTTTTCTCTTTTCTTCTTTCTTTCTTTCTTTCTTTCTTTCTTTCTTTCTTTCTTTCAGGCTGGGATTCTAATTACACATGTATTGAAACTTCTCAGTTAACCCTATGTATATCTTAACTTTACTTATGTATTCTTCTTCTTTTTCTGTCTTATCCTGGTTCTGAAGATTTTCCTCACAACTCAACCTTGAACAAGCTTTTATTGCCTCTCAGTGCTACAGGAAAATCAGTTATGCTAGGGCTTCATTTTTTGAGCCTCAAAAAAGTACTTTTCTCTCAAGGCTCTCATTTCAGTTTTGGGTCTCAAGGGTCTCATTTGGAAGTCATAAAATGAACATTGGCTTCTTCTTTTGACATTCATGCTTATAGTCAAAATTGTTCCTGAAACAACACATACTACTGACAAAATAGGGCAAATGTTATAAGCAAAAGTACAAGCATGGAGGGAAAGGATAAAATTTCAGGATTTTATACTGGTATTTCTTTTTTATCCAGTTCCTTTATTTATCAGATATATGTGTATTGAGTACTTATGTCCCAAGCTCTGTCCAGGTACTAGAGATAAAGCTCAACTAGATTTCTTGTTTAATGGAGCTCGCAATCTTTGGGCAAGATAAGAGACTAGATTATAAAACAATATCTATTGATATTTTTCTCCTATTACAAATGAGAACTCAGGTTAGTGAACATGCTGATTGCTTCCCGGCCTTTTGTTTAATGGGGCGTGTGTTTTTGCCCTTCTGACTTTGCCTTTGCAATATATTATTCTGTAAAGAATGGGCTCTACAGTTGACATTCTGAGTGCAAATGTCAACTCTGACAATTAACAACTATGGACTTTGAGCAGGTTATATTATACCTCCAAGTGTCTGATTCCTTATTTATATAATAAGGAGATAATGGTATATTCCTCACAGGGTGATTGGAAGGATGAAATTAGTTAATATTGAAAAGTATTCAATAATAAAAGCATGTGTAGCCTTTGCCCAAGTAAATAAAGTCCTATCTCACCTATGGTCCAAAGTCACTTCCCGATGTTGTTTCTTATTGAAGAAATTCCTCTCTGTCTAAAAACATGTAAGTCTCTTTTAAGAAGCTGTTGGCCTTGTTCTGAATGACAAGGTATAGCCATTTGCTTTTATAGCCAGTGCAGCAGAGACGGCCTACTAATCCCTATAAATTATGCAGCTTTTCAAAATTTCTTTTGCTTACTTTCAGCAACATTCCTTTGGAAGGAAAGTTATATATCAGCTACCGTATTCTTTTTTTTTTTTTTTTTTTTTTTTTAAGATTTTATTCATTTGAGAGAGAGAGAGGGTGTGCACAAGTAAGGAGGAAGGGCAGGGGGAGAGAGGAAGCTGACTCTCCTGGGGCTCAATCCCAAGGCTGGGGAATCATGACCTTGACCGAAGGTGAAGCTTAACAGATTGAGCCCCCCGGGCTCCCCTCAGCTACCCATATTCTGTCCCTTAATACATAATATGTATTATATAATATGTGGCAAAAAATTGAATTTAAAAATTGGTGAACTATAATGACACAATTTTAACACTGGTAGTGTCCCTTTCTCTAGCTACTCCTTTTTCCACTTCCTTGAACATCATTTTTGCTTCCTTGTACTATTTTTGATTAGTTTGAAGTTCGGAGAAAAAAATATTATTTGCTCAACAGATATCCCTTTTGTTTGGGAATGTTATGATTGGCATCAATAAGCCAAAGGACCATTCTGAAACTAAGAGTGTCATTAACCAAATATGAGAGAAATAGAGAAACAATAAATAACCACTGAAGCCCATGGCTGACTCAAGATTTATGCTAAGACTTGTGAAGCTGGAATTTCAAAGAAATAGGTGTAAAATATAGAGTATCACGTCTGCTACTGATATACATAGTTTTAGTCATGAATTACTAATTATTATGATTTTCTTGGAGAGAAGGCTGCAAGTCTTTAACGTATCACACTTTGATGGCTTTAGGCCTGTTATGTCACAGTATGGGTGTTCCATTAGAATTAAAATATTGACAAACTTTAATGAAGAATAGAAGTAAGACAAAAATAAATAAATAAAGGACCAGATCAGAAGGGCATTTTCCATCCTTATTTTAAGCATGCTTTATATAACCAAAGTAAAAAATAAATACATATATTTTCAGAAGTTGGCTAAGGGTAATAATGGTTAAGTATTTAAGTTGTTTTTGATGGAGGGAAACAGAGAAGGGGCTGGTGAGGGAGTTAAATGGAGTTTTAAGGTAATATAAGGAAGGAAGAACATAAATGTTACATCTGCAGCCCAGAAAACTGGGTTGCTGATAAATAATGTAAAAACTTATAAATTAGAAAAATTGCCGTAGTCAATTGCAAATAATTGGAATAAACAACGATTTCCAATGGTCAGGGTAGTTTTGTCCAGTTTTGACTGGCCAGTAGGCATTGAAGCTGCCTTTCATGATAGGGTCTAGGATTCAACCCTTAAGTATGTTTTCATATTATTTTCCATTTATTTATTTGGTTATTTATTCATCAAATTGTTACTTATATTTACTTTTTTGGCCAGCATAAGTTCTTTATGCAGGCTCGTTGATCTAAGGAAAATTACATATATATTTTTATCTAGGCTACAGGATATATTTCAACTTCAAATTGAAATACACATGCTTATAGGTGCTCAAATACTAATGTACTAGTGGCTGCTGTCTTCTGCCATAGTAAATCTGTCCAAACCTGTTCTTTCTTACGCTTATTCCTGGGGCCCATCATGACTGTGACACTCAACTGAATTCCTTCACTCCCATCTTCTCATGCTTTTTGACAGGGCTGAGACTTAGTTTCCCTGGAGGCAGAGACTAAGACAGAATTTGCATGTAGTGAGTTGAGTTGTTGGGGGACAGTCTGAAAAACAACACTTCTGTGGCAGTGTCAGAAGCAGGAATTGGCAGGAGAAGTTGAACTGCAAAGTAGATATGACCAAGGCCTCAGCAATTCTTATGAGGGGTCTAAAGTGGGGGTAGCCCTTCCCAGCTTATGTCTCAGCTAAAGTCAAGTCAGCCAGGCATTAGGTACCCTGTGTGGAGCTTTGTAGAGAAAGCCTGATATTGGGTGAGGTGTCTGTCTTCAACTAAAGACAATGGAATGTCTCAACAGAGATGTGGGTCACCACCAGTGCCAGCAACTGGATAATGAAAGCTTCAGCTGGAGGCAAAATCAGGTGCCCTCCACAGTTTATTGCCATAGCCCCAAAAGTCTTCTTCAGCTTCTTACCCTCTAATCTCTTCTGCTCTAAAAGCTTCTACCTCCTTTCTCATTTCCTTCCCTGTGACCCAGCCTATTACGTCCGGTCTCCTCTGTGAAGTCTCCACATTTCACTGAGGCTCTCCTACATGGTCCATTGCCTTTTAAAATATTTAATCCCAGAATGTTACAAGGAGTCATTGACACTTTTCTGTCAGATTTAGGGGTTTCAATAACTTAAGGTTATGTCATAAATCTGTGGGAGGATTAGTATTAGAATTTATAGTTCCTGCTTTTTCATTTATAGGTTAGTTTAAGGTAGACTCTTTTTCTTTTTAGTAGTCTCTCCTGTTTTCAAGTCTGTAAATTGGAAAGAAAACATACAATATACATTCACTTTGCAATCAGATCCTTTGTGATTCACAGATAAGGGAGGCAAGCATTGGTTATGCAAATGTTTTTTTTTTTTTCAAATGTTTTTTTTTTTTTCCCTCTTACCTTCCTTAATTTTAAAGTATAAATAATGACCTCCAAACTTTCTGTCATTGAGGTCAGATAGTCAAATGCTTAGCTGGGAGAAAACCACCATGTATTAATTAGTAAGCATTCCCATAGACATTAAGTCACTTTATCTTATTTTTATAAATATTTGTGATATAAAGACTATTAAGTCTGATTTTCTAGGTAAGAAAATTAAAACCCAGTGCAATAAAATAGACTTCCCAAAGCACATGTGATTCAAATATGGGTTCTTATCATTTGAGGACTTTTTCTTTTGTGGTATAAAGCCCGACTTTCTCTTTTCTTCTCACTTTTGATAGAATTTTTTGGGGAAGTTTTAGTTCACAGGAAGATTGAGCAGAAGGTAGGGAGAGTTCCTGCCTGTACATGTGCCCACGTGCATGCGTAACCCCCATCATTATTAACAGCCTCATCAGAGAGGTACATTTGTTGTAACTGATGGACCTGTGTAGACACATCAAAATCACCCAAAGTCCAAAGTTTACTTTAAGGTTCACTCTTAGTGTTTTATAATCTGTTTCTTTGGACAAATTTATCATTTCATTTACCATTGTCATATCATATAAAGTGGTTTCACTGTACTGAAAGCCTCTTTGCTTTTTCTTTTTCCTTTTTCTCCCTCCTATCCCCTGGCAACCACCAGTCTTTTGCTGTCTCTATAGTTTTGCCTTTCCAGAATGTCATATAGTTAGAGTAATACTGTATGTAGTCTTTATGGATGGGCTTCTTTCACTTAGTAACATGCATGTAAGTTTCCTGCATGTCTTTCCCTGGTTTGATAGCTTGTTTCTTTTAGTGCTGAATAATCTTCCTTTGTCTAGGTAAACCACAGTTTATTTATCCATTCATCTCCTGTAGGACATCTTGGCTGCTTCAAAGTTTTGGCAATTAGGAATAAAGCTGCTATAAACGTCCATGTGCAGGCTTTTGTGGACATGCATTTTCAGCACTTTTGGGTAAATACCAAGGAGCAGGATTGTTCGACTATATGGTAAGAGTATGTTTAGTTTTGTGAGAAGCTGCCAAACTGTCTCCCAAAGTGTGGCTCTACCATTTCATTCCCATCAGCAATGAATGGGAGTTCCTGGCATTTTACATCTTCATCAGCATTTAGCTTTGCCAGGGCTCTGCATTTTGGCTATTGTGGAGGGTTGGATTTTATGTTCTATTTAAACTAGCTGTGAAGATGTACAACCAGATATCCAATTAAGAAACTGACTCTTCAGATGATCCTATTTGCTTAAATTGTTAACCTTATAGGTTGATGGCAAAAAAGTATGAGCCCACTATCTATACCTTGAAAAAACTTTGAAAGATTCAGTGAGTGAATAATACATATTTTTATCTCTTAAATTATACCTCTTTCTGTCACTTTGGGTTTCCAGAGAAGAATTGATCAAGAAAGATTGCCTTGGCTCAGGCAGACACTTAACTACCTGAGCCACCCAGACCCCAAGGACTACTATGCTTTCCTGAGAAAGACTCAGCTAGGCTGATAGGGAAACATGTTTTGTGTGTTGTTGTATTAAAAGAGTCCTGAATTGGGCAGAAATGTCCCAACTCTGCTGTGTCTGCTCAGTCTCTGACAGGGAATAGCCCAGCCTAAGCATGGCCTCAGAGCAATTGCTACACTAGGTCCAGAGGTGCAGGAGGGGGAGGCTGCCTACCAAGAGTCTCAGTAGCAGATAACTTCAAGGGACATCTGGGTGTACCTCTAGGCCTGCCAGGCTCTTCATTCCTCTTACCTTTCCATTGGATTTCTTACTTTTCCATTATTAAAAATTTAATTTCTCACTCCTGTGTGGTTGCCTACATTCATATATAACAAACTCTGAATAAACACTAAAGTTAAAAAAAAAGTTTTAAAAGAGGAGACTTACTATAATTCTTTCTCCCTTAGACAAAAATACTCAAAGCTCTATTTCCAAACCTTCTGTACATGTTCCTTCCTTTTATCTGTTTCCTTCACAACTGATCATATTCTGATCCTTTGTGTTTATTTAGTCTGAATGAGGCTAAAACACTCACCATTTCAGTAGAGCTGTAATGATTTTTATCTTTGCTTTAATTTTATTGTGTTTTTTGTTTGTTTGTTTGTTTCAGACCACATCCTTTGTCTTTATTATGAGCACTTTAATTTTTCAATTTGCTATTAATTCTCATAAGATTATATGGGGGGGAAAGCAAGAAAACATTCAAATAATTGCAAAAACCTGCCCTACCAAAAACAGTCGTGTTAATATCCTAGTTTAACTGCTGTCTGCCAGTAAACATCACGGTGAGATTCTTAAAATGTTCATTCAATGATTGATGAACAAAAAGTCTACATTTAGAACACAAAGTGGCATTTAGGGGTATTTTGAACATCACTTGCAACTATTTGTCTTAGGTCCGGCTTCCTTAAAAACAAAGCTTAAGACATGAATCTTATATAAATGATTTATTTAGAGAATGCTCTTAGGAGAAGGCTCACATAAAGTCAGGAAATTAGGACAGGGCAGGAGAGAAGCTAAGTAAAGTTACGATTTCAGGTGACATCTAGCTTCAGCCTGATAGCACATAAATGATGCACTATAGAGTGTGCCTGCCTTGTGGTGACAAGCTGGTAGAGGTTTTATTAGCACCATCTTCCACCTGCTTACATACTCATACTCCTCAGTCACTGAGGCTGTCTCCGGGTGAAGCAGATCCAATAATCATCCAATAATCATCCTAGGACTATTTTCTTCAGAGAAATGAAGGTTTGATTGGTTAACAGGAAAACCCATATTAGCAGTAAAATGGATGGGGTGAGATGGAACAGCATTCCTCTTAAGAGAGCCCCTGCCAGAAAGCTTTCCTATATTAATGTTGCCAGTTGTTGGATGGTGGAAACAGGGAAATTGTACCAGGCCAAAATTTGTGTGTTACCTCTATCTCCCCATTTACTAACTGCTAGGCACCTAATTCCTTGCATCAGCATGAAAGATTTTCAGTTATCTCTTTTGGCCAGATACCCAGTTATTGTGTATTTTAAGTCATTCACTTTGTATTAGACACACACACACACACACACTCACACACACACACACACACACACACACACACACACATTAGGGGCAACAGAAAGTGTAACATACACACTCATTTCATTCATGAAATTGTTTGATCAGCTGAAGTTAGTATACTAGGTTCTAAGTTACAAAGCAAGGAAAAGAATCTTAAGACATTAAGTTGAGAGTAAATGTGCTTTTCATATCACTATTATGTTTCTTGGAAGAATCATGTACATTTACAGCATTCACATGTACACTTGCCTCAAATGCCAAAGTGAGACATCTTCTAGTGAGGCAGTTACTCAGCATGGGGATCAGGACCAGAGAAAGAAAATGGATGGGGCTCCTGGGTGGCTCAGTCATTTTGGCTCTGGTCATGATCCAGGGTCCTGGGGTCGAACCCTGTATCGGTCTCCCTGCTCTGCTGGGAAGCCTGCTTCTCCCTTTCCCACTCCCTCTGCTGATGTTCCCTCTCTTGCTGTGTCTCTCTCTGTCAAATAAATAAATAAAATCTTAAAAAAAAAAAAAAAAGGAAAAGGAAATGGATAGAAAACTTAGAAGGTTGTTATTCTCTGGATTTTCTCTTTCACATGAGGAGAACAAAAGTGGGTAGAATCAATGGCTTTGGTCACAGGTTGAAAGTGAATGTTTTGGATATGAGGGAGGGTATGTGCTATGGTGTGTGTTGTGAATTATGTATGACTGATGACCCACAGACCTATACCCCTGAAGGAGAAATGATTTATGTGTTAATTAAAAAATAAATAAATAAAAATTAAAATAAAAAAAGAAGGTGAATGTTTTAGATAATGTGTCACTGAATCAAGAGTTGTTATATTCTGATTCCTTCCTTTTAACATTTGAAATTTAAAAGCGTTATCAGGTAATCTTATTAAATGATTTTTAGCCAGAAAACTTCAATTTCAGTTCTCCCAAATAGTATATTCAGGCGCTGCTCTCTTCATGAGCTCTTTATGTGGGAAAAGGAGACTAGTTTTAGGACCTAGTCAGGGATAAAGTAAGCTGATCTATTACCTACCCCCTAAGGAAATTCCTACAGGGCTATCTTGCTCTGGGCTGCCTAAGTGTCTCATTTGTACCTAAAAACAAGAGGTGTCATTTTTTCCCTATTCAAGATGTCACAAACCCAATTTTCTTTTGCTAAGGATCACAGTTATTAGTCTCTGAAGGTGCTGGCACTTGAGGCCAAGTCTGAGGTGATTAAAATGCCTCAGCACTTTGAGGATTGGTGCCCTTCCATCACTTCTCATCTCCAGCTGCTTCCCTGTCTGACTCTTCTTCTGTCTCTAATTATGATCCATCATTATCCATTTTAAGGTCTGTGTAAGTCACGTGAATCAAGGAAAATTGAGAACCTTAGGAAAATACATTTCTAGAGCCATACACCAGTGGTAAAGAGATGGAAACACTGATTCAATCCCATTTATGTCTTCAATTTTATAAATACACTTACTTTGCCTTTCAGATTCCTTCTTTTCTCACTAATGTGCTCTGTTACTCTCTTTCCTTCTCCCTTTTCTCCTTTCTCTCCCTCTGTCTCCGTCTCTCTCACACACACATATACATACACGTACTCACAAGTGTGTGCACAAGCACACACACATATGCATACCATCCATTGGTCTAGATGAGCTATAATGGCCTCATGCCTGCTGAGGTTTTGGTTTCAGTGTCATTACAACTATAGTGCTGCAGAGGTAATTTCGCACCTGGTAATTGGCTGGATTTATTAATATATAGCTTCCTGGCTAACCCCAACATATACCGCCTTTGTTGCGCACAACTGAACCAAAGAGGATTATTTTACAGTTTCACTTCAGCAAGATAATGGTCTCATGTATCCCAGCACCTCTGAGAAGACTCAAATGAGAAACGTATAGAAATAGTAACCCCCGGAGTTAAAATCCCAGCAAAGTATCTGAATTTTCAGTATTTCCTTCATTCTGAATTTGGTAGAGAATGAGATAAAGAATAGGAAAAAAAAATAAAGGACTATGACTATGATAGGCTTTTGACATTTTCATCCCCCTCTGGTGGATTTTCATGATTTAAAATCATGTCTTTGGCGTAAGTGTCTTAAGTGTTTGTCCACATTTAAGTGTCTACACCCACACGTAGGTAACTCAGTCATTAGCTTTATGGAAATGAGTATATGAATTCATCAGGCTCAATTCTGCAATATGCAATGAAAGAACAGTCATGGCCTATATACCAGAGACTGAAGAGCCTGGTATATTTAAGAAACAGTATCCCCCAAAAGAGATCATTGGAGAGGGGCAGTCATATAAGGCTATAGTTAGGCAAGCCATACCCAAAATAGGACAGCTGCTCAATCAGGATGTGTCAGGGAATACAGTCCAGCAAAGCCTGCGCTTCCACCCACACGTGCTCCTATATTACCACCAACACCACCCACACAGGAGGACATTGAGACCAATTCTGGAGAGGAAGTACCTGTAGAAGCTGTTCTTCCTCTTTCTTTTTTGGTTACTTTTGTCAGATATGGACTTATATTCATATACTCTTGGAGCCACAACAGAGGACTGAAATATGCCTTTATAGGAAGCATATAGAATCTCCTAGGTGAGATGCTCTTTTTAAATGGCTTGAAGAGAAATAGTCATAGTGTAAAACCAAGAGTTACAAGAACAGAAAGAAAACCTGGTTTGGGTAGGTTAGCAAATAGAAGTGACCAAGAACACTAAATGTTAAGAAAGAAGTATCAGGAAAAAATGTTAGTTATCAAGGTTTGTAAAAGACAGATGAACAAAGTTTTTACCTGAGCTCATCTGATTAAGACACTAAATGAATGAATATATAAAAATTTTTAAAAAAGTATTGCATCTATTCTGCATGGACTTTCTTCCTCATTTTTTACTAAAGAGAAAGCAAATTCCACTTTAAAATGGCTGCTGGCATGAGCCATTCTTGGGTGGGTAGCTATGATAGGAATATTTAGCAGTATGGTCTTCAGGGTAGAACCTTCAGATAAATCCTTCCCACTCCTACTTCCCAGGGGTTGCTAGGTTATGAACAGAAAAGAAAAGAAAAAAGAACAGCAATGGTTCTTAGTCTACAAACCATTAATCTATTGTTTATACTTTACCTATCCACATGATTTTATAATTGGCAGCCAAGTTAACAGAAACAGAAGTGAGCAGGGAATTAGGTGGGCACGGTTAAGTTTTGCAAACAGAGATAATGGCTGGAAATGTCTGAAGATGATAATTCTGTTTCTGCTATGTGGGAGGCAGAGGCCTGGAAGAGACACAATGAAACTTAACACTGCTTTTATGGCAGTAATCCCTGTACTTTTTGGAATTGTCTCCACTTCATAAACAGAACAGAAAATAACATCTGCTGCACTTTTCTTTTGCTTATCACTGCAGTGATTCAGAAATCAAATATTAAAATATGAAAATCACATGGTGTTCTAATGCATTTACCTCATGTAGAGGACTGAAATAATCAGAAATAATCAGTGCTAATCCATTTCTTCAATCTAGCATTCTGACTCAGCTGTCCCATTTCTTTTTTTTTCCCCTTCCAAATCAAAATCACACACACACACATACAAATCCATTTTTACCTTGAATAACATAAACAGTAATCATCACCTACCATTATTACAGAAGATTAGCAGTACCATTAAGGGACATAATCTGCACTGTACTTTTATTCATCAAGCAGCACTTATGTGAAGAAAATTTAGGTGGATAATTCCACAGCCTGGAAATTACAAAGAATGAGCCTACTGAAACAAACAGGTAGCAGCCTGTTTGTGTGATTACCGTCAAATACGTAATCCTGAGTGGGGCGGCTTTGGGACTGTCCCCTGGAGAGAGTTGCCCTTTGGGAGTTCCATTTCTTCATGCACCAGTATTGCTGTGCATGGTCTGATATCCAACTGCCTCCCCTCTTGAAGCCACACATGGGGACTGGTACCTGCCTCACCTGGAGAGATATAGAATCTCCTAGCTGAATTAAAGGGGTGCATAAGTTATAAGGTCCTACTCATTGCCGTTAGATGGTATTTGGATTCCTTGCTTTGTTGCACTCAGTCCTTTCATTTACATATTACTGACTCTAATCTATTTATCTTTTGAATCACACAGGTGCGCTGTGGTTTAAACTATGGGAAAGGATGATACTACTAAGGGAGAAATTATGAAAAGATAAAATATAATGGCTGAGTAAACAACGTAGGGAATGCCTCTATTGGAGTGGAATGTGGAAAAGAAAGATAGCAAAATGACATAAACTGCTCAAAGGTGGAAACATCAAACTGTACACTCATTGATTGATGATTCAGTCATTTAACAAAAGATTTTGAGCTCCTTCAATGTGCCAAGCACTGGTGTGGAAGCTAGGTGTACAAAGGTGAAATAAATTAGACATGCCACTACTCTCATGGAACTTACAGGGTTGTTGTTGTTGTTTTGTTTTGTTTTGTTTAAGATTTTACTTATTTAAGAGAGAGAGAGAACGGGGGAGGAGCAGAGTTAGAGGGATAAGCAGACTCTGTACTGAGTGTGGAGCCTGACAAGGGGCTTGATCTCACAACCTTGAGTTCATGACCTGAGCCAAAACAAAGAGTCAGTAGGAGGCTTAACCAGCTGAGCATCCAGGTGCCCCAGAATTTATAGTTTAGTACAGGAGATGGATATTAATCAAATAATCTGACAAATATATATATAAACTTAGAGCTGTGGTAGTTTCTCTGAAGGAGAGGAATGGTATTCTCTAGGAATGTTTAATGGAGGCAAATAATCTTATCAAGGAGCCCAGGGAAGAATATCCTGGGAAACTAAAAGAAGGTAAATAGGAAAATATAGGAAGAAAAAATAGGAACTAACATGGGGAGGGGAGGCAGGGAATGCAGAGGGACTCTACTTACCCTGGGGCCATTGGTGAGAATAGAATTAGAAGTGAATCCAAAGAAAGCTGGTGTGGTTGGAGCTCAGGAAGTGAAAGGAAGCCTGCTGGCTATGAAGGGGGGGATGGTGAGGGAAGGGTCAGGGTTTTGGCTAGGCCAGCCATGTTAGGGATGTTGTTTCTTATTCTAAGAGCAAAGGGAAGGCATTTGGAGGACTTCGTGCCTGAGTGGTGTGATCACATTTGTATTTTGAAAAGAAAGCTCTAGCCTCAGTGTACCACAAGGATGAGATTGGGAAAAGAGTGGCTGTAGGATGACTAATTAGGAATCATTTCTGTAGTCTTGCTATGAGGTTATAAAAACTAGGGTTAGATGCATAGCAGTGCATGTGTGTAGACAAAAGTAGACTACAGAGATTTTGCAGGAGGTAAGATCAACAGATTTGGTCATGAAGGTTATATAGGTTAAATCAATAGATTTGGCAATCAGAGATAGATATAGATATGTAGATATTCACTTGGATAGCATTCTGTTGGTAAGGAGCAGGGGGAGTTTTAGGAAGTAGGGTATTGGCACCCCTGTCCAGTATTTAATAAATTAAGGAGAGGGAACTATTGGATTTTCCAGTTAAGATATTACTAATAACTTTGAAAATAACAATTTTTGTGGATTGGTGGTAGTAAAAGCCAGATTACAAGGGATTAAAGAAAATAAGTTAAAAGCAATGAGGACACATTTCTTTTAACTGTATTAATACATTCAAAATTTTATTAAACAAATAAAACAAAATTTTATTGTTATGAATGACACCATGTTATTTGCAATAGATACACAAATATCATGCAATCACTGCTCTGTAGTTTATCAGCTGAAAAGAATAATCAGTGATTATTGAGCTCTTACTGTATGACAGTTAAGATTATTTCCATTTATGAGATAAACACTTTTACTTTTCATCTTTTTTGCAGGGGGTAAAATGCAAAAGAGGAAAAGTAACACTCTCACCCTCATTCAGCTAGTCAGCCAAAGACTGAATATGAATTCAAAGAGCCTAATATCAGAATTCATCATCTTAAAAACTTTGTTTTGCTAGAACCCAGAATAGGAGACAGGCTTGCACAGTAATGGCCTTAATAGAATTAGAGACAGAGAGGTAGAGATGTGACAAGGAGGCAGGTACCTGTGCTGGCTACTGGGTAATCCAGACTTGTCAGAGGCCATTTGGGCTAAGCAGATAGAAGCTGGAAGGGGCAGCAGGGTCAAAGATACTTGCTTTATTTTATGACAGGAGATTTGTAGCGTGGGAAGACTAAGTGGTACAGAGCACAGGCTCTGGAGTAAAATAGATCTGATTTTAAATCCACAGTGCCACATACTAGCAGTGTAACCATCTCCAAGTTACTTAAACTCCTGGAGTCTCAGGTTTTTGATCTGCAAAATGAATTAGAAATGGTATTTCATGGCACTAATATGATGGTTTGTAATTTTGAAGGATACTGGAAGAAGGAAATGTACATAAATTGCTTAGTCCAAAATATGTACTCAATAAATCTTAATTCTCTCTCTTTATTTATTATCATCACTTTTTGCTTCCCCCACGCCATAACATCTATTTAATGCGAAAGAAGAAGTGTGAGATGACATAAGCAAATTGGATTGATCAATAGAGAAAGTCAGGAGCAGATGGGATCACGGGGTCAAGGGATTAGCTTTGATGGGGTGGGAAACCTAACTTCTCTTCTGACGTCAGTGATGGCACAGAGGACACTTGGGAAGTACAATCTTTTTTAAGATTTTATTTGTTTGTTTATTTACTTAAGAGAAAGAGAGGGAGAGAGCATGAGCATGGGAGGGCAAGAGATAGAAAATCTGAAGCAGACTCCTGCTCAGCATGGAGCCCCACGGGGGGCTTGATTCCAAAACAGGGAGATCTGTGCTGAAACCAAGAGTCAGACGCTTAACTGACTGAGCCACCCAGGGCCCCAGGAAGTAGATTCCCAATGCCTATCCTATTCTTCCCCTTGTTTCCCTTTCCCACGCTCCAGCCAAAAGACTACTTTAGGTACTGGAAAGCTATATTTGCTAATTTGACTTTCCGGGTATAGACCTGACTAATTCTTTGAAGGAAGAATTCTTTGATAGGAGAAGGATCCCTGTTTACTGAGGAGTCAAGCTATTAAAGAAATATATTTATGCCTTAATTCGGTATTTATAATGATGTGGATTTGTGGATATAAAGGAAGTTAAGGATTACAGCTATATATAATATCTGAATTCTTAGGGGCGCCTGGGTGGCTCAGTGGGTTGGAGCCTCTGCCTTCAGCTCAGGTCATGATCCCGGGGTTCTGGGATCGAGCCCCGCATCGGGGTCTCTGCTCAGCGGGGAGCCTGCTTCCCCCCCCTTTCTGTCTGCCTCTCTGCCTACTTGTGATCTCTGTCTGTCAAATAAATAAATAAAATCTTTAAAAAAATAATAATATCTGAATTCTTAGAGAGAGCTTAGCTTTCTTCAATTACTTAATTGTATTTTTTACCTTGCAGAGAAATTCTGGCTTTAGGTAAAACCAAGCATGATACTCTTGTGAAGCTAACATAAGAAAAAGGGGGGTAGGGAAAGAAAAGAGGAAAATCCAGAGCTACTTATTCTGTAACCATTATCATCTTCTGGTTGTGGTGACACTTTCACTCATGGTTCTGCATAGGGAATATAGGAGCTGGCTTACTCTTGGGTCTGGAAGGGAACCACAGCCCTTCTGAGACTTAATGCTCTGTGACCTATTAGATGTTGGGGAATGAGACTTGACCACATTTGTTTTCAAAGATGTCA